>NC_056630.2:208880186-209480186 GCF_002870075.4 Lactuca sativa | reverse complement strand
TGGAAGTAGATATGAATCAAGACTGTCATGGGTTCGCTTGTAGAGGTCCAAGTTGGTGAACAAAGTTGTGCTACAACACTCATGAGTGCTCATAAGTTCTGAGTATTGGATTCAACCCGCGCTCATTTGAATCACTTCATGGATTTTATCACGAGTGATCATGAGACGATAATATCTTACATTCTTCAAACCTAGAGATATGAGTTGTTACTATGAGTTGATAGTACCTTGATTGCACGAAAACGCATTGGTAACTCGATGTTATAAAACGTGCCTTTGTGTATGATTCAACAAGTAGCAGAACAAGTCATATGAGTCGAAGTTTATCCATTCCTTTTACCTTCGGGATAAAAGCGATAAATGTGGGCCCCTCGATGATTTAATGATGAAACATGTGAGTGCTTGGCCAAGCCAGGACTGATTTGATTTGTTCAATCAGTCAGTCATCATGAATCGGTAATCGGGAAACAGCAGATGGATAGAGAGAATGATTTAAAATCCATGTCTCAGTCCATATGACATCTGGAATGGAGGAATGTATGATCACTTATCTAATGGACAAGTCATTGACAAAGTGCAGAGATCATCGACAAGGTAGGAGTTCGACAGAAGCTTTTAAGAGCTACGATTGTCGGTCGGTTCTTGAAGTCATTCACAATAATAGTTTTAGACTTATCCAAGTGGGAGACTGTTGGATTAATGTCTAAGTCCATAACTATAATTGGTAAGACTTGACCCGACCTGGCATGGTCCATTTGGGTTGCATGGCATCATGCACTTGGATAGACTATAATGAGAGAAATAACACTTAAGGTTGATTAATATATTATAAGCTCTAATATATTAATAGGATTATTTAATTAGTATTGATCAAAAATTAATCTAGAATTAATTAAGTGATCAAAAGAAGACTAATTAAATATATGGGTTGATTGTGTAAATCATCCATACTTGTATAGTGGGCTAATGCTCCATGGATAATCAAGTTGGGCTAAAACCCATAGGATGGTCCATGGATGCTCCATGGTGTATTTGAACCCATGGATCCAAGGAAATGGAAGGCCATGACATTTAGGGTTTACCCTAATTGTAACAACTATATAAGATCATATTCTTTGGGAAAAATCGGCCACTATGAATAATAAGAAAGGGCTAGCCGATTTTAGGAGTGTTCAAGTTTCTCTCAAGTTATTCCAAGTGTATTTGGTGTTGTTTAAACCATTTGAGGTGTCACACTTGAGGCACTAGGCACTCAAGCTTCATGAAGACATTTTACATCAAAGAGGTATGTATTCTATCTTGTTATATTCATTATTTTGTATGCTAGATTAGGATAATACCTTGGATGTTCATAATTGCATGTATAATAGAGAAAACATAGATCCAAGGTATATAGGGTTTCATGTACACTTAGGAGTGTTAGAATGCTCATAACCCAACATAACCATATTTACTAAGCTTTAGTAAATTATGACAAATAATATTATCGATCTTTTGTGGTGAACTTGACTAGTGTACAAGAATGTGTACTCGATCCCTTAGTCCTTCACTTAACTCACATATACATGTGAACAAGGAACTAGTCTTAATTTTCCAAAGATGAAGAATTCTCATTCATCATGCTATACAGCTTGCATGATTCCAAGTTCCGGTCCAATTGAAACTTGGGTGATGAAGATCTTTCCTTATTTGGTAAATTTAGACATTACCACAAATGAAAGAATCAATTTCATATTTCCACTCTTGCTATTAATGGAATCATATAAGCAACAATTTTTTTCACAAACGCCATTGTAAGGATACATAAAATATATAAAATCAAAAATTTCCTTTTATTTTTAAAAACTTTTCGTAAAAACTTATCCTTACAATCCATATGAAAACTTTTTGTTATCTATTCCTAAGATATATCTCATAACTCCTAAGAAGTAGCTCAAGAATCCGATCTTCAAGCTATGCGATAGAAATCCATCTACGCAATCAGATTCAGCATATTCTTTCTTTAAGTTTCTTCACTTTTTCTTTGATTCTTAAAACGTCAACATGTTACCTAGTCACATCATGTATCAAGAATCTCATAATAGAAACTTAGCAGAGTTAGATAGTGGACTTTACCTGAAGTAGAGTCAAACTTATTGACTTTAACATCCTTAGGTAAAATTGGCAGCTTCGCAACCAATGCCCCTTCCTTTGGCAATTTAACATATGGACACTTTGGTAATGGAACATAGGACTATCACAGACTTAGCCTTTCTCTTTACCATTTGGTCAACCAAGTTGACTAAGGCCGATCCCTTTCCATTGGGAAGAGAGAGCTTTACTAGATATCCAAGGTCATCATTATCAATGTCCATAAAGTTGTAGGAAGTTGATCTTGGCAAATAGATAAAATCATTAAGGGTCTTGTCATAGTTTGTTTCATAGGAGTCCCAAAGGAACTGAATATGTGACTTAGAAAGTAGTTGAGACACCAACTTTCTCAAGACTTTCACACCCAACTCTCCCGGCTTGTCAATATGTGACTACATCTCCAAGATGTCACCACACATAGATCTTTACTTTCCAATAGGGCTTGATTGACCTTAAACTTTTCAAGAACTTGTGGGTTAGGGAGAATAATTGGAGGAGGTGAAAGAAGTATGATTTCCATGAGACATCATCTTCATTTAGGAAAGCTTATTTCAAGAGATTTGGGAAGATCATAAATGTCTAAACCAGACATCTTTTGGGAGATATTCAAGATAGTTGATTTAAAGTCCTTAATATAACACCCAATATGAAATATTAAGGCTAGGACCCAACACAATACTTTTATAACTTAGAAGAGGGATGCCGTAATCCAAGCTAAAAAATATTTGAAGGTAGGTGAATGACGATTCACCAATTTCCACCAAAATAAACGAAATGTATTATTAGGTTTTAATTGGTTTTGAAACTCCTAGATTCTTTTGAGATTCATTGAACTTTTCAATGGCATGTTTCAATCTCGGGTGTGCCCTTCAGGTTTTGTGACTGGGATGCCGAGGATCACAAAACAAGGTGTGAAGTAACCATGCAAATTACTTGGTACCCTTAAGTGTTTACCCCTTAATCGATGTGTCGGTTAACCACACACGCTCCATCGATATTATGATAAACATTAAGTTACCCTTTGCCTACCTTGTTAAATACGAGTTAGTATGCCGGTTAACCACACACGCTCCACTAACCGACTTAAACAAAGTGCAAAGTGTAATTTCATGGATTAGCACCTTATTCATATTTTCCTAAGTAACTAAGATTGGGTATTTATAAAAGGTTTAGTTAATTAGTATTTATCATTAATACTTTTAATGATGGGAGAATTATAGTCCTTGTCCTACCCCTTCGGCTAACGACCCTCCACCAGTCAAGGAAGCGGTGGGTGAGAGTGGACACCCATTAAACTGCTATTTTATAGGCAGTAACCTTATACCCCCCTTATAGACCGGCTTTGTGAATGAGGCCTACTAACGGTAAGACTGACTTTACTCTTATACATACATATATATATACATATATATATATATATGTATATATATATATATATATATATTATTAACTTATAATATTATAAAGTATAAGGGTTGAATTTCAACTTTTAAAATTCTAAGGGCTATCTTGGAATTAAAGTATTCATAAGTGAAAACATTTCAAATTCCAAAACTTGAGGGCAAGTTTTGAAACTATTCAAAACTAATTAATTCCATAACTTATGTGTTTAAAGTAGTTTTAATCCAAAAACTCTTCAAGTTCCATAACATGAGGACAAGTTATGGAAGACGTTAAACTAATAAAGAATGTAACTTTTCCTTAATTTTGTAACTTATAGAATTAATTAAGGTTACACATTTTATTACTTAATGAATTGACTCTTGAAGCTCCATAACTTGAGGACAAGTTATGAAGTCATAAAACCATTTAATGAGAACAAGACTCTTCATTTTGTAACCTTTGCCATCTTTTATGAGTTTTAAGAAACTTGAATGTGACCTTTCATGTAACTTGAGGACAAGTTACACAAACACATTTTAAAATCATCTCTTAGATTAAAATGGATTGAAAACACATAATCAATTAACTTATCTATTAATCTAACAACTCATATGAACAAAGATAATTCACATCAAACTTTTTCACATAATTAGCATAACTTTTAAACTAATACATAACATGAATATATTGACAATTATCTTTGAAATTGGATTAGCATGAACATTACCACATCAAAAACATGTTTATAAGTTCAAAAACAGCTTAGGGTAATGTTCCTAGTCCAATTCCAGCCAAAACAGCAAACAGCAAGCTGTCAGCACCCAAAACTCGTCGAGTTCCTTGAGAAACTCATCGAGTTCATGCTCAAAATGATGAACTCGTCGAGTTTTATGGGCTGGAGAGATTCAACTTTGAAAAAACACATTTGCATCAAGTATAAGAGAAAGCAAGCCTAGGCGCTGATACCACTGTTGGGTTTTGAGCATTCTAACACTCCTAAGTGTACATGCAACCCTAAATACCTTGGATCTATGTTTTCTCTATTATACATGCAAATATGAACTTTCCAAGGTATTCATCCTAACTAGCATAATAACATTGATTCAAATGAATATATAAAGTTAGAATTACATACCTCTTTGATGTAGATTGTCTTCATGAAGCTTAAGTGCCTAGTGCCCCAAGTGTGACACCTCGAATGGTTCACACAACACCAAATACACATGGAATGACTTGAGAGAACATACACACTTCATGAAATCGGCTAGCCCTTTCTATTATCTATAGTGGCCAATTTTCTCCAAGAATAAGATCATTATATAGTTAGCGTTACACCATGTAAACCCTAATTGTCATGGCCTTTCATTTCCATGATCCATGGATACAAATACACCATGGAGCATCCATGGAGCATCTTATGGGTTTTAGCCCAACTTGACAATCCATGGAGCAGTAGCCCACTATATAAGTATGGATGATTTACACAATCAACCCATATATTTAATTAGTCTTCTTTTGATCACTTAATTAATCCTAGATTAATTCTTGATCAATACTAATTAAATAATCTTATTAATATATTAGAACTTATAATATATTAACAAACCTTAAGTGTTATTTCTCTCGTTTTAGTCTATCCAAATGCATGATGCCATGCAACTCAAATGGATCACTAGCCCACTATATAAGGTTGGATTATTTACATAATTAACCCCACATATTTCATTACTCTCCTTTTGATCACCAAATTAATTCTAAATTAATTCTTGATCAATACTAATTACATAATATTCTTAATATATTAGAACTTATAATATATTAATAAACAATTAATGTCCTTTCTCTCATTTAGTCTATCTAAGTGTCATGATGCCATGCAACTGAAATGGACCATGCCAACGGAGTTAAGTACATTCCACAAATAGCTATGAACTTTGACACCTAATCCAACAGTATTGTCTACATGGATCAGAAGAGTTTGAGATATCTTATGGATCATCCGAACCTGAACATGAGGTAGCACAGGTGGCTAGACATGGTCTAGGATTATGACTGTGAGATCCTTTACCTTCTGGTAAAGCGAATGCGGTAGCGGATGTTTTGAGCCTCAAGTCAGCTTGGTCTTTAGTTGGGGAGATGTGTATGAGTATATTCGTTGATTCTCTGCTTCTGGGATTGATCAGAAAGGCTCAGGCAGAGGGAGTTCGGAAGGAGAACTAGAAACAAGTACAGAACAGGGTGAGATCGACAGGTTCGTCACAGATAGTCGAGGGTTATTGACTCGATGTGGTTGGGTCTAGGTTCCAGTTTTTTGTGGGATCAAGAAGACAATGTTAGAGGAGGCTCATAAGTCTCGCTTCTCTATACACTCGGGAGCCAGCAAGATTATCGGTATTTGAGCTTGAGTTATTGGTGGTCGTGTATGAAAAGGGAGATATCGTGGTATGTCGAGAGGTGCTTGACCTGCAGGATGGTCAAGGCCGAGCATCAGAGGCCGCATGGCAAGATGCAGCCTCTGGAGGTTCCCATGTGGAAATGTGAACAGATCACCATGGAATTTATCACCAAGTTTCCAAAGACGATAAAGGGTTTTGATGCTATATGGGTCATCATAGATCGATTGACCAAGAGTGCCCACTTTTTGGCCATCCGGGAGAGCTCTTCAGCTGAAAAGTTGGCAGATGTGTATGTCCGGGAGATCATTGCTCGTCATGGGGTTCCAGTCTCTATTATTTCCTACCAGGATGTTCTGTTCACTTCCCATTTTTGGCAGAAGTTCCATAAGGAACTGGTCATGAGATTACACTTCAGCACTTCTTATCATCCGTAGACTAATGGGAAGAGTGCGGACTATACAGAGCCTTAAGGATATGTTATGGGCCTATGTTATCGATTTTAGTGGGAGTTGGGATTCCTACCTACCTCTTGCGGAGTTCTCCTACAACAAAAATTATCACTCCAGCATTGGTGCTCCGCCATTTGAGGTCTTGTATAGTCGGAGATGTCGCACCCCGGTTTGTTAGGGAGAGGTTGGTCACAAGGTTATGGGAAGGACTGGAGTAGTCCTTCAAACCATGAAGCTTATTCAGCATATCAGGAAGAGACTGCAGACCACTCAGAGTCAGCAGAAGAGCTATGCCAATCGACGCCAATCAAAGTTGGAGTTTCAGGTCGGCGACATGGTGCTCCTGAAGGTCTCGCCCTGGAAGGGTGTGATACGCTTCACGAAGAGGGGGAAATTGGGTCCCCGGTTTATTGGACCTTTTTGGGTGATTGTCAGGGTTGGCCAGGTGGCTTACAAGTTGGATTTGCTAAGCGAACTCAGTCAGATCCACAACACTTTCCATGTCTCTTAGTTGCTGAAGTGTGTGTTGGACAGGGAGGTAGTGGTTCCATTCGATGATATTCAAGTCGATGAGCGCCTAAATTTTTTTGAGAGACCGGTGGCTATCCTGGAAAGGAAGATTAAGTTCTTGCGAAAGAAGGAGATATCTTTGGTAAAGGTATAGTGGTTGCATCGGATAGGCTGTGAGTGGACCTGGGAGCTAGAGGCTGAGATACGGGAGCATTATCCTGAGTTATTCGCCCCAGCCGACTTCGAGGACGAAGTCTAGATCAATTGGGGGAGAATTATAACATCCTGATGTTAAGGTACTTCTAATTTTGGACTCTATAATTTTATTATGTTGCATTTTTGGTCCCTATGATAAGAAAGAGTGAAAAAGGTCCCAAAGTGGCATTTTGGTGAAAGTTGGGATGGGATGAGTACGTCGTGCGTACGTTTGTGTACGCTAAGCGTACTAAAGTGTGCCTTCGTATGCAGGGCGTACGTGGAATGCATGTAAACCCTAATTTTAGGAATTTGTCTCATATTTAAGCAACCTTATGGACTCATATCCTCTTCTTACCTGACCTCCATCTGTGATATCGACCCTGAAGTAACCCTGGAGCAAAAGAGAGCAAATTTTGAGCCTTTAAGTGAGTTTTGGAGTGGTTTTGAAGAAAGAAGATGGTGGTGAGAATATGTTGGATTTGAGTGCACCTTGGATCTTTGATTTCTACTTGGTTTGCACATCTTAAAGGTATAAAGCTTGCATCCTTACCACTCCATCTTGTAGATCTAGGTTTTTTCTCTTTTAACTCACTTTTTGTTCCCAAGATGATGATTCATGAACATAGAATGTTCTTGACCCATTAAGTTGTCTTTTCATACACTTAGAACATTCTTGAGTCATAAAAACGGATTCCAAGTTGTTGGTTTTTCTCCATGCATCATTCAGAAGGTCTTAATGAATTAAGAAGTTAAGATAAGCACTTAATGGACATGCAAAGTCATAAACTTGGAAACTTTATGAATCTTGAGGGTATTTTAGACATGGATCTCAAAAATGGATATGAGTGCTTAAGTCGCTAAGCACTTATTGTGATTTTGAACTTCTGGGAGTATGCCCCGCATACCTGGAGTACACTCTACATACGAGGTCAACTACCCCGATGGTAGTCGACATGCGAGTACGCCCAGTGTACTTTCGGAGTATGCCCGCATACTCACTCTGTGGTGATTCGGCTGAGTTGACTCGACAGGGTTGACACTACTGGGTTAACTCAGTTGGTTTGACTAAATTTTCTTTTACTTTGACCAATTTTGACCAAGTTTGACCTTAAAGGTATTTTAGGATTTTGATTAGGATTGGTCATTTGGTAGGAATAGGTGATGGTTAGAGCTGTGATTTGGAGTCGAGACCTTATCAGCTTTTGTCCAGTTTATGAGGTGAGTTTTCTTCACTATATTCATGGGTCTAAGGCACTAAGGCCAACCTGTTGGATTAGATATCCTGTTATGTGATAGTATGTTATTGTGATGTAGTGACCTTTTAGATCGGTATCGTGGTATATAGGATGATGTTATGCTTAGTGATATGTATGATCTGTCTGATTGTCTATTGACTGGTTATATGTATGTTATTTGTTATGTATATGTCGACATGTTGTGTGTGGTTTGGTTGAGGTTTATTTGTTATGTATATGTCGACATGTTGTGTGTGGTTTGGTTGAGGTGGACCAATGTAGACTGAAGGCCAAGAGACGTAGGGCGTCCCGGATAGACTGCAGGTTGGAGAGGCGTACCATTCAGGCCGAAGGCCCAGAGAATAGTCCATATGGGTTGAAGGGCCGGTGAGGTGTTCCAGTCATGCAGAAGGTTTTGTGAGCATTCTAGATAGTTTGTAGGCTGGTGCAGCGTTCCAGTCACGCTGAAGGCTCTGTATGCATGATTTATGTTATTATGTTTATGTGGCGATACTTGGGGTTATTCACTAAGTGTTGGCTTATAATTTTGGGTTATGTTTCAGGTACTTTGGATAACCTCGGAAACGCGAAGGTGTAACCGTACACATCCTCTTGTCTACGGCTTATGGTTTTGGGAAACTCTAATGTTTGAGAAATGTTTTGAAAACTACGATTTGTAAACCTTTTATGAATTTGGGTTGATTTTTAAAGTTTAAATTTGTGATTTTTATGATGTTACAACTAACATAAAAATCCATGCTTTTTAGACATGCATGTCCAAAAGCATGTCTTGAACTTTTATTAGGCAAGGTTGTAGAACTCGTTACTCGGTACCTGTTCGGTCGACTACCGAGTAGCGAGTACTCAGGATTACTCGGGGAGTACTCGGATTTGGAAATTTGTGTAGAAATATTTTAAGGAAATTATATATGTCAAAATCATACGATAAAATCATAAGTTAATTGAAATATATAACAAAATTAGATATATGTGAATACACAAAAAATGAAAAACACATAATGGTCTCACGTCATAAATAATTACTGAAAATTTAAGATATATATGTAGTAATAATCACATGTGTGTGTTTGTTAAATAATAAATCATTATGTATATTATACATATTAATCACCTAGTTTACCGAATTTCACAACACTACTCAGTTCGTAAGCGGCCAATCGGGGAGTACTGGGGATTATGTAACTCGCCTCGGCAAGGGGGGAGTAGCAAGTACTCGGAGGAGTAATTGGTCAACTCGGCGATTTTTACAACACTGTTATTAGGTCAAAATGAGGGTTAATGGGCAAAAATCTATACATGACACCAAAACTCATTTTTAATTCAGATCCAAAGCACCAATTACTCCAAATGACCTATAAATTCATAAAGTTGCAGACTTTATGAGATCCCATCATTCATACTTATCCAAACATGAAGAAAAGGGACAAAATCCATAAATCTAGCAACTTAGCAAAGAAAAGGTTGGGTCTTGGACAATTACCAAGGTCCAGAAGGTGAGCTAGCTATTGAGAAGGATGCTTACAAGGTAGATCACCACATCAAAGGCGTCATTCTCCTTCAAAGATCACCAAAAACACCAAAATGAGTTCACACTTGCAATTGAGGCTAGGGTTAGGGTTTCTAAGCTTGAGAGGATGATGGATGATGAATGAGCACAAAACTCTAGCCTTAATGTTCTTTAAATAAGGCCCAAAGCCTAAAAATCAAATAGTTTTTTCTCTAAAAACACATGTCACGCCGTGACGGGTCATTTAAATCCGCAACCCAAATCAATACCACCATGCCGTGGTGAAGCTCCACCACACCGTAGCCACCCAAAGCAAATGTTTAATATTTAGAAATTGGCTCAAACCTGGGACGGGTGTTACATGACTTAACAACAAAATACTAACAGAGTTAGTGTTAATTACCATTCATTAAAAGTTTTGAAACCACATGGACGTTTTTTGGGAATAAAAGAGTTGAGTACTTAACTAAAAAAAATTTTGGAACCACGGGGACCATTTTGGAACTTTTTTTAATTATAATTCAGTAGATTTGTCATAGTAGAATGCTAACATGAGAATAAGTGATAGTAAGATGCTATAAATGAAAATGAAATCATTACACTTTTTTACATCGATCAACCCGATACTCGATGGACGCAACACTAGTTATTTTCGATTATATACTGAAACTCTTGATAAATCAAAAAAGTTTATTGATAATTTTTTAAAAAAGTTTTATTCTTATCTAATCAAAGATAAATTTCATAATTTAATGATTATCTCATGAATTAATTTGGATTTTAATTTTATATAGTATACATGGTAGTTGAAAAAACAAAGACCACGA
Source organism: Lactuca sativa (assembly GCF_002870075.4). Lineage (NCBI taxonomy): Eukaryota > Viridiplantae > Streptophyta > Magnoliopsida > Asterales > Asteraceae > Lactuca > Lactuca sativa. The sequence goes on along the minus strand of NC_056630.2, from coordinate 209,469,530 downwards.
TGTCTCCATATTTGAACTTCATCATCCATGTACTTACATGAAGATAACAAAACTCTATATAGGGTCCGGCCAGGCTCCGGCGACGTCCATCTTAATTTTCAGGTTGTCTACAAAATGGATGCAGAAGTAGCTGCGAAGCTGTCCACCTTTTGCTAGAATCTTTCTGCAAACAACACTCAATGAAGCTCCGAAACTCGTCTGAAACTCCTTCCGGCAGACTCGGCGGCTCCCCAAAACATATGGCACACATGAGCGTCACCCAGTTAGGTTTCTGACCCGCCGGCAAGAACGGAAAATGACCCATGTAAAGCTCCAACATCGTCAACCCCAAGCTCCAGATATCGCCGGAGTAAGCATTGTAGTTGGCATCGCGAGTGTCCAGATCGAACCGTTCTGGGCTCATGTAGGCGTAAGTGCCGACGAACGAATTGCAGGAGTCGAGCGTCCTGCACATGATCTTGCTCACTCCGAAATCAGCAATCTTCACCTCCATGTTTTTGTTGACCAGAATATTTGCAGGTTTGATATCTCTATGAATGATCTTGTGGGCATGGAGGTAGTTAAGTCCGTTAAGAATCTTACGAGCGATGTCAGCGAGTGACTTTTCCGTGAACGTTCCACTTCCACCGTTTTTCAGTAGCGAGTCTAGTGACCCAGCGTCCATGTATTCCATAAGTATCGCTATATCTCCGTTAGGCTTCTCGAATATCTCATGACAATGAACCACAAAAGGAGAATCCGTTCTTCGAAGAATTTCCATCTCCCTAAATATCTGCCGGCGCATCATCGGATCACTGTCGGCGTGTACAACCTTGAGCGCGAAAACGTTACAGGTTCTCTTATGCACTACTTTGTAGACGGTGCCGCCGTTGCCTTGACCAAGAACTTGAACGGTCTCGAATTCGGCGACGGTGGTGGTTGTCGACTGTTGGGACATGGTGGTGGGAGGGAGGTGTAGAGGGAAACCAGGGAGGCGCTCGGAGATTTCAGGTAAACGGAGGCGGAGTTTTGACTGTCGTCGTCGTTCACGAACGAGGGCCATGTGCATGTGATAGCTGATAAGATAAGTGAGGTTACCGGGAGGCAAGTGAGAGGCCGTATATATAAGTAATGGATCAGGGCGTTATTGGCACGTGTTTTTTTGAATTGTATTGTGTTTATGACATGTGTTCATAGATGATAAATGTTCCAAGTTTGTCCAACCAGATTCTCGTTTACTTTAGTTGCTACTATGCCCGACAGAAACTATTTGAAATTTAATATTTGTTCATCGGATGACATTGACATTTTTTTTCATGTTTAGGACAGAATAAAATGAAATCTAAATAAAAAAAATATTGAGCAAAATAAGAATACTTTTGTCTCGTTTATAAAAAATTCATAAATTTTATTTTGTTAATAAAAAATCTCGATTATCAGAGAAATAATTGAAATTAGCCATTTTTTTTATAAGTAATTATTTTTGTCCCGATTACCTTTATTGAAATATTTCATTGTTTTGGATAGGTTTATGAAAAACTCCTAAATTTTAGGGAAATTATTATCAAGGTAATCATCTTTTGTCATTTTGTTCATATATATATATATATATATATATATATATATATATATATATATATATATATATCTATATATATATATATATATATATATATATATATATATATATATATATATATATATATATATATATATATATATATATATATATAAAAAAAGAAATTTTTGGTAGGAAGGTAAAAAAAATTATATATGTATATTTTCTTATCAAAAAATGAAATAAGTCATTACATCATTTAAAAGTAAGATGATTCACAAGAAAAAAAAATTCCGAAAAAAACACCTTTATGATTCATTTTTAGGTAAATCAAGAAAAAAAATTCACTTTTATGACAATATTAGTGAATATCAACAAAATCATCATAAAAGTGAATCATCGAAATGTTTTTTCGGGATTCTTGTTTTTGTGAATCATGTTATTATTGATTCGTTTGGTGATTCATTTGTTTTTTCTCCAAAAAAATAAGTCGAAAAAAAATTTCTTACGTTCCTACCAAAAAAAAATTCTTACCGTATATATATATATATATATATATATATATATATATATATATATATATATATTTGATCATTTAACTTGTTATATTTATTTATATATTACAATTGTCACCGGTTATACCAGGTGACAAAGCTAATATGTGACTACATTTAACAAACTAAATGATCAAATGTAGTATATAAAAAAAAATTGTCTAAATATAACAAAACAAAGTTAATTACCATGATAAGTCATTTTATCCACTTTTAATAAAGATTTCATTTTTCAGATTTGTTTGTATTATCTTTTTTCGACCGTTATTTTTAAAGTATCCATAATATCATAAATATTAAGTATTGAATAATTATAAACTTTACTTCTAATTAATAAATAGACAAAACTACAAAAATGATCCATATAGAATGTATTATTTTTGGGTTTTGATCAAAACTTCAACTTTTTTGGATTGACAGTCTTTTTGAACTACTTGGTTGTGCTTTTGGTCCTTCCGAGAACTGACAAGACTAAAATAATATTCTAACTTATTTGTTTCTATTTAATTAAAAAATTTAGGAATTAAATATAGTCTCTCTCTCTCTCTCTCTCTCTCTCTCTATATATATATATATATATATATATATATATATATATATCCGGTAAGAAATTTTTTTTTGTAGGAAAGTAAGAAGTTTTTTTCTACATATTTTTTTGACGAACAAAAGAAATGAATCACTAGATGATTCATTTATAAGATGATTCACAAGAAAAAATTCTCAAAAAAACATATTTATGATTCATTTTTAAGTAAATTAAGAAAAAATTCACTTTTGTAATAATTTTAGTAAATAACAACAAAATCGTTGTATAAATGAATCATCGAGATGTTTTTTTTGAGAATTTTTTCTTGTGAATCATCTTACAAATGAATTATCTAATGATTCATTTTGTTTGTTCGCGAAAAAAATATGTAGAAAAAAAACATTTTACCTTCCTACCAAAAATTTCCTTCTTTATATATATATATATATATATATATATATATATATATATATATATATATATATATATATATATATATATATATATATATATATATATATATATATATATATATATATATATATATATATATATAAAAGCCTTAAGTGTCACCAGCACTAATGGTGACCCTCACCCCAAATTCGTTGTCGATAGTGGAGATATGATGGATCTCATATGGCTACTGTGGAGACTAATGATTAACCTTGATCCACATGAAGCATTTTTAAGTTCTGCCACCCCTAAAATCCTACCTGACCTTATTTATCGACGTTTCTTACAACCACAATCAATTACCTTATTTATCGACGTTTCTTACAACCACAATCAATTGATGCCGATATTTTTAAGTATATATAATATTTTTTTAGTAAAGAATATATAACGATAAAAGTAAATATATTAAGTATGTAACAAAAAGCATGGAGGGTCTTCTACTATATATATATATATATATATATATATATATATATATATATATATATATTACGTAGCAAATAAAAAAACAAAAAAAATCTATATATTGTAAATATTTTAAAATTATTATAACCTTTTAATACTTTTTAATTAGAATTTTATAAATATTTAATTTTTTTAATACAACAATTTTAAACTAGTATTTTAACGAAAGTATTTTAAAACGCTATAAAAAAGTATTAAAATTTCATACAAAATTTATGAAAAACTTTAAAAATGTTGTAAAAGAAAGTTTAGAAACAATTGTATAAAGTTATAAAAAAATGTATGAAAATGCAAATAAAAAGTAAAAAACTTGTAAGAAAAAATTTAAAACATTTATAAAATATTTGGTTTAAAAGAACTTGTATTAAATTTAAATGAAACTATAAAAATATGTTTAAAAAAAATTATAAACAAAGTTTAAAATATTGTATTAGAAAAATCTAGAGAAAAAAAATATCATAAAAATGTTGTAAGAAATTATAAAAAATGTAAGAAACTTGCAAAAAAATTGTTCACATTTACACAATTTTGTTTTCGTGCACATTTAACCATTTAACAAATTGAATGTCAAATATATACAAAACAAAAAAAAGTTTTCTAAACGTGAAAAAGATGAAAATGTAATTAGTCTGACAAGTCATTTTCCCAAAAAATTATTTTAGTTTAGCTTTTTTCCTTTTTCACCATAAATCTGGAAATTTCTTTATTCGAAAAAATTATATTGTTCTAACTATTTGTTACACTTTCAGGACTATGCTTTATGATATAAATGGAAAATGACATTGTCGTCTTTCATACAAATTAGGTCGAGAGCAAGTCCATCATTGCATCACTTGGTATAATAAAGTCATAATTTTAGATATTGACATGTCATCTAAAATACAAGTTCATTTTAAACGTTCATGTGTCAAACCAAAAGTAATCATAGAAATGAATCCATAGAATAACAAACAACATGTTCTTATAGTTTTGGCATTGTGGAGCTCCGAAATATAAATTTATTGACATGTGAAGTTATTGATCCATGGTGGAATTCTTCTATATGCTAAAGATTTAAGGATAAAACACATGCTCTTCTTTAGAATTTGTACGTCCTCACCTAACCTACTATTTTATTAATTGGTTTGTCATCAGTCAATGGTTTCTTATATGAACATATTAGTTTGTTTTCCTTTAACCTACTTGTAGGTATATTGTAATAAGGTATTCAACACATAATTTGAATATCTTATAATACTTGTAGCATAAATTTGTATGGGAAATGGATTATATGGATGATGATGAATTCAAAATGATGCTAACGTCATTGTTATGTGACAATTAATTATTACAAAGGACTTTGATCCTTAGTTTTATTAAGTTTAATAGCATTTATTCTTATTCATAATTTAAACCAAGAAATTTCTAGATTTTTAGTGAAAGAATTATTAGTTCTCATAGTTCGTTGGTGTTGTGTTTGAGTCTGTATGTGAAAGATTTCATATTTTATGTCTTTAGTCTTCCTTGTAATTACAAATATATGTCTTACTATGAATGTCTTTTTAGTCTTGTAGTCTTACACTAGGCTTCTTAGTTCTTGTTAGTTAGTTTGACAAGTTGTCTTAACTTATGTGTCATGACCTGATTGGTCATTTCCTAAACGATTCCCTTGTGATGTCCTATATATATATATATATATATATATATATATATATATATATATATATATATATATATATATATATATATATATATATATATATATATATATATATATATATATATAACAGATGTTAGTTAGATAGAGATTATCTTTTGAGAGGTTATTACGTCAAATTGTAATTGAGGTTCTTACTCTCTAATCAAATTCAAGATCATATTTACTTGAATATGTTCATTCTAATGTTATCTTACAAACATGATTTATGTTTTTCAGAATCTAATCGATCCTACATGTGGTACCTGTAACAACCGGATTTTCAGGGACATTATTGTTTATGTTAATCTTGAGATTTGAGGAGGGACTCGACGAGTTGAGAGACCAACTCGCCGAGTCGAGTTAAGATTTCCGTGTGGATTTAATGAGTGAACTCGACGAGTCCGAGGATGGACTCACCGAGTAGGTACTGGCAGAGAAAACCCTAAGTTTCGGGGTTGGAGCCTATTTAAAGGAACTTATGACCTTGGGTGTGCCTCATATCTCCTGTAAGAAACCCAAAATCGCCATTGGAGCTAAGGAAGAGTTCTTGTGATGAAATTAAGTAATCTTGGTGTGGTTTTTCAAATGAAGTGAAGGGATTCAGCTTGAAGGACCAATGGAGGTTGTTATTCTGAGACATCTAAGCAAGGATCTCTATTTTGAGGTACTATTTCGCCCCTTCCTTCTGTTTTGTGTAAAAATCCTCGAATCTAGGGTTTTCTTTACCCTTTCTTAGATACTATATGATGCATACGAGATCCCAATGTGGAATAAGCTTTAGATCTGGACCTTAAGAGGTCCAGAGAGTCCCAATCTTCCAGCTTTATGAAGTCCCTTTGGGGTTATGGATCTAGGTTGCCATTTTAGGAGCTATTTCTTCATATAAGGGCATAAGAGTGTTGGATGAGCTTAAAGATTGAATCTTTACGTGATTATTGAGTGTAAGAAGGTCAGATCTATAAGTTAGAGAAACAGATCTGACCTTAGAAGGTCTTTTCAGTGTTGCCATGGAGGGAACTCGACTAGTCTGGGGGACTCGACAAGTCGATTCGGGTTGCCCCGCGATTCGTGACCAGTGGTAACCCGTCGAGTGAAAGGTTAACTCGACGAGTTAAGTGAGGCTTTTGAGGATTCAGAGGACACGCATGGACTCGCCGAGTCACTCGAGTGCACTCGACGAGTCTGGTCAGAGTTGACCGTTGACTTGAGTTGACTTTTGTTGACTTTGGTGTTTTGGTCAACATAAGTAAAAGAGATCGTAGAGGGGTGAAATTGTCTTTTACCCACTACTCGATTTGAGAGGGAAAGAGGAATTGTCGGTTTGATTAGAGATATTTGCCTTATGTGTTAGGCGGTGGCGAGTTCGAGATTCAAGTGTAAGGATAACTGCTTGCTGCTTTCAGGTGAGTCTTCTCACTATACTTTACCTTGAGTGGTAATTAGAGTTATGTGACAGAGTTATTGTATGCTATTTATGTGATGTGTTGCACTGCATTATTTCTATGTGATTTATGATGTGTGTATTCCAGAGCTTGACAGAATCAGGACCGGAAGGTCCACAGAGTTAGAACCGGAAGGTTCACAGAGTTAGGACCAGAGGGTCCACATGAGTTAGGGCTCCAGGGCCCACAGAGTTATAGCCTCGAGTGGCTAGTATGTATTATGTGTGGTGTTTTGGGGAACTCACTAAGTTCGTGCTTACCGTGTTATGTGTTATGTGTTTCAGGTTTTCTCAAGATCACGGGACGGCACCGGCTCGATTGTACACACCAGAGGAGGAGTTATGTTTTAGAGGATCCTGGATTATTATTTAATTAATTATGGAGTTATGTTTATTAATTTAAACAAAGTGAGATTTTTACGAAAAGGGTTATAAGAATTAAGCGAATTTAATCAAAATTTTAGTTTTGAAAATTTTGGTGTTACAGTACCAGAGCAAGGATTTCTATGAGCTTATTTCAAATCCATTACATTTGTTTGTGGTCTTCAATTCTTGTTTTGATACTTCATTTTTCTAATATTTTCTTCATTTTGCAATCTCATTGTAATTTGATCTAAATTTCATTGTTGAATTAATCGTTTTGATTTTAATTCTAAATTTGCTTATTGATTATTACTCAAAATTTTCATTTGAAATCATGTCAAAAGAAGATTCTCATGTTGTTTCTTTCAATTTGTCGAGTAGTATCAAATCATATACTCGTATTCCAAGTATGTTTCCTAAAGATTATGAAGTTTGGGTGTCACACTTTAAAGATTACATCTTAGGAACTAAAAAACATCGATCAAACATTTGTAAATCAATTGCTAAAGGTCCTCATCGATGTACAAAGTGGAACGAATTTGTTAACACACTTGGTGATTATGTTGATATTTGTGGGAGATTTAAAGATTTGACAACTAAAGAAAAGGATAAGATCGAAGGTGATTTAAGAGCTAAAATAGATTTACGTTTCACATTTCCACTAGACACATTCATACTTGTAAGCTCTTTTGACACTGTAACACCTGGTTTTTTAGGTAGCAGTTTTGTGCTTTGCAAGATTGTGGTTTCAGGATTTTATTTTGACCATGACATGGTAAGGCTTTTGTAACATCCATAAAATTTCAATAAAATTTAAACTTTTTCAAAACAACCCTTCCACTAAAAAGTGTTTACAAAACCATTTTGTCCAAAAACAATATTCAAAATCAGAGCCATTTACAACATAGTTTTCAAAACATTTTCATTATCAGAGTATTCCAGAAATCATAAGTCCTTAAAATGTGAGGATGTGTATGATCATGCCTTCACCTTGCCACGATCTACTGAAGTACCTGAAACCATAAACCAAATGTAACACTCCGATTTCTTGAATGAGAAATTTGAGAAGTTGATTCGCATTAGAGGACCTACTCGACGAGTTTGTTGGTCCCAACTCGTCGTGTAGGAGTTGAGCAGGATACATGGGATATGAAGTCTACTCGTCGATTCGGAGGATTGGACTTGACGAGTTGAGTCTATTTAATGAAACCCTAATTATTCGGGCTTGTACCCTATTTAAAGGTCTTTAACTGCTTTACCCCGCCTCCCTCATCACTTTACCACCCTGAGACAAACCCTAATTGAGTACCTTCTATTTGAGAGTGTTTAGAGCTAATAGAGGGTGGGTTTTGGTGCATTTATTGAAGAGAAGAAGCTTGGAACAAGAAGTAGTCTTTGGATTCGACATCATCTTAGTAGTAGCAGTCATTTGAAGGTAAAAAGTTAATACCTTGACTTCTTGTTTGTTAGATCTCTCCTTTAGAGAGTTTATGGGCCTTTTTAGCTTCTCCTTGAGTCATTAATGGTTGTGAGCGTGCTATGGAGCTGTAAGACCTCATATATGGACGTTACTAGGCCCTTTATGCCTAAAGCCTCAAGCTTTATGAAGCTTTGTCCCGTTTTCATGTCCTAAACTCCTTCTTGAGCTTAGTATTGGGTGTTTTAGCCTTGTGAGGCCTTGCATGATCGTAAAGTTAGCAACTTTACATGGTAACTTCATCCTAGGAGGTTGGATCTAGAGTTTGGAGCATTGAAATCGGCTGGTGTAATGCATGAAGAACTCTACAAGTCGAGTCGGGTTTTCTCGTTTTTGGATTCAGAGTGAACTCGACGAGTTGGTGGGATAACTCGACGAGTGGCTAGGGTTTTCCCCGATCTTCTAGACTCTGCATGGAATCGACGAGTTAGCTAGCAACTCGGCGAGTTGACTCGGGTTTTCGTGGTTTATTAAGTACTGAGGAACTCGACAAATAGATGAGTTGCACTCGACAAGTTGGGTCAGCATTGACTGATTGACTTCCGTTGACTTAGAGTTTTGGTTAAGCTGTGAATTTTGGAGGCTAAGGAGGGTGGAGTCTAAACCAACAGTTCGAGTGTGGGATATATTTCTTTACTATGCAAGGTGAGTCTTCTCACTATACTTACCTGAGTGGTAATATTGTGTGACCGGAGGGTCTTATTTGAGTTATTGACCGGAGGGTCCTATGTGCTTATACTAAGTTATGTGATATTATGCATTTTGTCTTTGTGATTTATGCTATATTATTTCGTGCCTTACTGAGTTAGGACTAAAGGGTCCAAACCGATTTGTGAGACCGGAGGGTCTTCACTGAGATACAGGACTGGAGGGTCCAACCCGAGCTTTGAAACTGGAGGGTCTCACTAAGATACATGACCGAAGAGTCCACACCGAGCCGTGAGACCGGAGGGTTCTCACCGAGACGCATGACCGGAGGCTTTATGCCGAGCTATAGCCATGATAGGCTTATTATTTGTGTATGTGGTATTTTGGAGAACTCACTAAGCTTCATGCTTACCGTTTTGTGTGATATGTGTTTCAGGTACTTCTCAAGATTGCGGGAAGGCGTTGGCTTGATTGTACACACCAGTTAGAGATCATGATTTTGAGGATTCTGGGATTTTATCAAACATATGTTGACTTGTGTTTTGACAACATATACATTTTGTGGTTTTTGGTAAAAGTTATAATCAGTTTATGTGATTTTAAAAATGAAAAATTCATTTGAAAATTTAGAGTGTTACACCAAAATTATAAGCATGAAGCATAGCGAGTTCCCCCAAAGTACCATCAAACAAACAATAGCACATATACAAAGCAACACATATGGGTTCAATCAACAATCTGGTTGGAATACCAACATACTATATGTCCAATCAACCATCGGGTTGGAACACCTTTGGCCCTCAACTATCGGTTTGGAATGCTAACATACTATGTTCCAATCAATAATCGGGTTGTAATACCCTCAGCCCTCAACCATCGGGTTGGAATGCCAACATACTATAGGTGCAATCAACCATCGGGTTGGAATACCCTCGACCCTCAACCATCTAGTTGCAATGCCTACATACTATGGGTTCAATCAACCATCAGGTTGGTATAACCTGAACCTGTTGGCTTATGCACAAAGCAGAGAAGCCTCAACCACCATATGCACATATAACATATAATCATATGATAGTCTATAGCCAGTCAAATAGATCTAGCCAATCACTAAACATTGGAGTATCCTATTGATGTGCACAAAAGTACTCACTAATTTTAATATTTATAACCTAACAAACTTAACTAACTATGCACTTATAGGCAGTGTACCTAGTCAGATTACAGTATAGCTTGGGTAAGTCGGGTGTCGATCACAGGGAACGGTGTTCTAATTAATTTACTTACTATTAAATTAACCTAATTTATTAACAAGTTTAAAAGGGGTTTTATCTGGCTTTACAAGATCAGATGAACTTAAATCAAATTCAATAAATAAAAACACACTCTTGTTTAGTTTGAATCCACTTCTCCCTAATGGCTAGCTAATGATTACGAATTATTGAGTTGGTTTTTAGTTGTATTAGTAATTTAGTTCTAACTTACCAATAATTAACTAATTCATGTCAAACCATGTATGTTCACACATAATTAAACACAAAACTAATTATGAATCTAAATCTGCTATGTAAGATTTGTTGTATAAACACAATTATGATCATAATACACGTTCTCTAGCACAGCTAAGCTTTATTTATTCTAATTACTAACTAAGATTGGTCAATCCTAGCTCTAACAAGTCAATGTTCACTAAATCGTTAGGTAAACAGGTTCATGCAGTTTAATGGTCACTAAGCTACACAGAACATACAATCAAGCAATTAGATAAACAAATAATAGCATGCTAGGTTATTCAAATCAAACACAAGCAATTTTTTACCAACTAAACTTAATCCATAAGCATATAACTATTCATAAGTTTAAAGCTTCATATAGCTAAACAAGAGTAGCTAGATTCAGCTGCTCATCATAGCAACTAGACCAACACAGCTAAAAATAATGAAAGACATGTTCTTATTTAACTAAAATATAAACCTTTACTCCTTTTTGGTGTTGAAAACCCTCTTCCAGAACCGTTCTTTCGCTATGAATCATCTCTTGGAACTCTTTTTTTTTTCTACCAAAAGCTTCTCCTTTCATCATAATCAGGAGCACTTATATAATCTTCAAAAACCCGTGCCACGTCGTAGCCAGATGTGCCACGTCGTGGGCTTCAAGCAATTCGTATCCTCCAAGGAAATCCTCCGCGTCGCGATGTCTATCTTCTGGAACACCCGTGCCACGTCGTGGGCTTCATCGCCACGTCGTGAATTAAGTGTTTATCGTGAATTTATTATTTTCTTGTCTTTCAAGCCTCCCATGTTCCACATTTGGGCACTTTTGGTCCCTCTCTTCGAGAATCCTTTATATTGACTAAAAATAACAATTTAAAATTATAAGTATCATTATTCTAAACATATGATCAATTTATTAATAAAAATGTACTTAAATATTGCCTAAAAATAAGTATAAATATGGCAATATCAAAATACCCCACACTTATGCTTTGCTTGCCCCCAAGCAAATTTAAACTTAACTCTTAATTACTAACACCACACAGAACAATCCGCCTCTAGTTCAGCCATTATGCCAAGACCTCAACGCATGCTTTTGTGTCTAAAATATTCCTAAAGTACCCCCCCCCCATACTTTAAATACTCACAATCTTCATAAACACTCGCCCACTTTTTCTGAACAATGCTCATGTTATGCAACCCTCCGAATCCATCCCCAGAAAACTTCCTTATCCTCAAGGTATTTTTAGTTGATCAACCTAAGCATACATAATCTAGAATTACAATCATTGATACCACTATAGAGCTCTTTTGGAATTCTTCAATTCTTTGACATTTGATCTTTGATTTCTTTGAATTCACCACCTTATATGATTTGATTTCTGGTATCTTCAACTTTTGAATTTCTTTGATCTTTTGATCTTCACTTTATTTGCTCCAAAATTCTTCACACTTTTCTCGTAATTCTCTTTTTTTTTTAACATGTACCTCACTTTTTTCACTCAAAACCTACATGCTTAAGCAGAGGCGCTCAACCTCAACCTTTATTGGTTAATGATAATAATTTTCCTGGATACATTTCAGGTTTAGGTTGCTAAACATATTGCATCCCTCAAACCAAGCGGGGTTATGTTTTTGTTCCATGATTTCACTAAAATAAGGGAGGCCACAAATGCACTATAACGTATATTGGCTCAACTAAATATTTGAACTTTCATCGGATCATCCCACATAATACTAGCAATTATAGCTCAAATTATTATTACTAGATTCAATTATTAAAAATTCAAAATTTCCAAAATTTTCAATTTTTACTATCAAATTCTATGATTTTCTAGCAATGTACTTTTTCTACCCCTACCCCACACTTATTTCATACAATGCCCTCATTGTATGCATAAAAATAAATCAAAATTAAAGAAAAGGGAGAAAAAGGAACAGACTCCCCTAGGATAGTGGCGTGAGCATCCCCAAAAGTGTGGAAAACGTGCATTTGGATATGGACTTCCAAAAATAGAAACTCGGTGTAGAACTGGTTGAATACGTAAACAAACCACGAACATGACTTGAAACTTCAATTCTTCAAAGTGGGTATTTGTAAGGAAAAATGTGGGCAATGATAAAATGGGACACGTCGTGGCAGGTGACTGGTCACGTCGTGATATGGGATGAAAGCGCGAACACCAAAATGCTATTCTTCAAACTGCAAGAAGGCCACGACGTGGCGTAAGGATTCCACGTCGTGGAAACTGGGCATCAGAAGAAAATGGCTTATTTGTTTTATTTACTCTAGCAACTTTGACCAATGGCTAACTGGTTTCAGACGCTTCTATGCGAATATATTTCCCAACTGTAACCTCTCTCCTACTAAAATACCCCACACTTATCTTGAATTGTGGGTTCCAACTCACGACTCTAAGCTTCCTTGACTAGACAAATATGACTCGAAAGTTAACCTTTTATGCTCCTTAGCATTCCAACGCTAATCTGAAAAATGGAACAACACAAAAGAAATAAAAAGTAACATCATAGTTTAAGAATGTTTTACATTACACACCAAATTCAAACATAAAACAAAAAAAAACTACTCAAAAACAAAACAAAAGAAAAAGAAATAAAATCAATCATCATCTTGATCTTGTGCTCCACTTGGCCCTGCCCCGTCATTCTGCAGACGCCATAGCTCCTCCCATGTCGGAAAATAGGGATACTGTGGTGGCATAGAAGGTGGTCGGGTCACACCTAAATGCGAATAAATACCCTTAGTAAGCTGAGTATGGTAAATGGCATGCCCCCGTAGATTATCCAAATACGTTCCCACCCGACTCTGAAAAAGGTCGGTGGGCACTCCCTGCACATACTGCGAAGCAGCATGTTCTCTCTCGACTTCACCTCTAGCCCGCACATTCCGATGCCGCGGTCTGGCTGGTGGTTGCTGTCCTGGCTGCACCTCCTCTTGCTCATCATTTATCGGCGGTATAACAAAATGACCCCCGATATTCACCACCGCCCGCATAACACCCAAGACTTGAATGGTCAAGTCTGTGTCTGAGAATCGAGTAAGATTCCTCACAAAGTCATGGGTCAAAATATGATATGACCTAGCCAGGCGAGTAACCAAATGCCCCCCAGTAATCGGGCTCTCGGGCCTAGAATTGGCCGCTTTCTTCCCCATGAACCTCGCCAACATATAAGGTAAATCCCAGCAAACTCCCGAGGTAATAAGAGTCCATAAATAAAAAAGATTATGAATGGGGACTTTATCACCATGATGCTTGTGATTTATTGAAAAAGTGATAAGGCGGTGCAAAAATCGGAAAACAGGATTCCGAATTTGTGACTCACTCGAGTCACGAGTGTTATACTCATGGTTAGAAATGCCCCGCCAGAACTGCACATCCATAGTACCGGGAGCAAAATCCCGAACACATCCAAGCAAGAACGGAATGAAAAACGGAGATTGCGTCTCCACTTCTGTATAGAGCCCCATACGCCAAGCAAATTCCCGAAGACTACACTCTCTATACACACCACCCAAACGAAACACAAGTGCCCGGTTGTAGGTGAAATCAAGGGTGCGTTCCTCGAAGCATATGGTAGAGAAAAACTCTACCGACAATTCCCGGTACACGGGTTCTTGAATGGCAAATAAATTCCTCCACCCGTGACAAGTGAAAGAAAACTGATCTCCAACATAAGTCTTCGACCAATAACGTCCCAACTCAGCTACCATTCCCGCTCCACCAAGCCATCCCCAATCGATAATTGGGGCTATTGCAAACTTCCTATTATATAGCCATCCAAGCCGATTCTCGTAAGTAGTTAGCAACAGTCGGGGAATGTTTTGAGGAAACTGGTATAAGGGATGTATGCTTGCTACATCTATCGGGTTTTCCTCCTGTGGAACAGCTCGTCGTGGTCCCATTTCAGCATACAAAAGAAAACCAAAGCAGCAAACAACCAACACATTAAAACAATTTAAACCTGTTTCACAGAAGTCACGACGTGGCCAGGCTATGCCACGTTGTGGGCCGCGATCGGTCACAGTTTCCAGATCGGTCCATGTGCATGCCGTATCTACCAAAATTAGTGCTTGGGGTTTGTTCCTATGGACATTTAAGGGATATTCAATCTAAAATCAACCACTAGATTCAACCAATTTCGTGAACCATACAAACCCTAACCATGAAAACTTGAAATTGGAAGAACTAACTACAAAATAATGAGTAAAACACATACCAAGTAGATTAATTGGCAAGATCTTGCAAGGAAATTGGAAGTAGATTAAGAAATTGGCTGTGGGGTTATGTTGTTCCCGTTCATGCAGCAGTCTTCAAGTGTGATTGGGGCTTATTGGTCAAAGGGTTTTAAGGAAATGGTCCCCCCCCCCAATTTTTAAAGGCCACGACGTGGTTGGCTATGCCCACTTCGTGGACCTTAAATCTGCTTTATAGTCCTGTGTTTCCGTTTTGACCCACGACATGGCTGGATATGCCCACGTCGTGGAAACTGCCAAATTGCACAATTCTTTAAAATCATGCATTTTAACTTATCAGTTATTAGATGATGAATTGATGTCTTTCCTAGTTTCAAAAAAAAAGAAAGAAAAAAAATTAAAAGAAAAGAAAATGCAAACCAAACTCGGGTTGCCTCCCGAGAAGCGCTTCTTTTTCTTGGAGTCTTGAGCTGGACTTCGTGCCTTCTACGTTGAATCTTCGGAAGAGTCCACCATTAAGATCTTTTTTTCCTTGAACCGCCGCTTGTAAGCTTGAACTCGTCTTTTATATGCCTTATTTGAATTCTCCTTTTTTGCCTTGCCCTCTTCTTCAAGCTTGCGTTTTGTGCCCTTAGTTTGTTCCTTGCACTCCATAGCATCCTCCTCTTCTTTCACCACCAGCCTTGTTACTCTTGAAGTGACCTCCTCTTCATCACTTGTCATTTCCTCCTCCTCTTTGCTCACCCAAGAAGGTGGACTCTTGTAAGCTATGACTTCAATCAAATACGAAATAGATGCCCTCGGTTTTGTCCTTTTGAGTTGATGAACTGTCTTTATCTCTTCTTCCATAAGCTTTTCCATTTCTTTCAGTTCATTCTCTTCGTTAATTGTGAATACCTCTTCTTTATCTTCTTGAAAGTCGTCTTTTATCCTAAATACTTCTTGTTCATCTCCAGCCCTCAAAGTGAGCTTAGACTCGCGGATATCAACAAGGGCTCCAGCAGTGTTAAGCAATGGCCGACCAAGGATTATTGGAACATCCGGATCATCTTTCATGTCCAAGACTACAAAGTCTATTGGAAAAACAAATTTTCCAATTTTCACCAAAATATCTTCCACGATGCCATGGGGTTGTGTCACCGAACGATTCGCCATGTGAATCTTCATTTTTGTAGCTTTCATCTTCTGAATCTCCAATTTTTGATAAAATGAAAAAGGCATCGGATTAATGCTAGCCCCAGAATCGGCTAAAGCATTAACCCTCATTTTATTCCCAAACTCACATGGAAGAGTGAGGCGTCCAGGATCCCCCATCTTTTCTGGTGTTTCTCCCAACACAGCTTTTGAAGTTTGTTCACTTAGAATCACTGTAGACTGCTTCTTTAATTGCCTTCGAGTGTCTATCAAGTCTTGCAGGAATTGCTGGTTCTCGGGGGTTTTGGATAACGACTCGACAAAGGGGGTATTAATTGGGATCCCCTTCACATGCTTTACAAACTCTAAATGCTCCTTCTCCAGTTGACTGAGTGTAGCTCGGGTGGGAAATGGAAAAGGTGGATGATAAGCTGGAACGGGCTCAAAGTATTTTTGATCAGACATGCGCCACGTCGTGGCCAGAGGAGTGCCACGTCGTGGCGAGCCTGGTTCAGCAATTTTTCCACTTTCGATCTTTGATTTCTTGGGCTGCTGCGGTTCTTCTTCCAATGCCTCCAGGAACTCAGATATTGCATCTTCTTCAGTATCGATGGCCATTACGTGAGATTGGGTCATTACTTCAGGATTCTTCGGGGACAATTTTTCATGAACTAGAGTGGATAGTTGACCAAATTGTACTTCAAGGTTATGGATGGAGGCTTGCTGGTTCTTTATCAAAGTTTGTTGTTCCAAAATGTTTGAATCAGTGGCATCGTGTCTCTTTTCCGAAGCCTCCATAAACTTCATCAAAATGGTTTCTAGGTCGGGTTTCTTCTTGGCCGGCGGTTGCTCCTTTTGATAAAGGCCTCGACCTGTCTGCCTATATTTCTCTTCTTTTTGCTTCTTATACTCTTCATATGGCAGCCACTCCTTCTTCGGTTTCCTCCAGTCCTCATCAAACTTATCCCCACTAGAGTAGCACACTTGAGCTTTTCTGTTCCCAAACTCATCTACATTGCAGTCCTTGGTCAAGTGTGGACCACTGCATCTCTCGCACCCCACTCTTATGGCATGTATCGATTGGTCCATTTGTGTTATCCTGCGATCCATGTTATTCAACATGGCCATGACAGCTGCAATTTCGGCAGTTTGGGCCCCTCCACCGCCTTTGATTCCATCTTGCCTTGGATTGTGGTATTCGCAAGAGTGCTTCGCGAATTCTTCAATTAGCTCCTTGACCTCCCTTGGATTTTTCTTTGTCAGCGGTCCTTGAGAATGAAGGAGTTGTCTTGTCATCACATTGACCCCATCATAAAAGATTGGCATCTCTTGTTGCACATTTAGGTCATGTTGAGGGCAATTTCTAAGCAAGCCCTTGTACCGCTCCCATGCTTCGTATAGTGACTCCCCCAGTTTTTGCTCAAAGTTGGCTTTTGCCTTCTTGAGTTTGGCTATCTTGGATGGCGGGGAAAACTGGTCCAGGAATTGCTCACGCATTTGAGCCCAAGTGGTGATTGTACCCGGTGGGAGTGCTTTCAACCACTCCTTAGCAGCTCCTTTGAAAGTGATGGGAAGCATCCTAAGCAAGACTGTGTTTCTGTTGACATTTGGGACATTGAAGTAATCCGCAATGTCTTTGACTTCATCTAGATGCTTAAAAGCATCCTCATGATCTTTCCCGAAAAATGGGATGTCCTTCAGTGCGGTAAATATGTGTCCCTTCAGCTCGAATGTGACAGTGGCAGGTATTGTGGGTTGGACTAAACCGGGACCCACATCTTCTCGGATCTGCTTCTTGTAAGCTCCCATGGACATTTCTTCAATCTTTGCCATCTCGTTCCTTGGCTCGTTCTCGGGTTCGCTCGTGTGTTCTTCAAATTCTGGCTCGGTATCGCTTTCCGACTCGGTTTGGACGGGTGTATGATCCAAATGCCCAAGATTTCTCTTGTGCCTCGCTGATGAACTTGACTCTCCTGTCCTCTTTCCCGACTTCCTAGAAAAAGCTGACTTCAATTCTTGCAAGGACGTCTTTTTCTTGTGAAGTGCAGACTCGGGGTCTTCAAGTGGTGGCACCAAGTGTGTGTTTGAGCTTCTGGTCATGAACTCCTGCAACTTGCTAAACTAAAAACGTAAAACCGAACTAAAATAAGAAAAACTAACTAAAAACTAAAAATTTAGTTTTCTATCTGTCCACGTCGTGGCAAGTATTACGCCACGTCGTGGACTTTGTGTCTGACAGAAAATTTTTATTTTGCTGAAAAATTAACTTTTTTTGTGGTTTTTATTCCACAAAAAGGATCGATCAATTTAATGCAAATAAATAAGCTAAAAACTACGCCGTTCCCCGGCAACGGCGCCAAAAACTTGATGTGCACAAAAGTACTCACTAATTTTAATATTTATAACCTAACAAACTTAACTAACTATGCACTTATAGACAGTGTACCTAGTCAGATTACAGTATAGCTTGGGTAAGTCGGGTGTCGATCACAGGGAACGGTGTTCTAATTAATTTACTTACTATTAAATTATGCTAATTTATTAACAAGTTTAAAAGGGGTTTTATCTGGCTTTACAAGATCAGATGAACTTAAATCAAATTCAATAAATAAAAACAGACTCTTGTTTAGTTTGAATCCACTTCTCCCTAATGGCTAGCTAATGATTACGGATTATTGAGTTGGTTTTTAGTTGTATTAGTAATTTAGTTCTAACTTACCAATAATTAACTAATTCATGTCAAACCATGTATGTTCACACATAATTAAACACATAACTAATTATGAATGTAAATCTGCTATGTAAGATTTATTGTATAAACGCAATTATGATCACAATACACGTTCTCTAGCACAGCTAAGCTTTCTTTATTCTAATTACTAACTAAGATTGGTCAATCCTAGCTCTAACAATTCAATGTTCACTAAATCATTAGGTAAACACGTTCATGCAGTTTAATGGTCACTAAGCTACACAGAACATACAATCAAGCAATTAGATAAAAAAATAATAGCATGCTAGGTTATTCAAATCAAACACAAGCAACTTTTTACCAACTAAACTTATTCCATAAGCATATAACTATTCATAAGTTTAAAGCTTCATTTAACTAAACAAGAGTATCTAGATTCAGCTGCTCATCATAGCAACTAGACCAACACAGCTAAAAATAATGAAAGACATGTTCTTATTTAACTAAAATATAAACCTTTACTCCTTTTTGGTGTTGAAAACCCTCTTCCAGAACCTTTCTTTCGCTCTGAATCGTCTCCTGGAACTCTTTTTTTCTACCAAAAGCTTCTCCTTTCGTCATAATCAGGAGCACTTATATAATCTTCAAAAACCCGCGCCACGTCGTGGCCAGATGTGCCACGTCGTGGGCTTCAAGCAATCCGTATCCTCCAAGTAAATCCTCCGCGTCGCGATGTCTATCTTCTGGAACACCCGTGCCTCGTCGTGGGCTTCATCGCCACGTCGTGAATTAAGTGTTTATCGTGAATTTATTATTTTCTTGTCTTTCAAGCCTCCCATGTTCCACATTTTGGCACTTTTGGTCCCTCTCTTCGAGAATCCGTTATATTGACTGAAAATAACAATTTAAAATTATAAGTATCATTATTCTGAACATATTATCAATTTATTAATAAAAATGTACTTAAATATTGCCTAAAAATAAGTATAAATATGGCAATATCACCTATCTACCAGGATACCGATCTAGCAGTTCATAACAGCATAACAACATCCTATCTACCAGGATACCTATGTAACAGATCATAACAACATAGAAATATCCTATCTACCAGGATATCGATTTTACAGATCATACAACATAGCAACATGCATAACATAAAATCAATTCACTGGGTCGACATTGGTGCCTTCAACATGCATGTCCAATGAGGAAACACACCTCAGCAGCAACACTGATTGATAAGATCTAACTCTCAAATCTCATATCCTGACTCAAATGCCGACAACCACCATGTGACCGTTTCCATCAAAACACTGAAATACCCAAAATGCCCTCAAAAGTCAAACTTGGTCAACCATGGGCAAAGTCAAAGTTAATAGTCAAGGTCAACAGCCCATGTTGACCCAACTCGTCGAGTGCGCTTATCAACTTGTCGAGTTCCTTTAGTGTCACACCCCCAAACAGGAACAGCGGAAAACGTTCGGGGGCGGATGACTTCATGTGGTAGCGTAACAAATGAATACATAGTAAAGAAAGCAATACAACCATCATAGATATAATTGAAAGTTTACATTGTTAAAAGGTACATGTTCAAAACCAATTACAATATGATGCCAAAATATGAATTTAAACTGGCGCCGCAGCGTCCCTTCTTCAAAAGCTGTTTGTTACCTGTAATTACTGAATCCCTGGGACATACAAGTAGTTTTGAAAGAGTAGATCAACATTTAAGCTGGTGAGTTTCATAAGTATTAAATGACAATGTTTGTATGAAATGAAATGTTTTGTTTTTGTTTGTTTGTTCCTAGAAAATCCCATATTTTCTACTAGCATAAATGTAGCCTTCTATCAAGACCAATGTTTGTTTCTAATAATGTATGTACGTATAAAACTTCCAATATGTCTGAAAAACCCCGTAAATCAATGTATTTTTAGTACCCATGTGAGTTTTATAACCATGCTATTGACTAGAAAGGCCTATACGCAACGTTCTTCAGGCGTTGGAATGTTCTGACGTTTGTCACCCCAAATGGTGTACTGTAGCTAACAGTCAGGGCGCGGGGTTGTCAAGCCCGTATAGATCTATACACAAACACCATGCTCCCCCTCCAAGGAATTCTGGTATATAATACAGGACTTGAAATGTGTACTCGAACGTACGTGAAGTTAATGTCTCACAAAACTTAGTATAAAAACAGATTAACATGTAAAAATGTTCGTTTGTTCTTGTATGTGAAAGTGACTTCTTGAAAATAGTGTTTCTAGTATGTAAAAGTTCGTAATGTTCTCGTAAAACTATACCTATTATAGTTTTCTTTAAGTGTGTCTCGTTTGTATAGTAATCCCTAGTAAAATTCTCACTTGTTATGAAACGTATAATTTTTATAGTGTCTAAGATGGACACATATACATACAGTATAAGCAGAGTGTTTGATTTATACTTATATAACTACATTTTTCATTTCAAAAGATATGATGTTATCGTGATATATTTTGCATATGAAAGTCTCCCTATAATAGTTATAAATCACATATGATTCCGTTGATAAAAAGTGTATAATGAAACTTTATATAACACACGATAATAATCGTGTGTTTTACTTGTATTTCCCCCCTTAAAAGCATATAAAAGCATTTATAAAACATTTAAAAGTTTGGATTATAAGGGTATGAACTCAATTGAAAGATCGGAAAAGGCGAGATGAAAATCGAGCAGAATTTCGACTCCAGAAAGCGGATTTTCTCGGGATTCTCGGAAATCTCGGGAATCTCGGGAGCACAAACAACCTTCGGGACTTGAGCAAGGAAACCAGGGCTTCAGGATAGTACATGCACGGAAAACAAGGAAAAAATGCAAGAAAGATGAGAGGAATTGGCCCTCTTCTTCGGAACCCTTGCATCCCTTTTATAGGGGGTGGGAACCGCCTCGGTACGCTGGGCGTACGCGTGCGTCATGCGTGACCGCTTCCTCGACTGCCTCGGACCTTCGGATGGGACGAGGCACAGCCTCGCATAGGGGCGACGTGGATGATCCGAGGCCTAGTCCTCGAGTACGCAGGGCGTAACTTGGATCGACCTGGTGACTCCTCCTTCGGATAATACCAAGGTTAAATAATAAAATTTATATTTTAATTATTTAATAAACTTAAAAAATTCATATCTTCTTCATACGAACTCTGTTTTCGACGTTCTTTATATCCACGCGTAGGTGAGACTACGCTCTACTGTTAGGGTTTGTATTGTAATATGTCGAAGTATTGTTTTTGTTACGAAGGGTTGTTAGTCTTCGTAAGTTGTGTCTTCGAATGTAACGTTATATGTACTAAGGCATTTTAACGAAGCTTTAATGTCTAGTCCTTAGTATTTTATTATGCTTTTGTACGCCTATAAATAGGAGTCTGTACGATGTGAGAAAAGGACTTTTCACACACTTTACAGAGAATTCTGTTATACTCTGTAAATCAGAAAGCATAATATGAGCTGATCAAAGATTATATTTACTCTCTTGTTCATCGTGATTCTTCTTTCTTAATTCTTACATAAATTGATCTTTAAACTCGATTACAAATCTCATCAATTGGTATCAGAGCAGGAATCCTTTATGTGATCTGATTTTCATTCAATCAAAAAGGTTTTTGAATCCACTGTTTGATTCAAAAAGTTTCCGTCCTTTTTGAATTTGAAATTTTCATCTAGATCTCAATCTAGGATTTGATTCTGAATTTTTTTTTGTTAATCGAGTGTTCTTTGTGTAATTCTGAATTGAATTATACAATTTGATTTTCAAAATTCTCAAAAGTCAAGTTTCATCTTGAAGTTTTTGTCCGTACAACAATGGCGTCATTCAATCTTAGTTCGATGACTTCATTTTCTCATTTGCTTGGATCATCCACAAAAATTCCAATGCTTATTCCAGAATATTATGATCAATGGGCAGATCGTATGGAAGATTACTTGAACGGTTTGGATGAAGAATTATGGAAGTGTATCACAGGAGATGCTAATCAACCTGCACAAGTTCAGCCAATCGGCATGTCTTCAAGCAGTTCAGAAGTTGATAATCAAACCGATCGTTTAAAACGTCTGGAGAAGAGATGCATGAGGGAATTAAGAGGTGCATTACCTCCTGTTGTGTACAATTATGTCAGAACTTGCAAAACAGCTAAAGAAATCTGGAACAATCTCAAGGATAAATTTCAAGGAAGTGAAAAGACGAAAATCACATCTGTAAAACAATGCCTGGTGGAACTCAAAGACTTTAAACAAAAATAAAATGAGTCAATTGAAGCATACTATGATAGGTTCAACGAGTTAATCTACCGTTGTAATCGTTATAGTATAATCAGGTCATCAATGGAGTACAATTTGATATTTGTTATGGGAGTTCGAAAGGAGTGGAGGAGTGTGAGTATGATGGTGAAAAATCAACAAAGTTTTGATACTTCGACTTTGAATGACTTGTACAATCAATTGAAATCTCATGAAAATGAAGTTAATGAAATAGCTGAAGAAGTTGTAGCAAGTCTTGGTGGTCCTTTGGCTCTAGTTTCAAAGGTCTCAGAAAGAGAGAATGATAAAACGAAGTCTGATGAAGAAGAAGTTTTTTTGATGAATTCTGATGATGAGGCAGTTGCTTTTTACTCAAACAATAGGGTAAAGAAATTTTTTAAGAAACCTTTTAATCCAAAGAAGTCATCAGATTCGAAGGGTAGCTTTGAGAACAAAAACAAACTAGATGAGAAGAAAATAGAAATGAAGACAGATTCGAAGAATGAGATGGAGAAAATGAAGATGCTATTGAAAGGTGATACAGGGATCAATTGTCATTATTGTTATGGAGCAAATCATTTGGCTGTGGATTGTCTGTTGAGAAAGAAGGAAGAAAAGAAGAGTAAAACAAAAGATGAAGCTTACTACACAGAGAAACTGGAGGAAGTCAAGAAGAAAGCAAAGAATTTGTCATTGGTGGCTCATGGAGAAACTGAATCAGACGGCACATATCAAATATGGTCTTCGGGTTCAGATGATGAAGAGATGAAAAATCCAACTCATGGAGCCATGTATGCAAAAATGGAAGAGGATTCAGATGATGAACAGACTGACGAAGTGTGTGGGCGATGCTTCGTTTCGAAGTCTACTGACAAGTCGCCTATGACTACTAAGGTACGTAACATTCTTGAATCTTTTAATATTCCAGTTTGCGCATATAATTCTGAGTTAGTATCTTTTGATGAAACTGTTATTTACTTTGATTCAATCGTTGTGTTTGCTAGCAATGAAGCCAAAAAGTTAAGTGATCAATTACTAGAGACAAGAAAAATGCTGGATTCGAAAGTCACTAGAATTGATTACTTAGAATTGCAAGTTTCAAATATCATGGAGGATAGAGAAAAATTAGGAAAAGAAATAAATTTGTTGTTAGCCCAGAGAAATATCTTTTGTAATTCAACAAAAAGACTTTATGGAAAATTAACTGAGTTACATCATTCATGTGAAATTAGTAAGGAACAACATAGAAAATTACTACCTTTTTAGCTTATGATAGAGCTAAGGTTGATAGTATTTCATATGATTGTGAAAAAGAAATTTCTGATTTTAACAAAATCCCAGATGATAGATTTAGATATGGAATTGCAAAAGTCGAAGATTATCTTGATTTTGCTGATTTAGTAAAAATTGTAAATGAAACCTTAACTAAATCAGAACAACTTTGAATTTTGAAAAAGACTGAGAATTCTACATCTAATAGTGAAACTAATATTGCTGATATTGAAGATAATTCTGATAATATTAGTGAAATTAGTGATTTAGAAGATGTAGATTGTTCACAGTTGTCTGTCATAAATGTTGCAAATTCATTTAAAGGGAAAGAAAATTGTGAAGATTTATTAATGAAAATTGAAACTAATAAACCCTCAACTTCGAAAGTTTGTGATATGGAGTTTGTGGAAATACATGAGAGTCAAACGGATGATAGTGACAATGAGGAGGAAAATTCAAATGTGAAGCCAATTCAAAAGACGAAAGAAATTGAAATTCCTCGAGTGGTTGTTGATCAAGTCTATTTGGATACACAAGAATTTGAGAAAATTCTTAGTGAAAAAGGTGCTCATTTTCTTGAATCGAACACTGTTGTTTATCCAATCTTCAAATGCACTGATGATGTTGTGTTTCCAAATCAAGTCTTCGTAACAACAGGGAATGTTGAAAATGTAAAACCTGAATTCAAAAAGATGGTGGAAGAAGATAATAAGCAAACATCAAATGAAGGATTCTTTTCAAATCAAAGTACAGTTGAGAATAATCTTACAAAGAATTCATATAAATTTCAACATCATAAACCAAAAAGAGTTTGGATTGAAAAATCAAAAGTGGAAAAGAAGGAAATTGTTTCAAATGCAAATATGTTTTCAAAACAAGAAAATGTTAAAAATGATGATAAAACAATTAACAAAGCAATAAAACTAAATTCAAAAGAATTTAAAGCTCAAGTTGAAAATTTTTCAAAAGAGAATAATATTTCAAAACGTCAAGCAAGAAAAACAATTTTTTGGCAAACTGTTGAACCATCAAAAATGAGATCAACAAACTTTTCAAAAAGAAGAAATGTTTTTAAAGAAAAATCTCAAATTTTTGAAGAGAAAAGTGCTTCATTTTCAAATAAAAATTCAAAAGTTTCAAAAGAAATAAAATCTACATTACCAAGAAATTTTTTTCAGAAAAAGGTTGGAAATCAAATTTCAAAGGTTCAAAGCAAGACATCTTGTCATGAATCATATCTTTCAAAACCAAAGTTGATTATGTTCCAAATTCAACAAAATGTTATAATCCTCTGAAGAAACAAGCTGACAAAGTTTCATATGCAAAGGGTATAACAACAAAGAGAAATATTGATCATTGGTTGGAAGGAAAAGGAAAAATGTATCAATCAAGCAAATATTCGAAAGAACAGATAAAAGAAGCATATGAGAAATATGCCAATCCTTCAACAAATGGAAGTTCATCATCCAAAGAGTCAAATATATCAGTTAAAGTTTGGCAGCCAGTCACAAAAGCAAAAAGAAAAGAATCACAAACTCAAGATGCGAAGGGTGAAGTTAGTGAAAATTTGAAAATAATAAAAACTCATATATCTGACCCTTCGAATGAAAATGTTAGATTTATTGACAGTTTCAAAAACAAAGTATATGATTGGGTTAATGGTTGTAACCTACAACTGAATAATAAACCTAATATGAATGGACCCAACAAAGCTTGGGTACCTAAAATTTTCCAATGATTGCAGGTACTTTGTGACGAGCAATATGATAACAAGTGGTACATTGATAGCGGTTGCTGACGTCACATGACTGGGAAGAAGGAAAACTTACGTGATTTTTGAAGCCTAGAAAATGGAGGAGTGGTTAAGTTTGGTAATAATCACAAGTGCAAAGTCAAGGGTTATGGGAAAATAACGAATGGAAATTTTACTATAAACAGAGTTGTATTTGTTGAAGGTTTGCAACACAACTTGATAAGTGTTTCACAACTTGTTGTGGGTACTGGCAATCAAGTTCTTTTTAATGAAGAAGGAAGTGTTATTTCGAATATCAAGACTAAGGAAGTGTTACTGAAGTCAAAAAGAAAAGGTGACATGTTTACATTGGATATTGTTCCTTTTGTAGGCAAACCTGCTGTGTGTCTACTTTCGAAGGCTACTGCTGATGTTAGCTGGTTATGGCACAGGAGATTATCACATCTCAATTTTCGAAATATTCAACAAACTTGTCATACAAGATCTGGTAAGAGGATTACCCATTCTTAAATATGATAATGACAGTTTGTGTGCAACTTGCGAAGTAGGAAAACAACATAAACAAGGTCATCCAATCACAATAGATTCGAAGATTGTTGAACCCCTTGAACTCCTACATATAGATTTATGTGGTCCTTCAACAATTGCTACTCTTAACAAGAAAAGGTACATTTTGGTAATAGTAGATGATTTTTCAAGATTCACGTGGGTTTATTTTCTCAGGTTAAAATCCGAAGTTCCACAAGTGATGATTGATTTTATCAAAAAGATGGAAGTTTCATTGAGAAAGACAGTTCGAAAAATTAAAAGTGATCATGGAACTGAATTCAAAAATCATGTCTTCGATACATTTCTGATGGAAAAAGGAATTTCGCATAATTTTTCATCTCCTTATACACCACAACAAAATGGTGTAGTTGAAATAAGAAATCGATCATTATGTGAAGCTGCAAGAACAATGTTGGCTTTTTCGAATCTACCTCAATATCTTTGGGCTGAAGCTGTTTCAACAACATGTTTTACTCAAAATCGATCATTCATTCATCGACGGTTTAATGTTACTCCTTATGAAATCATCAATAATCGAAAACCTAATGTCAAATTTTTTCATGTTTTTGGATGCAGGTGTTTCATAATGAATCTCAAGGATAATCTTTCGAAGTTTCAAACAAAAGCGGATGAAGGAATTTTCTTGGGATATTCACACAATTCAGTTGCTTATAGAGTATTAAATAAGCGAACTCGCAAAGTGGAAGAAACTTTTAATTTGACATTTGATGATCATTATATTAAAAAGTCAAATCATAAATTTGTGAATTATCCTATTTTGCAAAATTCTTCAAATATAAATGATTCAATTGAAATGAATGATGTTGATTATGATTTGATTTTTGGTATTTCAGATCAAGCAATTGATGCAGAAAGAAATGCAACTGATAATCAAATATCATACAATTCGAAGTATAACAATGATTCAACTTTCCATTTGAATCAACACCCAAATGAACAAACTGATGATCCAGTGGAGGGGGAGCACTTGGAATCAAATACTTTTGTTGAGGGGGAGCATTATAGTGAAAGAGATAACATGTCAACAAATGTTAGTGTCGAAGAGGAGCAAATTATTGAAGAAGAACCGATCAATGAACCTGAGAAAAATATCGAAACGGAGTCAATCATCGAGGGGGAGCATATACTAGAGAATGATCCAATTTTTGAAGAAGAACATTTTGATGATGCTGATGATTCTATTTCTATAAATGGATCTGAAACAGATGTAATGTTCGAAGATGCACTTTTGGAGTTTGATCCTAATTATCTACCATTGGATAAATGGACAAGAAATCATCCAAAGGATCAGATTCTTGGTGATCCACAAGCAGGAATCATGACGAGAGCACAACTTCATGCACGAAATGATGTACTAAACAATCATCAAGAGTATTGCATGTTTAATGTTTTTATTTCCAAAATTGAACCAAAGACAGTTAAGATTGCAATGGAACACTCTGATTGGGTTGTTGCTATGCAAGCTGAATTGTCTGAATTCGAAAGAAACAAGGTTTGGAGATTAATTCCAAAGCCTGATGATGTGTTAATTGTTGGACTTAAATGGATTTATAAAAAAAAAACTGACAAAGATGGAAACATTATTCGAAATAAGGCCAGACTTGTTGTAAAAGGATATTCTCAACAAGAAGGAATTGATTACGAAGAAACATTTGCCCCTGTTGCAAGACTCGAGGCTGTTCGTATTTTTCTGGCTTTTGCAGCTCATAAAGATTTTGATGTATATCAAATGGATGTCAAATGTGCATTCTTAAATGGAGAACTTGAAGAAACGGTATATGTTGAACAACCTCCAGGTTTTGTAAACTCAGAGCATCCTGATCATGTTTATATTTTAGATAAAGCTGTATATGGGTTAAAACAAGCACCAAGAGCATGGTATGCAACTCTTACATCATTTTTGAAACAATCTAAATTTAAACAAGGTTCAGTTGATCCCACTTTATTTCGAAAGAAAATTGGAAATCATCTGATGCTTGTTCAAATTTATGTTGATGATATAATTTTTGGCTCAACTGACCCTGCTTTATCTAAAGAATTCGAAGATTTGATGAAAAACAAATTTGAAATGAGTATGATGGGCAAAATAAACAACTTTTTGGGTCTAAATATTAGACAAAACAGGGAAGGTATATTCATCAATCAAGAGGAATATACGAAGAATTTGTTGGAAAAGTTTGGAATGACAAATAGCACAAGGTTACGAATACCAATGGCAACGGGAATAAAGCTAACTCCTTCGTTAGATAAATCTGCTGTTGATCTTACTTTATATCGAAGCATGATTGGGTCTTTATTGTATTTAACTGCAAGTAGACCTGATATTATGTACTCGGTTTGTAATTGTGCAAGGTATCAATCAAATCCACGAGAACCACATCTCACAGCAGTAAAGAATATTTTCAGATACTTGAAAGGCACCACTTCGTTAGGATTGTGGTATCCTTCGAAAACAGGGTTCTTTGTACAAGCTTATTCAGATGCGGATCTTGGAGGATGTAGTCTTGATCGTAAAAGCACAACTGGTGGGTGTCAATTGCTAGATGGAAAGCTGGTCAGTTGGCAATCGAAGAAACAAACATGTGTATCAATATCAACCGCTGAAGCTGAATATGTTGCTGCAGCTGCGTGTACATCACAAATAATTTGGATTCAAAGTCAATTAAGAGATTATGCAATTAATATGAAAAAGATTCCTTTATATCGTGACTCACAAAGTGCAATAAGAATTTGTCATAATCCTGTGCAGCATTCAAAGACAAAGCACACTGCTCTTCGATATCATTTCATCAAAGATCATGTTGAAGAAGGAAATATTGAAGTTCATTTTGTGAATACAACGAATCAATTGGCAGATATTTTTACAAAGGCTTTGGATGAAAAAGCGTTTCTTCGGATATTAGATGGATTGGGAATGATTGATTGAAATTCTCTTCAGACCGCTAAAAACGAAGAGTGATAGTCTGAATCATTTGGTGAATGGGTGGAAAGAATGATTAAGTGTTCAGAGGTTACTGTTCATGGTCAACGCTTCGAACGCTTCGCATTCGAAAGTTTTTAACAAATCATCAGAGGTTACTGTTCAGGTCAACGCTTCGAACGCTTCGTATTCGAAACATTTTTAACACATTCCAACTAAGGTTAAATTTTTTTTGAAAAACCTGAAAAATCAAAAATATTTTCTTTTATTGAAAAATCAAAAATCCAAAAAGATTTTATTTTGAGAAATCAAAACTACAAAAAGATTTTATTTTTTTTGTTCTTTCATTTTGAAAAATTCAAAAATCACAAAAATATTTTTGTTTTCTTTATTCTTTAAATTGTGAGTGTTGAGAATTTAATACAGGGCAACAATGCGAAGAGGTCATACATTTGTGTTTCTGTGGGAAGGTATTAAATTTTTTTACAAACTAGTTAGGATGTCCCTAGAAGCATGCTGCTGTATGTAGACCAAAAGCCTCAACATGACTCTATGTGTGACAAGAAAGCCTTAATGAAATTCTCTCAAGAAAATTTCTTCCCAAAAAGGCTTATATTTGCATAAGTCAAAACGAGCTACCTTACTCTTCTCAAATGAGTTAAGAGTTTTCTGTTTTGTCCAAATATAACAGAGGTACACTTCGATTCTTAACCAATCTTTTTAAACCAAACAATTCTTACATTCCAAATACTCAAAGATTTGTCCTTGAGGTTTTTAATCAAACCAATCAAAACCTAGACAAATCACAACTCTGTGTTTATGATCTAATATCATGAGTCCGTGAGAGAAGTGAAACCCAAAATTTCATAAACCTTAAGGAATTGACGGGGAACAATGTTCCAGATCTTACGAAGCTTTTGCTTCAGTACCTTTTATACTCCAAATCATATTCATTTCTTTTGAATGATCTTAATCAAACATTCGAAAACTACGATGTTTGTTCCCAAATAGATTCAGCATAAATTTTTTTTGAATATGATTTCCGTGTGAGTATATTTTCAAAATCTTTGTTACTTTGAATATCATTCGCAACCAAGTTGTCACTGACTACACTGGTCAAACAACTAATTTTGTTTACAATTACTCACCTTATTTTAAGGTTGATATGTAACAAAATTTTCGAAGCCACCCAATGTGTCCAATAAAAGAAACCCTTCGAAACTTCTTTACAAGTTATCGATTGTATTTCACGGGAAACCACACAAGCTGTTAATTATCTCTCTTGATAATTTTCGAAGATATCTTTGCCTGGGATAAAATTGTTTTTATGTCAAAGAAATTGTTGACATCACAAGTTTTCAAAAGTTTTTTTTCTTGCTTCTCATCTAATTTCTTTTGGCACACAGCACACACGAAATCCTTGAGGTTTGAGTAACACCAACTTAAACTGATGATTTTGAAAATCTGGCAAATGACTTCGCTTTTTAAACCCCAAAGTGAAGGAGCCTGACCTCAATTCCGAAGGCATCCGACGGTTACAATTCTTTTGGGGAACACCAAACGGTCCTATCTCTTGATGACGCATGATGTAGGATAAGCGTGTAAGGCGTATTGACAGTTACGATTGTTACTTTTTGATGAGTGCATTCCGGGTTTCAAGGTGCCATGTCAGCAAGCATTTAATGCATCCCGCTTCAAATTCAAAAATTCTAGGGTTACATATAAAAGGGCAAGTTACAACTTCATAATCCTTTACGCGATCAAACTTTCAGAAAAACAAAAACTCTCTGAGCAATTCATCTTCTTCACAAAGTTCTTTTCTTCAACTCATCTATAATGGCAGCTACTTCATCACCAACAACAGACGAGGTCATCAGTGTTCCAATCTTGAAGATCCAGGGTTCAAACTATCAAGTAGAATCGGATTTGTCGAAATATCCGGAAGAACTACAGATGCTGGTAGTTGCTTTACAGAACTCTGTTCTATCTAAAGCCATGTTCCAATCATTTGCTGCACCAATGTCATGGTTATCGAAGGCCGGTTCTACAGCTTCCTACAACAAAGAAACCGGGTGCGTGGAATTCACCATGGTTACTGATACGCGAATTAGGGTTTCCAAAAGATTGTTTTGCAAGATTTTGGGAATTCCAAATTATGATCCATACGATGAACTCACGTCTTCACAAGTAGTATACATGTTCAATGAGATGGGTCACCAACCTCCATTGACACGTATAAGTGATTTCAAGAAGTCAGGTCTACCAACCATTTGGAATTTTTTATTTGGCATCTTCCTCAGATGTCTTACTGGAAGAACGGTGGGGTTAGACAAAGGAA
Organism: Lactuca sativa; assembly: GCF_002870075.4. NCBI lineage: Eukaryota > Viridiplantae > Streptophyta > Magnoliopsida > Asterales > Asteraceae > Lactuca > Lactuca sativa. The sequence goes on along the minus strand of NC_056630.2, from coordinate 209,437,725 downwards.
GAATGGAGGTATACCCAATGGTTGCAGGGCTATACTATGACTTACAAGTGGATTACTCTGAGCAGTTGTGGACAGAGTTTATTACAAGCATTTCGAAGACGAGTGCCAAACAAGGAATTTCTTGTGCCAGATATTGGAGTTTGATTGTCCAATATGTATATCAGAAGGAAAAGATCGAGGTACCGGATTACGAAGAAAAAGCAGTATTCCATATGTATGGGAGTCCGAAGGAAGTACATGACGATCCGGCAATTTTTACCTCAATAACCAGAATTCCAGATGCAATGTTAAAGAAGGTGGATCCTACGAACAACGTGTTGGTGTCATACTTACAATCAATTGATACAACAGTTGTGACTGGGATGTTACAACATGAAGTCAAGAAAAAGTCGAAGAAGTCCAAGAAGACGGAAGGGGACTCTTCAGAAAAAGGGGTGAAAGACGAACAGAATCAGGCACTCATTGTTACTTCTACAACTGTCAAAGAGGTGTCTCTGGTCTTGACATCAGTTGCTGATACACCGGTAATTGAAGCCTCTACATCAAAGGAAACGATTCCTTCGAAGACGGGGGTTTTTCAAAGAATCAAAATCAAGCGAAAGTCTCAGTTGGTGAAGAAAACACAGGTTACTCACCAAGGGGTTACAGTTCGTGAAGTTCCAGCTCCTATGTCTCCATCTTCGAAAAAGAGAAGGGCTGAAGAAATGGCTAAGTTCTTGAAGAAAACCAAACGTGTCGAAGATGAAGAACGTGTGCCTGAAACCCCTGAAGATGATATTCCAAAAGAAGTCGAAATCTTTCAATCTACTGAGATTTCGAAACCTGCTGACATCAAGATTCTAGAATCAACGACTCTACCACAGGTTACTTCTACCACCGATTCTCCTACATTCCAATCTATCATGGATCAACCCTTCACCACCATCTTCTCAACACAATCTACTGAACCACCAAATCCCTCCTCACCTATTGCTGAAACAATGGCAATTGATGAAGAAACCGACAACGAAGGGTTTGGAGGAACTTTCGAAGACCTTTCTTTTGATAAAACAGAAGAGGATTTTCCGGATCATATGCTAATGACGATGAAGCAGTTCAAGATTTTGAATTCAAAATTGAATTCAATCTTGCAATCTCAAGCAGATGTCGGAAGTGCTGGAATCAATCTTTTGGAAGTTGATTCATTGATGAAAGAGATGGAAAACAGGCTGCTATCGAAGACTTCAGGGCTCATTCGTGATTCAGAAAGCCGGATTTTAGAGAAGACTGATCAGTCTGATAATTCTACTGAGAATAGAATCAATTCTCTTAGAAATGATTTCCTGAAGGAAGTGAAAGATTTGAAGATGGTTATGAAGGAGCGTCATGTGCTCTTCGTACAGGAGGTGAAAAAGGTTAGAGAGGATGTGAATATGCAGATTAGAGAACTTCGTGAAGAAATGACGAAGGAAGTTCAAACTATTCACCAGGGGTATGATTCTGCACATCAGAAGATTGACATCATTTGTGATGCAGTTGTTCAGTGTGTCAAGATGTTTGAACAGCTCAACCCACAGATGATTTCTCTTTCAGTAACTGAAGTTCAACATTTCGGAGAGTTGGTGAATCTACTGAAGGAACTCAAAGAAATCTCGTCGAAATCCTCTTCTTCGATTATCTCTCAAGAATTACTATCTCAGAAATTTCTTCATTTCGAAGCCATTCTTCAAAAGCATCTTACTCCGCTACTTCGAATCTCAAGCCTTTTGCCAAGTGTATCAGATGCCCCACCTGCTGTCACAGGGGTGCAACGGGGAGAAAAGAGTGTTCAAGCAAAGGCTGGGGAGCATGAGATGAAACCAGAAGATTCGAAGGCTCCAGTCAAACCAACAGTTGTTAATCCTTCGAAAACTCCAGTCAAACCAACAATTGTTTCAGCTGCTCCAGTCATTTCGACTGTGACTACAATGGTTCCGATTCCAAGACCTAGTACAAAAGGTATTGTAATTGGGAATGTTGTTTCTTTGAATGTTTCTTCATCAAAGGGTGCAGCTCCTTCGAATGTGAAAGACAAAGGAAAAGGAGTCTTGATTGAGAAGACAAATAAAGAAAAGAAAGCTGAGGTGGCAGCTAAAGTGGAACGAATAAGGCATGTGGAGAGCATTATGCGACAAAGAGCTCTTGAAGGTTCGAATGTCGATAAGGGAGATCCTTCGAAAGTTTTCAACTATGAAACTATTGAATCAAGGGTGATGTTTGACCATATGTACTCTTTTGAGAAGATTCCTAAGAAGAGTTATGTGGTGACAAACACTGATTATGGGCAACTCGACTTTCCAATCAATGAAATGATGTTTGTCATGCCACAGTTTAAAGCAGAGTCAAAGAATATGGATGTCAAAGAAGGAAAGAAGATGAAAATTCGATTTCATGATGTGTTAGCTAAAGCTCAAGAAGAAGTCTGGTACTTGGAGAAGATTAAGAAGGTGATATCCATAAAAAGGGATGTCATTTTCGAAGGAAAGTTTCAAAACTTGAAGTATGTTGTGACAAGGGCAAGTGGGAAGATACAAGAGTTCACTATAGCTGACTTTCCGTTGATGAACACTTACGATCTCATCAATGTTGCACTGATTCTCAAAGACAAGTCCTTTTCTTACCTCCAAGAAACAGAACCTGATGTCTTCAGTCTTGGGTGTAGGCATATAAAAGTTTTCTTGGAAAATTATTTCGAATGCCTAGCTCAAACTGATATCGAGCTTGCTACTGTCAAAGGCATCGACATCACTGCTCCAATGGCTCCTACGAAGAAGCAGGTGGAATTGAAGAAATACGAAGACGGAGAAATCTGTTTAAAGCCATTGGGGATAGTCTTCACTGGAAAAGACAAAGCTGGAAGGGCCAAGAGATTCTTGTTTCAAACCTCTGAAGTGGAAAGATATACAAACTCACAATATACGAACTTAATTGTTCGTATGAATCATTGCAAGAAGAATTCAGAAGGAGACAAGAAGGAGATAAAGAAAGTTATCTCTTGGTACATGGAAATTCGAAGAATGCTGATGTATGTTGTACAACTACTTACTTCATGAAGACTTCGACCTTTATTCCAAAGGGGGAGATTGTTAGGGTTTGTATTGTAATATGTCGAAGTATTGTTTTTGTTACGAAGGGTTGTTAGTCTTCGTAAGTTGTGTCTTCGAATGTAACGTTATATTTACTAAGGCATTTTAACGAAGCTTTAATGTCTAGTCCTTAGTATTTTATTATGCTTTTGTACGCCTATAAATAGGAGTCTGTACGATGTGAGAAAAGGACTTTTCACACACTTTACAGAGAATTCTGTTATACTCTGTAAATCAGAAAGCATAATATGAGCTGATCAAAGATTATATTTACTCTCTTGTTCATCGTGATTCTTCTTTCTTAATTCTTACATAAATTGATCTTTAAACTCGATTACAAATCTCATCATCTACAACTTTCGTTTAGATTCCGTCGGCAAATTTTGAAATTATTTTTATTATTTATTTTTAAAATGTTGCGGTAAGAAAATTTCGTTAGAAATTCATAACTTCATTATCTGACGTCTGTTTTTGCCAGACTCTTTACCGTTGCAAAACCATTGTCGAGACCTTCGATTCTCATTTGGGTCATTCCGGCCAAAAGTCGCTCGATCTCCGTTCTGAGGTTTTTTTTTTTTTTTTTTTTTTTTTTTTTTTTGCTGTCTGTCGCTAAGCCGAACTTGGAAAAATCATAACTTCTTTATACGAAGTCAGATTTGAGCGTTCTTTTTACGTACGAGCACGGTTTAATGTCATCTAACATAGTAGGTAATTAATTTGAGATTTTTGGACATTTTATTTTCGAAGTTTATTTCCCTATATCAAAAGTGGTTACAATACTTGACTTTTTAGGTCATTACATAGAGTTGAAATATCGGGTTGTCACATCATCCCCCCGTTAGAGGGAATTTCGTCCTGAAATTTAAAGTAAGAAAGATACTTGTGAATCAAAGAAAAAGATGAGGGTACTTTTGTTTCATCTGATCTTTGCGTTCCTATGTAAATTCAGGTCCTCAGTTGGCGTTCCAGTGAACCTTCATGATGGGTATGCGACTTTGTTTCATTTGTTTGACCTCTCGGTTCATGATTTCTACCGGTTCTTCCACAAATTTGAGGCTCTCGTTGATCTCGATCTCGTCGAGTGGAATAACAAGAGTCTCATCAGACAGACACTTTTTCAAGTTCGAGACGTGAAAGGTTGGATGTATGTTACTAAGTTCACGTGGTAGATTAAGCTTGTAAGCTACTGGGCCGATTCTGGAGAGAATCTCGAAAGGCCCTACGTATCTTGGATTTAGCTTTCCACGCATTCCAAAGCGTATTAAGCCTTTCCATGGTGAGACCTTGAATAGAACACGGTCTCCTACCTGGAATTTCAAAGGTTTCCTCCTTTGGTCAGCGTAGCTTTTCTGTCGGTCTCTAGAGGCTTTCAATAGTTCACGAATCTGAACGATCTTCTCAGTCGTTTCTCGTATTATTTCCGGACCGGTGAGAGTGCTTTCAGGAACTCGTCCTTTAGCTACCTATGTGTCGCCAACTTCAGCCCAACACAGAGGGGACCTGCACTTACGACCATAGAGGGCTTCAAATGGAGCAGCCCTTATGCTCGTATGATAACTATTGTTGTATGAAAATTCGACAAGGGGTAAATGGATATCCCATGCCTTTCCAAAGTCAATCACATAGGCGCTCATCATATCTTCCAAAGTTTGTATCGTTCTCTCACTTTGCCCATCTGTTTGTGGATGGTAGGATGTACTCACGTCTAGCCTAGTCCCCAGGGAACTTTGTAGTGACTGCCAGAACCTTGAAGTGAATCTACTATCTCTATCAGAGATAATGGATACTGGAACACCATGCAGTCGCACTATTTCCCTTCTGTAAGTTCTTCTAAGTCTTTCTATCTTGTCAGTCTCCTTGATTGGTAGAAAATGCGCGGATTTGGTCAATCTGTCGACGATGACCCATATGGTATCGAGTCCACCCGTTGTCTTGGGCAACTTGGTTATGAAGTCCATAGTAATCCGTTCCTATTTCCATTACGGTATCTCCGGTTGTTGTAGTAATCCTGAAGGTTTCTGATACTCGACCTTAACCTTAGCGCAAGTAAGGCATTTACTTATGAAGGTAGCAATTTCCACTTTCATGTTAGGCCACCAGTACAGTTTCTTAAGATCCAGATACATTTTATCTGAACCTGGGTGAACGGAATACCTCGTGTTGTGTGCTTCAGCCATGACTATGTCTCTAAAACCACCATGTTTCGGTGTCCAGATACAGTCCATGAGATAATATGCTTCGCCACCCTTGATTTCTAGATTCTTTTCCATTCCTCTCAGGGATTCACCCGCCACATTTTCAGGTTGCAAAGCTTCCAGTTGAGCCTCCTTAATTTGTGTGGATAAGTGGGAATTTATAGTCATAGTCAGAGATTTGACTCTCCGACCAGTGTATTCTTTTCAACTGAGGGCGTCAGCTACCACATTGGCCTTGCCAGGATGATAACGAATTTCACATTCGTAGTCATTGAGTAGTTCGACCCATCGTCGTTGTCGCATGTTGAGCTCCTTCTGATAAAAAATGTGTTGAAGGCTCTTGTGGTCGATGAAGATAGTACTCTTTGTTCCATACAGGAAGTGTCTCCAGATCTTCAGAGCAAAAACCACTGCTCCTAACTCAAGATCGTGTGTTGTATATTTTACTTCATGTATCTTAAGCTGACGGGAGGCATATGCAATAACCTTCCCTCTTTGCATAAGAACACAACCAAGTCCTTGATTGGATGCATCGCAATACACTACAAAATCTTCTATCCCTTCGGGGAGGGATAGTATCAGTGCGGTGCACAAGGGCTGTTTCAGTGTTTGGAATGCCTTCTCTTGTTTTGCTTCCCAGTCAAAGGCCACGCCTTTCTGGGTTAGTGTAGTAAGAGGTTTCGCAATGCTAGAGAAGTTCTTTATGAATCTGCGATAGTAGCCAGCGAGACCTAGAAACTGACGAATCTCTGTAGGCATCTTTGGTGCCGACCAGTTCTCAATGGCCTTAATTTTGGAGGGGTTCATGTGTATCCCCTTCTCGCTAACAACGTGGCCCAAAAATTCGACTCTTTGAATCCAAAATTCGCATTTAGAGAACTTCGCATAGAGCTTCTCCGATCGTAATGTTTCTAAGACTTTTCGTAGGTGCTGACTATGCTCTTCCTTACTTCGGGATTAGATAAGTATATCATCGATGAAGAAGATGACGAACTGATCCAAGTAAGGACGGCACACCCTATTCATTAGGTCCGTGAATAATGCTGGTGCATTAGTTAATCCGAATGGCATCACCACAAATTTGTAGTGTCCATAACGGGTTTGGAAGGCTGTCTTGGGAATATCCTCTTCTAGTACGCATAATTGGTGATATCCGGATCATAGACCTATCTTTGAGAAGTAGTTTGCTCCTTGAAATTGATCAAATAGGTCGTCAATGTGGGGCAGAGGGTAACGATTTTTGACAGTAAGTTTGTTCAGTTCCCGGTAGTCAATGCACATACGAAACGATCCGTCTTTCTTCTTTACAAACAAGACCGGTGCTCCCCAAGGTGAGAAGCTTGGTCTAAAAAATACCTTTTGGTGGAGTTCATTAAGCTGACTGGAAAGTTCTTGCATCTCTGCTGGTGCCAGGCGATAAGGCGATTTTGCTACTGGGGTAGCCCCTGGAACTAAGTCGATTCTAAACTCGACTTGACGTTGCGGTGGTAATCCCGGTAGTTCTTCTGGAAAGATATTGGGAAAGTCGCATACTTCTGGAATGCTCTTAATGTCCTTTACTTCCTGACTCGTATTGACGATGTGTGCAAGAAATGCATGATAATCCTTTCGCAAACACTTTTGAGCTTGGATGCACGAAATGATGCGAAGGTTTGTACTGGATTTGTCGCCATAAATCACTAACGTTTCGTCATTAGGGAGATTAAGACGAACTGCTTTTTCAAAGCACAAGATGTTGGCGCGAAGAAGACTTAACCAATCCATGTCGACTATGACGTCAAAACTTTTAATTTGGACCGGCATGAGGTCGATTGGGAATGAATGACCTTCTAAAGTTAATGTACAACCCATGTAAATGCAGTTAGTGTTTTCCATTTTTTCGTTTGCCATTTCTATAGTGAATGATTTTTCTAACATGGTAGGTTTATGTTTAAGTAAGTGAATAAAGTTTTGACTCACGAAGCTTCTCTCCGCTCCACTATCGAACAGTATGCATGCATATGAATTATCGAGAAGAAACGTACCAGCAACTACTGTAGGATCAGCTACGGCTTCTTCGTGGCCTATAGCCAACACTCATCCCACCCCTCCAGTATTCGCTGCCTTAGGAAGTTTCTCTTGTAGTGGCCCACCTCGCCACAACTGTAGCAAGCTTGGCCTACACCAGCATTGGGAACTTGAGTGATCGGCTTTACGGGGGCTCTGCAGAAACGGACAGTGTGTCCCTTTATGTTGCAGTTGGAGCACTGCATTTCCCGACAAGGTCCATTGTGGTGGTAAGTGCATTTGGTGCACTTTGGAAAGTTACCCACATAACGCTTTGTTGGGTATGGATTTGTAGGAACGGTAGTAGGTACAATAACAGCATTCACTATAACTAGTTGTTGTTTCTTTGAGGATTCTTGGGAAGACCCACCCTTCCCTTTATTCCATCCTTTCTTCCTATTATTGTTGTTGTTGTTTCCCTTTTGTGGTTCTGGTGTAGAAATTGTCGAGTTCTGATGACTTCAGTGATCAATAAGAGATTGTGCCAGGTCTTTGGCACTTTCAAAAGTGTCAGGTTTTGAAGCTAACACGCTCGACTGAATTTGGGGCGACAGTCCCCAAATGTATCTCTCTATTTTCTTGCTCTCAGGAGCAATCATATATGGGCAAAGGATTGCCAGATCACAGAATCTGTTGGTATACGTTGCTATGTCGGTACCAATCATTTCAAGAGTCCAGAGTTCATGCTCGAGTTTTTGAATCTCTCCTCATAGACAGTATTCTCTCATCAGCATGATTTTTAAGCTCTCTCAGCTTATTGAATTCGCCACTATCAGAGTAAGTACCTTAACGTGGCCATTCCACCAAGTTAAAGCTCTATCGGTAAGCGTGTAGGTTGCAAACTTGACTTTGGTGTGCTCGGGACAGGAGCAGATTTCAAAGACTGATTCTTTCGTTTCGATCCACAGCCTCAGAATCATCACACCACCAGTTCCATTAAACATCTGGGGTTTGGCGTTCGTAAATTCCTTATAGGTGCATTCTCGGGGTTGCCCATGACTCTCGCCATGGTTGGAAGGAAGTGTGCCAGTTCTCGAGCCAGTAGTAACAGGGGTATTGATCTGTGACATGGCAGCCGCTACAGCTGCGGTGACTGTTGCTTGGAACATGGCAGCATCAAATTGAGGAGGTGGAGGCGGTGGTGGTAGAGGTGCTTCCCCACCGTTGTTTCGTCTCGGGTTTTTACGAGGAGGCATCCTTCAACTATAGGTTGAAAAGATAAAGATAAGAATTCCATAGCATAGAAAATGAATGTGTCTCATGAACTAAATCGTTACAGTTCAACAACAGATGATAGTATGAGTCTCAAGGATAGAAGAATGAAAGTTATTCGTAAGACCGAATATATGAAACAAGCATATGGTTTCTACGTAACATTTTAAGGATTGAACTAAATACTCAATGTAGTAGTAATAGCGTGCCAATTATATTAATATAATAGTTGATACAACGATCATGAAAATTTGACCCCTATAAGGGTCTCCGGTTACAAAGTTAAACAAAATAAAACTTTTAGCCGAGGTCCTAATTTATAACAAAATTTGGGATTTTGGTAAGCACTACTTGCGTCGTAGGTTGCGCTTGGAGCTTGACTCCGAATCTGATTGCTTTGATTCCATAAGACGCCTGTCGAAGGCGGCTTGTTGTTCCCTCAATTCGGAGAGGGCTGCAATCATTTGCGCTTGGAATGCCTCGGTTTGGAGTTGGGCATTGTCCTGAGCTCTATCAAGCCTACAGATGTCGGAAGTGTGAACCTGTACTTCCACGTTGACTTCCCGAATCCGGCTAGCTTGAACTCCGGATTGGTAGGACTGGTTGGCTAGTTTGCCCACCATGACTGGGAGTGCCCGATCGGCTGAACCTCCGCCGTGGACATCGTAGAAGTCTCGGCACATGCCGTAGGGAGGGCGTAGACTATGTTGTTGGATCCAATGGTGGAGGTCACTTCCCCAGACGGGAGTCGGTCCTTGAAAGTTTCTCACCAAGACGGGAGGTTGTGTGGGTGGTGGGTTGATCACTTCCGGCTCGGAGTCGGTACCAGAGTCATCCTCTTCATCCAATTCTATGGGTTCTTTGTTCTCCTCGGGATCCTCTTCGATCCATCCCTCGTTGCCTTGGTTGGGATAGTAGGGGTCGCCGGGGTGGTGAAATCCAGCCATTTGACTGTACGAGAATAGGGTTATAAGAATCGAATAATGTTTGGAACATGTAAGACTAAACATGTATGTTAAGCTATTCTATGTAATAAATACTCCTATAGTATTTAAATTCGAGTGTTTGATTCTCGTGATGTTTTGGTAAGTTTTGACTTGTTTCTCAGTACGAGCATTCCTCGATATACATTGGTCCGATCTCGGACAAATATAGTTAATCATGCTATATTTGTCCAAAATCTGATTACATATATCGAGTCTTAATCGTAGTGTCCAACTTGTCTAAATACTTCTTGTATAGTTATAATCATGAAAATAAGTTGTTGTATGCATGTATTCGTACTTAAATGAACTAACAATTTAAGTTAAATGAAACGCGGCTTAGGCGTAAAACAAAAAAAATGTTTTGTCAGAGAGTATTAGTCCCTTAAGCATTTATAGTTTGTATATCTTATGTGGTTCGATATACTTACTTCACTATAAACATTGCTCTGATACCAATCTGTCACACTCCCAAACCGGAACGGCGGAAAACGTTCGGGGGCCGATGACTTCATGTGGTAGCGTAACAAATGAATACATAGTAAAGAAAGCAATACAACCATCATATATATAATTGAAAGTTTACATTATTAAAAGGTACATGTTCAAAACCAATTACAATATGATGCCAAAATATGAATTTAAACTGGCGCCGCAACGTCCCTTCTTCAAAAGCTGTTTGTTACCTGTAATTACTGAATCCCTGGGACATACAAGTAGTTTTGAAAGAGTAGATCAACATTTAAGCTGGTGAGTTTCATAAGTATTAAATGAAAACGTTTGTATGAAATGAAATGTTTTGTTTTTGTTTGTTTGTTCCTAGAAAATCCCATATTTTCTACTAGCATAAATGTAGCCTTCTATCAAGACCAATGTTTGTTTCTAATAATGTATGTACGTATAAAATTTCCAATACGTCTGAAAACCCCCGTAAATCGATGTATTTTTAATACCCCATGTGAGTTTTATAACCATGCTATTGACTAGAAATGCCTATACGCAACGTTCTTCAGGCGTTGGAATGTTCTGACATTTGTCACCCCAAATGGTGTACTGTAGCTAACAGTCAGGGCGCGGGGTTGTCAAACCCGTATAGATCTATACACAAACACCATGCTCCCCCTCCAAGGATTTCTGGTATATAATACAGGACTTGAATGTGTACTCGAACGTACGTGAAGTTAATGTCTCACAAAACTTAGTATAAAAACAGATTTACGTGTAAAAATGTTCGTTTGTTCTTGTATGTGAAAGTGACTTCTTGAAAATAGTGTTTCTAGTATGTAAAAGCTCGTAATGTTCTTGTAAAACTATACCTATTATAGTTTTCTTTAAGTGTGTCTCGTTTGTATAGTAATCCCTAGTAAAATGCTTACTTGTTATGAAACGTATAACTTTTATAATGTCTAAGATGGACACATATACATACAGTATAAGCAGAGTGTTTAATTTATACTTATAACTACATTTTTCATTTCAAAAGATATGATGTTATCGTGATATATTTTGCATATGAAAGTCTCCCTATAATAGTTATAAATCACATGTGATTCTGTTGATAAAAAGTGTATAATGAAACTTTATATAACACACGATAATAATCGTGTGTTTTACTTGTATTCCCCCCCTTAAAAGCATATAAAAGCATTTATAAAACTATTAAAAGTGTGGATTATAAGGGTATGAACTCACTTGAAAGATCGGAAAAGGCGAGATGAAAATCGAGCAGAATTTCGACTCAACAAAGCAAATTTTCACGGGATTCTTGGAAATCTCGGGAATCTCGGGAGCACAAACGACCTTCGGGACTTGAGCAAGGAAACCGGGGCTTTGGGATAGTACGTGCACGGAAAACAAGGCAAAAATGCAAGAAAGATAAGAGGAATTGGCGCTTTTCTTCGGAACCCTCGCATCCCTTTTATAGGGGGTGGGAACCGCCTCGGTATGTTGGGCGTATGCGAGTACGCTGGGCGTACGCGTGCGTCGTGCGTGACCGCTTCCTCGACTGCCTCGGACCTTCGGATGGGACGGGGCATAGCCTCGCATAGGGGCGATGTGGACGATCTGAGGCCTAGTCCTCGAGTACACTGGGCATACGAGCGTACGCTGGGTGTAACTCTGATCGACCTGGTGAGTCCTCCTTCGGATAATACCAAGGTTAAATAATAAAATTTATATTTTAATTATTTAATAAACTTCAAAAATTCATATCTTCTTCATACGAACTCCGTTTTCGACGTTCTTTATATCCATGCGTAGGTGAGACTACGCTCTACAACTTTCGTTTAGATTCCGTCGGCAAATTTTGAAATTATTTTTATTATTTATTTTTAAAAGGTCGCGGTAAGAAAATTTCGTTAGAAATTCATAATTTCATTATGTAACGTCTGTTTTTGCCAGACTCTTTACTGTTGCAAAACCATTTTCGAGACCTTCGATTCTCACTTGGGTCATTCCGGCCAAAAGTCGCTCGATCTCCGTTCTGAGTTTTTTTTTTTTTTTTTTTTTTTTTTTGCTGTCTGTCGCTAAGCCGAACTTGGAAGAATCATAACTTCTTTATACGAAGTCAGATTTGGCGTTGTTTTTACGTACGATCACGGTTTAATGGCATCTAACATAGTAGGTAATTAATTTGAGATTTTTGGACATTTTATTTTCGAAGTTTATTTCCCTATATCAAAAGTGGTTACAATACTTGACTTTTTAGGTCATTACATAGAGTTGAAATATCGAGTTGCACATTTAGTAGTCAAAAAGTCGGGAAAAACCCCAACCAACTCGTTGAGTTGGCTGGAAAACTCGTCGAGTTTAAACCTATTAAACATTTTGTCCTTTTTCATCAAGTCCAACGTTTCAAGATGTAGATCTAGCACCGAAGAGTTGTAAAGTCACGTAAAGTTGCCAAATTTACGTTCATGCATGCCCCAAAGAGGCTCTAACTCCCAAGGAAAGCTTAATAATGGATCTTAAGCATGAAATAGGCTTAGAACTCAATAAAGTTTGCAATGTTAAGCTAAAAGAGGCCATCAAATGTCCAAATCTAAAGTGATAATTCAATGAAATGCTCAACCCCATGAACCATCCCAAAATGAGTCAAATATGACAATAAACTTTCAAGGAAGAGATCTAAGCAATAAATGAGCAATCTTTAAACTTTATACCTCAAAAAAGTAGTGAAACTCAAGGAGATTCTAGATCTATTGCTTTCCATTCAAGTTGGGCACCACCAACTTCAAGCTCTTTCAAAAAAGAGACCAAAGAAGCAACTTTTAAGCTCACACACTCAACTTTGGGTAAGATGCATGAATTCTAGGGTTTCTGGACAGAGGAGGTGATTAGGGAGGCCATCAATGGGACTTAAGGCCTTTATATAGGGTGCAACACTCTAAAAATTATGGTCTTCATATTCAGCCACCAACTCGTCGAGTTTTCCTTATCAACTCGTTGAGTTGGTCCAAAAAGATCTGCGGCCCAAACACTTTCAACATGTCAAGTTGAGGCCATCAACTCGACAAGTTCCAAGGAAAATTTTCCTTTTTCATAAAAAAATTATCGTACGTGGGAATCAAGATGTGACAACTATCCCCCACTTAAATTGGATTTCGTCGTTGAAATCCGTCCTTACCTTTCACATTACACTACATAATCTTAGCTGCTTTACCATAACCTGAGAAAACTATCGCCTCCCCAAGGCATCTGGAACCATCCCTCGAAAACTCACTATCCTGAAGAAGAACGAGCCTTAAACCCTCACGGAACCACCTCTACCTCTCCTGAAACCCGGAATCTCAATTTGACCTGACTTCTTGACATACCGCCCACTCTGATTCACTACCAAACCAATTCCATAAAAAGCTCAAGCCGAACCAAATACTTCCAACCCAAATTATCTTGACGCTTAGAGGGACGAAATCACTGGTCATATAAAACTGCATATCATTTACACTTAAATTATATTTCATCACCGAATTCGCCCGTTACTAACACTCATAACAAAAAAAACCACTTGAGGAACGCACCCGGACATCCTCCCCATAAAATGACCTTCCCGAGAAATCAAACCCATACAGAAACTGCCAACCTAAAGAAGAACAACCCATGATCTCATGCAAAGACCCAACCTTATATATATATATATATATATACACACACACACACACACACACACATATATATATATATATATATATATATATATATATATATATATATATATATATATCCGTACTTGGGTATCGAATTTGTCAGACTCTCGGACCAACATACATATAACAACTAGCTCACAAGCACGAACACTCATACTTGGCCCAATCAGCCTCGGGATGGAATACCAGGCATATCTAAGATGGATCCAATCATCCTCAGGATTGAATACCCTCATATCATGCACATGTTTGGCCCAATCAACCCTCGGGTTAGAATACCAAACATGCCAGGTCCAATCGATCATATGGTCCGGTCATCCTCGGGATGGAATACCCTAGATTGGAATACCATTACATACATAACTCAGGTCTAAACTTATAACCCAAGATCCAAGGACCTACCCTTGAATTTTACCCAAAGTCTTCTAAGTCAACACAACCCTTTACCAAAGCTAGATACAAAGATTTTCTCAACCGCCGCTGAGACTACCAATCTCACACCTGGTCCAGCCACCAGGTTTCCAGATCCTGGAAGACAAGGACATTCTAACCAAAAAAATCCTTCGATTACACCATCATTACAACATTACACCTTCCGCCTAGAACTCGTGTCACATACCACAACAAAAAGATCCTCCACTTACATCACAGACTCCCAAAATACTGACCTTGCATGGATACACTCGCGATTCCCAATGAGAGTTTCCACCAGAGGCCCCCTCGAAAATGGCCGCTCAAAGTTTTCTCGTTGAACCTTCCCTAAAACATAAGAATATCCATTGTTTCTGCCCCCAGTTCCCAACTGGGGCACTACCAAAACTATGAAGAATAATCCTCAATACACACCAACCGCGAACTTAACCCAAAACCGGACCATGAACTTCTGTGATACACTCAACCCTTATCGGCTCCAGTACACCCCCACCTGGGCATCCACTCGATACAATCACCAAGAAATCGATGAATTAGAACTGCATACGAAATTTCCAACTTAGGAATCTCAAATCTAACAATAGCTTGTGAACAAATGGAATTATATTGCATACCACTTGCCAAGATTTTCTGATACATGACTGATACTTCTATCAATCCTTACTGATCCTCTTATCCAACCAACAAACTTATGAATCGCCCGACAATGCATCCACACCAACATCACTACAAGTAGAAGAAATTACCCATCATGATCACTAGGCCCACAATCTATGTCTTGAATGCTTCCGATAACCAACCAACACTGACGTCCTCGCATCGTTGGCCCAACACTTCGGGCCTAAAGATACCCACCTCATTCCATTACCTTGAGGGGACCTAAATACTCCCTTTCAGTTCCATCTAAGCACCACAAAATAGCTACCAAGCAAAACCTTACGAAAACAAAGTTACACACGATCCGAAGATAGGATAACGGTTGCACTCTTGATCGAAATCGGAAGTTGAAACTCGAAAAGGACCATACACATAGTTCGAGCTAAGCGCCCTAATGCCATCTTGCCCAGCTCACATGGAACATCCCCATGCATATACTTAAGAAACCCATAATCTCATTATAAAAGAAAAGAAATACCAGAAATAATCGAAAGGCCAGCTTAACCAAAAAAGAAAACATTCTCGTGAATGGTCGAACAAGACCCCATACATGCTTGAGACTGAATGGATTCCATCACTACACCATTGAGGATAAACATACCTGAAGACTGGAGGAATCATGGAATATACTGGTCTTGACGACATATTTGCACGATCACTGAATCCTGACTGACACATCTAAACCTTCGAGGGAAACTCCGCTGAATGGCGAACCCTATAGCCAATGGGCAAGGACACACTACCGCTCAAACTAGAGAATCAAGACCCACATGGAACTGAACAAACCCGCCTTTGGCGAAGATTCATCGATCAACATCTTCCCAATTAATATGATACCAGAAATCCGAACAACGAACTGAAAAATTTCTCAATGTCTGACACCTAACCTGAGAATCCCAATTCTCCCCCACTTAGAACTCGAGCCATCACTCACTGGTGATGACAAACACATAACCCAAGCCGCCCATCCAGGTACAACCATAATTGCTCATGTAAGGAATATCACCCGCAGAGTGGTCTTCCAGGTACGGATCAAACGAACCCTACGACGAAACTAAAATACAGCTGAAGACCTTGGATCTTCCCATAATAACCACTTACAAAGCATAGGAAACTACCGGTTTACAATCCAAACATACAACCCCTCATGAAACTCACACGACAATCCGACACTTGGCCTTCCCATCTCCCAAGGATACGGCCCTTTCTCACATCTAAGATTCTCGTGCCACATCAAACAACTTGCATACACCAACACTGACATGTTGTTTCCAACCACTGGGACCAACATACCTCAAGTTAAGAATCCAACCTATCTCAAGAGGTCAAAAGCCTGCCCACTCCATCTGACTCGGAAAAACTGAAGGAAAAAATCACTGCCACAAATAATGACAACCCAAACCGACAATTCGCCACTTAAATCCCAGATGCAATTCCAAACCGATCATGACAACCACTTCCTCCCCGTGTATTGAGGCTCAAGGCACGACCTCTAACGAAACTCTTAAGACTTCTAATCAACATACTCATCCGAGACTGAATCATTCAACCCGCATCACTATCACCATAGGGGCCTGAACAACACAAAACCCATCCTCTCCTGAGCGACCCAAGCCAAAAGATCAACAGATACGCAACTACTGTCTCGAACCATGGTATCCAACCATGCTATCTACCCTGACTAGTCCTTAGAATCTCTGAAATGATCCTTGATTTGAGTATGGATCATATGCTTCCAGTAGTATGGGCCCAATACTACCTTCCACACCTATCCACACTCTGATTAAGAATATTCTCGGGTCCTCTAAGACCTAGTCACAAAATATTCCCGAAACCTACTTAACAACAAAACAATTGCACTAGAATACTACCTAGGCGATCCTAGGGTCCCAAACTTCTCTGTCATCACTTTCTGAAGAACTCCTAATAATGTAAATTAGTTATTCTATGAATACAATCACATGCAACAAAGCTCAGATAATCCTTCGAGTAATAGACTTATCCCTATAATGGTTGGACTCAAACGAGAGCTGCACAGCAGGGCCAAATCTGTCACTCTGAGATTATCCAACGTTTTCTACTTGTGACTTGACATATCCACCTCATAGCTAACTCACATCACTCATGAGCTCCACAAAGCACAAAGCAAGCAGCATTCGTGTAGAGGGACCGACTGACACTCAAATGCAATAAAATCTGACAGACCCTCCTATAAAATCCTCGATCTTCAACTCCCCGTACGACGGGTACACCTTCGCCCTGCTCTCACTCTCTCTAGAGCGGGCTAATCATTCCTCGCGCTGACCCGCTAAACACTACACCCACTCTTGAAACTTCCACCAACCTTGTAGCACTCGTGTATGCTAGCCATACATAACGTTGGATCCTATAGACAGTCGAATACCTGATCCTACCCTAATCCCTTCATCAAAAAAGAACAGGAAATAAGCCAAACCAAACATTCTTAGGTTATAGAATCTTAGTTATGTACAACTATGATGTATACGCTAAGCAACTACAATGATGATGTCAAATTTCATATAAAGAAGAATTCTAGGCTATCAGGCATCATATAATTAAGAAATTCTATCATGCAATTCCTGAAGAACCCTAGCCTATCACTAGCATACTGTTCTAACATATCACAATATCAAACAATAGTATGGTATTTTGGTGTCTACTTACTGGCTTCGGCTGATCGTACACATCGCATTATCCTTAAGTATTTTTAAAACCATTTAAAAATCATTTCAAAAATATTTTTCCTTAGTTTGGGGACTTTAAACATGATAAATACCTTCCTTTTGAGTGTTTACGGCTATGACTCCCCAAGAACAAGTTCCAAGGCCGTAAACTCCTTTACATAGGTCAAATGGTGCCCAAAATTCATCTCAAGGCTTGGAAAAATAGTTTGAATCACATGTGATTGTCCTAGCATCACCAAATAAATTAAGGATTGAGCATGGGGGAGTTTACGGCTGTAAACTCCATATTTACTGCCGTAAACTCCAATAAATGGTACTTAAGTGAGTTTACTCCATTCCAAAGCCTTAGATAAATTCATCCCAACATTTCCCAAGTGTTATTTGAGCATTTAGCACCATAAAACTGATGGGTTTTGGCTATAAGAACATCCTATGTGCTCATGCAAACCCTAATGCTTGGATCTAGGTTTCGCTATTGTACATGCAAGTTATCCAAGACTATAAACCCTAATTCTAGTATTCAAGTAATCATATTAACATGAGAATATGTTTAAGATATTACCTTGATTGTTATGTAGCAATAACAATCCCAATTCCTCCTTGTATCGACTTTAGAAAGCTTAGAGTCACAAATGTCACTCCTCTAATGGTTCACAAACACCAAGATGAAGAGGATGAAGAGAAGAGGTGAAGGAGGCTGCCCTAAAACGTGTGAAACCCTAGGAGAAGTCTTGGCCACGTTTTTGGGTCATAACGGATGTATATATAGTTAGGCTATTAGGGTTATCTAACAAGGAAACCCTAATTTGGATGCTTAAGCCCTAAGCAACCCATGGATCCCTTTCCTTAAGGCCTTGGACGATTTCTTATGGGTTTCCCCATAGAATTTGTCCAATCCTTAATATAAGGCAATCCATGGCCCAATTGCAATTATCTTATAATTACAATTCCAGTCCCTTAAGTTTAATTAATCTCTATTAGTCACAAAACTAATTACCAATTAATTATTGACTAATATTAATTAAACAATATGATTTCTTCTTTAATATATTATTCTCATAATATATTAATAAATCATATTTAATCATTTCTCTCCATAATTCATCCTATCAAAATGCTTCAGTGAAGGCAACCCGAAAGGACCATGCACCATCGGGTCAAGTACATACCAAAATAGTTATGGACTTAGACACTAATCCAATAGTCTCCCACTTGGATAAGTCTAATAACTATGATGCGTATGACTTCTGATCCTGATCTACAATCGTAGCTTTCCAAAGCCGCTGTCAACTCTGATCCTATCAGATACGCATGTCCTTTAGATAAGGGATCATATATTCCTCCATTCTAGATATCGTATGAGACATGATTTCAAATCATTCTCTTTGTACTATTTCTCGACTTCCGATTTATGACGACTGACTAATTGAAGAAATCAAACTAGCCCTAGCCCGGCCGAGCATTTACGTTTGTCATCACTAAATCATCGAGGGGCCCAAAGATATCGATTTTATCATACTTCAGATAAAAGGAACGGATAAACTTTGATTCAATGCTCGCTTGCACTCACTCACCGAATCACACACAACAATATGTTTTATGACACCAAGATACTAGTGCGTTTACACATTATCAATGTGCAACCGATTCGCAAGATACAACTCACACATCTCGGTTTCAGGAATATAAGATGTTATCGTCTCACCAATCACTCGTGATATAATCAATGGAGTGATATAAGTGAGCGTGGGTTTAATCCAATGCTTAAATCATATTCATAAGCACTTATGAACGTTGCAGCAAACATTTGCTTATGTCTAATACTCTTTTAGACAATCCACACACCAATTCACGACAGTCATCATCCATACCTACTTCCAACATATGAACGACTGTGGCCCGTTCGAATAATTTGACTGTTCTTAACCAATTAAATTATTCAGGAAGTCAAAACATGCAAAGTGAAACACAAGAATAATACTAATCCCATATGGCCTCAAACCTTTGAGTATAAATAAAACTCCTTTTATTTATCACCATATCGATTACTCATTATTTTTCGTTTCGGGTAATCAACTTCTTACTTGAATTACAACACTTGTCCCATGCTCCTAGCATGCACAAAATGTTTACCTATGGTTCTTACTTTGTGAAATAGATCAAATTGAACACATTTCCAATCATTCTCATTTCACAACTCCTAATCCTTTTTCATAAGTGTAAGAATATCAAATTCTTTCCACTTATAGAATATGCTATATTCTAAAATTTTATGCAATGATCCTTTCGTAATATCACTGCACCAAAGTCACAAAGACTATTGCCAATGAATTACAAGGTCCTCTATCAGAGATTGTTACAATACAATTCCTTAGATATGATGTCTCTCACTCAAAGTACTTTCCTTTGAACATCCTTTTTCATAAAAGTTTCTAATCTAGACATATATTTTCAATATTCAATTCCCAATATGGACACGTTTCCATATTTTCCATATGACAACTTATTCTTAATAGAATCTTATCTATTCATAATAATGTTGATATGGTCCATCCAATATGGAAACATTTCCATATTTTCCATATGACAACTCATTCTTAATAGAATCTTTTCTATTCATAATAATGTCGATATGGTCCATCCAATACTATACTTCTAACTACTCACAAGCGACCAATCCTCGGCGAACTTTGGATTGTCCTTTGATAGTTGTTTAATTATCTTAGTCAAAACCGATTCTTGTCCTTTTTCCCTCAAATATTATATCATTTGCAATCAATCCTATACCCGAAGCGTATGGGACACGATGCATAATGTCTTACACGAAGATTCGATACTTTATCAATCTTCTGCCATAATATTTTATGTGCTACGTTCTCAAAATTCGAACTATGAAGAGGAATGTCGTAATCAAAATCAAAATTTGAGAACACACTATGTTTCCTTGACTAAATTTATTAACATTTCACAACCTAAACCTTTAAATTTGAAATGAAGCATAATATACTCTCCCTTAATTATAGAAAAACAACGTTACAACCATTGCGACTTTGGAAAGTATAACTCTTGTTTTCTATAATTAATATTGCTAACTTGCAATATTTGCCTTAATAATCATGCAATCATAACATTTATGTTCCCACTATCATGATGATTATTATGAACATAACACTTATGCTCCCACTAGCTTTGACATTTATTCAGAAACCAGCTTAACTTCCAGAAAAACAATACTTATTGAATTTCTTAAGTTCATGTTTCTAATACCCAATGCTTTGATAATCTTTTATCAAGGCTTCTTAAATTTATACACCTTTGCCTTAGATAGTTCATATGTGTTTCTAAACAATTAAGACTAATTGCCAAACCTCACAATTCAAATCATGGAAAGGGATACCGTAACCATAATCGAATTCGAGAATGCAGTTTTACAATCACTATCTTCTTAAAATCTTTCTTAGTGAAAGCATTTCCTCACAATCATTTTCATGAAGGAGGGAATCTTATGACACTTAGATTTTAATGGTGTATGTGTTCCTATCCATGTGAATTTGTCAAAATCAAAATTTACGACAAATTCAAGCTTATATGGACCGAACTTCCTTAATCTTAATTTCTTGCCTTATGGTAGCACAGCTGCCCACCATGTCTTCCAAGTAGTTAAGCCACTCACCTTTTCCTATCAATGTACTTTTCATTGATAAAGGTCCTTGCCTTTTATGCATTCAAATGAGAACTCATAGGACTCACATGCATAATTAACTCAATTGGAACAGCACAGAAACAAAATAATGTCAACACGATAGGTTTTAAACCTCAACTCGTGTGCTAGTGATGATCGATAAGGTCTATTTTAATTTGTTCTTGAAACCTTTCAAGGCCATTAAGGCTCCCACTGACTCCTTGACATATACGATTCTCTTGTCAATAAACATTTCTTGACAATTAAATATTCAAGAGTTAGTGTAGCTTTTATCAAAACACTTCATAAATTGGTCCTAGTTGGTCTTTGTCTTATCCAAGACATCACAACTCTCCACTTTTGATGAATGTTATAAACCTTCCTAATACTTATCACTCAATGTCACAATCTTAACTCTAAGACTTGTTTTGGAACGAAGTATGATTGACTTCTTGATTTTACCATTTCTTCAATCCTTGATTCCTCTTCTAATTTCCAAATATGAAATTTCTCATTCATCGTGCAATCAAGTCGCGTGATTCCATGTTTCTGTCCAATTGAAACTTGGGCGATGAGAAACTCTCCCTACTTGGTAAATTCTCGACCTTTCCATAATTATCATAAATAATAATCATATCCACTCCTTGTAGAAATATGCAAACATCAATTTTCATAATGATTTCATTGCAAGGAAATAAACAAATAAATAAATAAGTCAAACCAAAATTTATTTTATTTATAAAAGCAGCGGAAAACGTTTGTCCTTACAATGCAAAATCCATTGAAAACTATGTATTCAAAAAGAAAATTCCTAAAAACTCTATCATAACTATCTAAGCTCAAAATATAATCTTCAAGTCCATGCGATCGAGATCCATTTCTTTGTGATTAGACTCATCTTGCTCTTTCATCAAGCTTCCTTTCTTTTCACTGATCCTGCAAAACATTCAAATGCAATCTTATCACATCATGTATTAAGAATCAACGAATAGGAACTTAATGGAGTTAGATAGTGGATTTTACCTGAAGCATAGCCATACTCTTTGACTCTCCCATCTTCTGGAATCTTCAGGCTCTTAAGGCAGACTTCTATCCGACGCCCTTTCTCTTGGCAGCAAACACAGGTCAATTCTCCTAGAACGTCCTCGGAAGCATGGTCGGTTGACTTTCCCAACAAATACGCTCCATTGCTTCGCCAAATCATTTCTGATTCAGCAACAATGAGCATGTAAGTTAGGTCAATGAGGTTATGGTCATGATCCATCATATAATACTTTCTTTTGAACTCATTATATGATTCAGGCAGTGACTGCAAAACCCAGTTCCCAGCCAACTCATCCGGGAATGACACACCCAACATTATCAACCTATCAATGTGTGATTTCATTCCTAGAATGTGGGCACACACGGGTTTACCATCTTCATGTTTCATTTCCAATAGGGCTTTAGTGATGTTGAACCTTTCAATTCTTTGATCTTGTGGGTTAGGGAGAACCATTGGAGGAGGTGGAGGAAGTGAAGCATGATTTCTTGTTCCTTGATCGAATCGTGGAATACCATCTTCATGTGGAATGCTTGTTCCACGGGATTTGAGAAGACCATAGTTGTCGAACTTTGACATCTACAAAACAGGAGAAACAAATTCAAGTTAGTTGATTGATTGAGTCCTTAGTAAATCACCCAAATGAGATACTAAGGCTAGGACCCAACACAATATTCTACAACTCGGGAAAGGGATGCCGTAACCCAAATTGCAGAACATTTGAAGGTAAGTGAATGACGATTCACTAATTTCCACCATGAAAAACGAAAAAGAAATTTACGTTTTAAATCTATGAAAACTCCTAGATCCTTTGAGATTCATTGAACACTTCAATGGCATGTTCAAATCTCGATATGCCCCTCTTGTTTGTGACTGGGATGCCGAGGATCACAAAGCGGGTGTGAATAACCATGCAAACTTACATGGTGACCTCACATGTTTCAGTCACCTATTCGATGTGCCGGTAAACCCCACACGCTCCACCGAACTATGAAAAACATTGAGTCACCCTTTGCTACCTTTGCTTAGAACCATTTAGTGTGCCGGTAAACCACACACGCTCCACTAACGTCTTCGCAAGGGCATAAAGTGTAATTTCATGGAATTGCATCAATTCACTTTGCCTAAGTAATTAAGATTGGGAATTTGAAAAACATTTAGTTACTTTTATACCTCATTATACTTATGATGGAAGGCTTCGTCCTATCCTACCCGTTCAGCTAACGACCCTCCACTAGTCAAGAGCGCGGTGGGTAAGAGTGGATACCCATTCAATCGCCATTTTATAGGCAATTTCCTTAAACACCCCTTATAGACCAGCTTCGTGAATGAGGCCTACTAACGGTAAGACTAACTTTTACTCATACATATATATATATATATATATATATATATATATATATATATATATATATATATATATATATATATATATGTATATATATAATGTTAGACTTTTAATGTTATATATTGTATAGGGTGTATTTTACAACTTTTAAAATACTAGGTGGTCAAATTTAACAATTATACTTTTAATTCAATAAAAATTGTAAACCAAAACTTTTATGGATTTATTAAACCTCTTTTAATTATACACCTTAATTAATTAATAAAACCATAAGGGTGTGATTTGAAATTTTTTAAAACAATACTAGGGTTTTAGAATTTAACATTCCTAATTAAACTTTTAATCAAGTTTTAAATTCCAAAACTTGAGGGCAAGTTTCAAAACATTTCAAAACATTAGGTTTAGAATTTAAATATACATCAAAATTAAACTATTAATCAAAATTTAAATTCCAAAACTTGAGGGCAAGTTTTGAACCATTTCAAAACATTAGGGTTTCAACTATTTAAATTTCAAAACTAAACTTTTGAGTTCAAATTTAAACTATAAAACCTAAAGGGGAAAATATGAAACTTTTCATAACACAAGGATCAAATAACAAATAATCTTAATTAACATTTAATCACATAATTATCCATATTTGATTTATTTAATGATTTCTTGTAAAACAATTTACCAATTTAATCAAAATAATTAATCAATTATCACATAAGGAAACAAATATTTTATTAATTGATAAATATCTTCAATTAGATCCAGAATACAGTCATATATATATATATATATATATATATATATATATATATATATATATATATATATATATATATATCATAAAATCGGATTTATATTGATGTAATATGATAAAGGCAAGTATCTCAAAGATAAACAACAAGAAATCCCGAAAATAGCTCCATCTAACGCTCGAACTCGCCGAGTACCCCCATGGACTTGCTGAGTAAGGGCAACTCGTCGAGTCCACAGTGGGACTCGCCGAGTCCATGATGCAGAACCACAAAAAACAAATTTTTTCAACATACATGGCATCAATACAATAGAAACCAATCTAGGCTCTGATACCACTGATGGGTTTTGGCTATAAGAACATCCTATGTGCTCATACAAACCCTAATGCTTGGATCTAGGTTTCTCTATTGTACATGCAAGTTATCCAAGAATATAAACCCTGATTCTAGCATTCAAGTAATCATATTAACATGAGAATAGGTTTAAGATATTACCTTGATTGGTATGTAGCAATAACAATCCCAATTCCTTCTTGTATTGACTTTAGAAAGCTTAGAGTCCCAACAAACACCAAGAGCAAGAGGATGAAGAGGAGAGGTGAAGGAGGCTGCCCTAAAACGTGTGAAACCCTAGGAGAAGTCTTGGCCAGATTTTTGGGTCATAAGGGATGTATATATAGTTAGGCTATTAGGGTTATCTAACAAGGAAACCCTAATTTGGATGCTTAAGCCCTAAGCAACCCATGGATCCCTTTCCTTAAGGCCTTGGACGATTTCTTATGGGTTACCCCATAGAATTCGTCCACTCCTTAATATAAGGCAATCCATGGCCCAATTGCAATTATCTTATAATTACAATTCAAGTCCCTTAAGTTTAATTAATCTCTTTTAGTCACAAAACTAATTACCAATTAATTATTGACTAATATTAATTAAACAATATGATTTCTTCTTTAATATATTATTCTCATAATATATTAATAAATCATATTTAATCCTTTCTCTCCATAATTCATCCTATCAAGTTGCTTTGGTGAAGGCAACCCAAAAGGACCATGCACCATCAGGTCAAGTACATACCAAAATAGTTATGGACTTAGACACTAATCCAACAAAAACCCCAACCATGAGTTCACGGCCGTGAACTCATGTGTGTGTAGTGTATAGGTCCGTAAACTCCATGAGGAGTTTACTCTTGAAGAGTAAACTCATTTCCTAAGTCCCACACGTCCGTAGATGTCACCCGGGTCACTCCAAACACTTGATTTGAAGTGTTTTCGCTCATTGGAGTGTGTTATCATATCTAATTAGTGTTTTAAAGTCTAATTAGATACATTTGTATACCATTTCATATTACTTAGGAACCTCACGTGTTATCAAGCGCCGAACCAACGCTAAGCATTCAAATCGTTGCGTTTTCCCGTCTGGTGAGTTCATACCCCTACCCTTTTTCACTGTTTTTCACTGTTTTCAGGGGGGAATACAAGCAAAGTACAAGGGATACTTGTACTCAAAACTTGTTTTACATGTGTGTGTTTCATATTTTATATGCTTTTAACACTGATAATCATAACACATAACCGTTTGAACATGCAGAGTACGTAAAAATATTATTTGTGAAATGGGTTATAAATTTTTATGTTTTATCTATTTCACAAATGGTTTTCCATATTTTATCAGTTAAAAGCATGACAATTGAACCTTTAACATAAAAGTTAGTACACTGTTTTGTCCTCAGTAACACTCCATAGAGATACACGAGTGGAGGATTATCATATTATTACTAGTAAATTTGTTAATCCTATATAATTGGAGACACGTCCTCGGTGAACACTCCACAGAGATACGCGAGTGGAGGACCGCACCCGTAACCAGAATCTCTTAGATAGGGAGCGTGACTTGAGTGTATAGATCTATACGGGGCTGACTATCCCACACCTGGCTGCTAGCTACAGCCGAACCGAAATGGTTCAAGGGTGACGAAAGTCATAAGGTGATGTGGATTACTTATTGCCATATCTAGTCTATTGTATGGTTATGGAACTCGCAATTAGGATAACAGAGATTTACTTAATTGTAATAATGATTAAAGTAATTAAATTACTTTGTATATGTTAGTTTTATATATGTGTTAAAACTAATACATTTCACAGGGATAACCGGGTTTTCAGTTCACATCTTTCACATTTGGTAACCAACATTCAGGAAAATATGAGATTTTCCTGGGGAAACAATTGTACATATCCAGAACAGTGTAACAAACCAGATAACCTAACTTTACATTTCACAAGGGTAAACATGTTTTTAGTGTAGATCTTTACATTACATTTTGGAATTCAAAAACCAACTTTTAAGAAAATATGGGATTTTCTTGGTGTGTTACATTTTCAGAAACAGAAAGGAACCAGTACATTTTCACAAAACAAAACCGCTTATGAATTCACCAACGTTATACTGATTTTCAAACTGCTTGTATTCTTAGGTCCGCTTTAGACAGGTACCCGATGATTCCTTTTAGCGAAGACGGGGTGCGCAGAAGACTCGTCTCATTTTGTTCATATATACTATGTATCTCAACTGTATAACTTTACTTTTGAAACAAATGTAAACTTTTCTATATGTAATGTAATGTTTGTTTACTTTGCTTACTATGTGCATTGGATTTGATACTCAACGTGGAGTCAACCCCGGAAATGTTTCCAACTTTGGTTTTCGGGGTGTGACAGATTGGTATCAGAGCCCTTGTTTATAGTGAATAAAGTTTACCAAACTTTACATGGTATGAAACTATAAACACTAAAGGGCCTAAGTGCTCTGAACTAAAAGCATACTTCAAAATATAAGTATTTTCAAAAGTATACAAGTATACCGAACCGTCGAGATCCGTAACTACAAGTAGAACAAAACATAAGTAAATGGGTGTTGTGTACTGCGGTTATACCTGGGCAGTTATATAGTCGTATCTAGGATCAATATAGCATGGCCAACTATATTCATTCGAGACACGGCCAACATGTGCTTGGGAGTGACGGTGGTATGCGGCATGCCTAAAACTTATCCTAATACCACAAACATCAAGCCAGTATCGTAGCGAATCATGAAATACTATGGGAGTATTTCTCGAGCCAATCCTTCGTAGAAATCCTCATTCACGCGTTATTCCTTGATCATTCCTTTAGCGATAATTTGTCTGCTTCGATAACTCTTTCCTGTTTTATTGCTTATTCGGAATATATATACCTGTCATATCTCTTGATTCAATTCAGAGGACTTATCATCCTCTCTTTCTTGATCTTATTAGATCAAGATGCTGTGACAACCCGAAATTTCCATTCTGTACAAACTATATCACTTCAATAGAAGTTATAGCGTGGACCGGAATTCACTTGGGAACGTGAGGATCAGATGAAACTGAAATACCCTCACCTTTTCGCTTAGTTATTTGTAACTTCTTAATTGCTTAAATTCTAATTTCGGGACGAAATTCCTTCTAACGGGGGGATGATGTGACAACCTGAAATTTCCATTCTGTACAAACTATATCACTTCAATAGAAGTTATAACAGTCATAGTTAATTTTCAGACTTTTTCGTGTAAGTTTGAGTAATTCAGGGTTTACACTTCAGGGAATATCAGGAGAGTTGGTGCACTAGGGTTTTGTGCAACACTGTTATTCCAACACTCTATTATATTAGAGATCATTTCGGGAATAAAAATAATTTCTGCCAAAAATATCTCAGGACTATAAATAGAATTCTGAACCAAATTCATTCATTATTCGCATTTCCAACTAGAGAAAATCCATTTTCTCTCTCACGGATCTTCGGGTTTTTATCCCAAATCGTGAGTACCTCTTTCTAGTAGTGTTAGAAAGCTTAATATGTGTTTATAACATGATTTAGAAGGCTAAATCACTAGATTTAGGAGTTTACTCCCCAAGGTGTTCTTGGGCGGTAAACTCCCGAAACCGAACCTAGACTGTCCCCCGTGATACACCACTTCCTTGGACTTGTATAGGAGTGTATTAGGTACATGAAACCAAGTAAGAATCACCCAATTTTGGGAGTTTACGGCCCAAGAGTATCTTGGACCGTGAACTCCAAATTCATGCTCAAAATGGTGCTTTTAAGGCACCTAAGGCCTTAGACTTTTACCTAGACTTGTTCCCATTTAATCTAAGGCCTTAAACACATCAATAACACATTTCAAAATGCGTTTACGGCAATGACATGGTTCATGGGCCGTAAACATGATTTAAGGACACCAAAGTGTGTCAAGGGTCTTCATATGCTTGGAATAAAAGCCTAGAACCTATACCACTTGTGCATGAGGCTTGAAAACAGCAAAAACACCACTCCAAGGGAGTTTACAACCGTAAACTCCAAAGGAAATGGCCTTAGGGCCGTAAACTCCTCTAAGGAGAGTTTCTAGGCCTTAAACCCTTCCAAGAATTTAACCACCAAGTTGGAATAATTCTAGGAATCATTTGGAACTTCAAAACACACAATACACCCATGGTTCGGAGTTTACGGCCGTATACTCAAGAGTTTACAACCGTAAACTCCATGTGTGATGGTATATGAGGAGTAAACTCATATATGGGGTCCTTTGGAACCCTAAACACAAGTGCCTTGTCCCACAATAGCTTAGATGAAATCCTTAGGGCTTAAAACACTTATATAAAGTGTTTATTATGTCTAGGATGTCTTAACATTATCAATTAGTAATTTGAGACTAACTGAGTGCATAAATGTGTGATTATATGTTCATTAGGATCGTAGTGTGTGTACAAGTCCTCACTTGACGCCTAACAATCCTACACCGTCCAGTTCATCTGAACTACCAACTACAGGTGAGTTCATACCCCTAATCAATGTTTTAAATGATTTTAAATGCTTTAAAAGGGGGGGGGGGGAATACAAGTAGAAAAAAATAAGTTATTAAATCATTGATATGTATTTTATAACTGTGTTTTTCATTTAACAGATTTCACATACTACAAAATGTGATGCATGAAATGGTTTTAAATCTTAAAAATACTTTGTTATCAAATGTTTTACTTTTGAAATGCTTATTAAAATGACATCAAGTCATTGTTAATTATTGTTCAAAACCCATAAGATGTCTTACAAAACCATTTTACATTCTTGAACTAAACTATGCATATACACTTATATTCTTATATATGTATTGATGTTATAGTTTACATCTTTCATTTAGTTTCTCACACCCCTGAGTAATAAGAGTGTATAAACCTACTTGATCAATCAATTACATTTCGGTAAATTATCATAGGGATAATTTGAAGATATCAAACATTATTCCTATTACAAGGAAACACAGCAGAGTCAGTTCATGCATGAGTCTATACTAGTACATTACCTAATACATGATTTCATATACATATGCTTACCTGATACATGAATATGTTTACATATACTTACCTGTTACATGAACACACTTACATGAATACCATACAGGAACACTTTTACATAGGTGCATTATCCTGTATTCACTTACCTGGATACTTGTACTTAGAACTACGAGGATGATTTATTAGTACTTTCTGTGTAAATTATCTTTCCTATCCCAGTTCAATGGGATATCTCGGCGGGACTTACCATTCCGAACCCCACTGATTAGCACCAGTGGTCGATGACCATCTACGGAGGTCTAACGTTACTACTTATACTAGGTAGATCGATAATCGGGGCTAACCCCTCCACCCACCTGCTGCTACTACAGAGGACAAGTGGACAATCTTCAATTGTTCATAAGGTTATACCTTTCGCTTATTGCGATGTTGTGTTACTCCTAGTACCCAGCGATGACACTTACATTAATACTTTCTTGGACAAGCTTCGGATGTTCATTAGGTTACATATTTCGCTTAATGCGATGTTGTGTTAGTCCTAGTACCCAGTGACAACACTTACAGTAGTACATTTTCCTGCTTACTTTATTTTATGATACTTTCACATAAACGATGAGTTAGACTAAGTACTTTAGTACTAAACAATTGAAGGAAAAACTATCATTTTACTTACAAAACATTCGGGTCTTGGTAGAAGACTACATTATCATAACAACACATTCGGGTCTTTGTAGAAGACTACATTATTATAACAAAACATTCGGGTCTTGGTAGAAGACCACATTATCATAACAAAACATTCGGGTCTTGGTAGAAGACTACATTGTCATAACAAAACATTCAGGTCTTGGTAAAAGTCTACATTGTCATAACAAAACATTCGGGTCTTGGTAGAAGACTACATCTCAAACTAATAGGAAATAAGGGATTTTCTAGGGCTTTTCATAATTACATCAACATTTTCATTTAAAGGTTTACATGACTTTGAAAACAGCTTTTAGTAAGCAAGACAATGACACTTAAACACTTATGAATTCGCCAGCTTTAAAGCTGATACTCTCTTTCAAAATAACTTGTATTCTCAGGTCATCAGTAGACAGGTATGGTGTCCAGGTTTTGAGAAGATGGAGCAGACAAGTCTCGTCTTTTATTTTGATTGTATATTTTTGGTGTCTTATTACAATGAAAGAACACACATGTATTAAAACTTTACTTATAATGAAATGGATGATGTTGTTGCTTGTTTACTACTTTACATTGTTGTGATATTGTACATGACGTCCTCCACCCCGGAACGTTTCCGTCGTTTGTGGTTTTGGGGTGTGACAGATGCCTCCAAGAAAAAGACCCATGTCAAAGACCAACAACCCTCCGCCACCACCTCCTCCTGAAATTGACCCCGTAGTATTTCAGGCAGCTGTTACCGCCGCGGTTGTAGCTGCTATGTCTCAATTGAACACTGGTGGTTCCGGTGGTTCGGGAGGTGGTACTCAAACTCAGGATCAAGAAAGCAATCAGGGACACCGAAAGGAGGGTTCCTATAAGGATTTCATGAATGCAAAACCTACATCCTTCGATGGCACTGGAGGTGTCATTTCCCTTTCCAGATGGTTCGAGAAGATCGAATCTATCTTTGAAATTTGTGCCTGTTCGGAATCCGATAAAGTAAAATTTGCAGCCTGTACCTTTCTCGACAAATCATTGACTTGGTGGAATGGCCGAGTCAAATCCTTGACCCTACCTGTAGCCAATTCCATGGGTTGGGAAGCCATGTAAGAACTCCTCATAGCTGAATACTGCCCTCGGGGCGAGATGCAGAAATTAGAGCACGAGCTCTGGAACTTAAAGATGAAAGGTTCCGATATTGCTGCATACACTTCTAGATTCGGTGATCATGCACTCCTCTGCCCGGGATTGGTTACTCCTAAAAGTAAGAAGATAGAGAGGTTCATTTGGGGGCTGAGCCAACCAACCAAAGGAAATGTCTTAGCTACACGACCGGATACTTATGACAGTGCCAAGAGTTTAGCCCAGACCCTAGTTGACCACAATGATGATATTGAAGAGGCAACTACCACTCCTGAACCGACCAAGAGAAGTGGTGAGAAAAGGAAGTTCTGGAAGAAGAAGAAGGGTCAATCTTCCCAGGGATCCTGAAAGAAACAGCAAACTGTAGCAGTCCATGCTGCTACTACCCCCGTTGCTGCTGCTTCTATTGTGGGATCTACAGCTCAAACTCCTACTAGCAGGTATGCTCGTAATCTTCCCCTGTGAGATAAGTGCAAATACCACCACAACCCTGGCCCCTGTCGCGAACTATCATGCACCAACTGTGGTAAGAAGGGGCACACGGTCCAGTACTGCAAAGCACCAGCCCAATCTGCAAATCAATCTTCTGGAGTAGGCATTGGTCAACCCTGCTATAATTGTGGAGAGGTCGGGCACTTCAAGAGGAACTGTCCCAAGAAGACTACGGCTGATAACACTGGGAGAGTCCTAGCCATGGGACGGGAGGAGGCAGTCGCCGATCCCACCGTTGTTTCGGGTACGTTCCTTCTCGACAAATCATATGCTAGTATTCTTTTTGATTCGGGTGCTGAAAGAAGTTTTGTTAGTAATTCATTCAAACATAATCTTAAATGTAATCCCCAACCATTAACTGAAATGTTTACCGTCGAGATGGCTAACGGTGAGAAGGAGAGCGTCAGCGATGTGTTCATAGGTTGTACCCTTACCCTGAATGACCATTCATTTCCTATTGATCTTATGCCAGTTTCCATAAAGAGCTTTGATGTCATCATTGGTATAGATTGGTTGAGTCCCAATCATGCTGATATCCACTGTTATGAAAAAGCCATTCGTCTCAACCTTCCTTCGG
This sequence comes from Lactuca sativa, assembly GCF_002870075.4. Classification (NCBI taxonomy): domain Eukaryota; kingdom Viridiplantae; phylum Streptophyta; class Magnoliopsida; order Asterales; family Asteraceae; genus Lactuca; species Lactuca sativa. The sequence continues at coordinate 209,405,176 of NC_056630.2, read as the reverse complement.
GTCAGACTCTCATTATCTATGGTGATAAACTCAGCTCCAATCTTCGCATCATTTCCTGCATCAAAGCTCAGAAACTCCTGCGTAAGGAGTTTCAGGCATTCTTAGCCCATGTAATCAATGAGAAACAGGAAGTTAAAGACCTCGCGAGCATCCCCGAAGTCTGTAACTTTCCTGATGTGTTTCCCGAAGAGCTTCCAGGAATTCCTCCCGAGCGTCAGGTTGAGTTCCGCATTGACCTAATTCCTGGAGCTACCCCCATAGAGAAATCTCCGTATCGCTTAGCTCCAGCAGAAATGCAGGAGTTATCCAGCCAACTCAATGAGTTGCTCAGTAAAGGATTCATTAGACCGAGTTCCTCACCCTGGGGAGCTCCGGTATTGTTTGTAAAGAAGAAAGATGGATCCTTCCAGATGTGTATCGACTACTGAGAGTTGAACAAGTTGACCGTCAAAAACCGATATCCCCTTCCGCGAATAGATGACCTCTTCGATCAACTCCAGGGAGCCAGTTACTTCTCAAAGATAGACCTTCGGTCAGGGTACCATCAGCTACGAGTTCATGACAGTGATGTTTCCAAAACAGCTTTCAGGACTCGGTATGGACACTACGACTTCGTAGTGATTCCCTTCGGTCTAACTAACGCACCGGCAGTGTTCATGGACCTGATGAACCGGGTGTGTCGCCCTTTTCTGGACAAGTTCTTTATCATGTTCATTGACTACATCCTTGCCTACTCCAAAAGTGAAGAAGACCACAAACAACACTTGAGGTCGGTGTTGGAAACCCTTAGATCTGAGAAGTTGTACGCAAAATATTCCAAGTGTGAATTCTGGATCCGGAAGGTAACTTTTCTCGGCCACATAGTAAGCGAGGAGGGTATTCACGTGGATCCATCCAAGATTAAAGCGATAGAGAATTGGTCGGCACCGAAGACACCCACAGAAATCCGTCAATTCTTGGGTCTCGCCGGCTACTATCAGAGATTCATCCAGAATTTTTCCAGGATCGCCAAACCTTTAACCACTCTGACACAGAAAGGTGTACCCTTTTGTTGGAGTGAGAAGCAAGAAACCACGTTCCAAACATTAAATCACGCCCTGTGCAGCGCACCGGTCCTGTCCTTGCCCGAAGGAACGGAGGACTTCGTTGTTTATTGTGACGCATCTAATCAGGGCTTAGGCTGCGTGCTTATGCAGAGAGGAAAGGTAATTGCTTATGCCTCTAGACAGCTGAAAGCACATGAGGTCAACTATACTACGCATGACTTGGAGTTAGGAGCCATAGTCTTTGCATTGAAAATTTGGAGACATTACCTTTACGGAACCAAGTGTACGATCTTCACAGACCATAAGAGCTTGCAGCACATCCTTGATTAGAAGGGCTTAAACATGAGGCAACAGCAATGGGTAGAACTACTTAGTGACTATGAGTGTGAAATCCGTTACCATCCTGGCAAGGCCAATGTGGTAGTAGATGCCCTTAGCCGAAAGGAAAGTTCAAGCCGAAAAGTGAAGACCCTGATGATGACCATCCATTCCCACTTATCCATACAAATTCGAGAAACCCAATTAGAAGCCCTCAAACCCGAGAACGTGTCGATCGAAGCCTTGAGGGGAATGGATAAGAAACTTGAGATCAGAGGTGACGGAGTCTACTGTTTCATGGAACGAATCTGGATCCCAAAGTTCGGAGGATTCAGGGAGATTGTCATGGAGGAAGCACACAAGACTAGATACTTTGTTCACCCGGGTTCGGACAAGATGTACCTGGATCTCAAGAAACAATACTGGTGGCCAAACATGAAAGCTGAGATCGCTACATTCGTGGGCAAGTGTCTGACTTGCGCCAAGGTGAAAGTTCAGTACCAGAAACCCTCGGGTCTGCTCCAGCAACCCGAGATACCCGAATGGAAATGGGAGATGATTACCATGGATTTCATCACCAAGTTACCCAAGTGTCCGAGTGGGTACGACACCATTTGGATAATTGTCGACCGTTTGACAAAGTCCTCCCATTTCATTCCTATCAAAGAATCGTTCAAGATGGAAAGACTCACGCGAACTTACATCCAAGAGGTAGTCCGACTGCACGGTGTACCTGCGTCCATTATCTCTGATCGAGATAGCAGGTTTACCTCCAAATTTTGCCAGTCTCTCCAGAAGGCTCTTGGAACAAAACTAGACATGAGTACGGCGTATCATCCTCAGACCGATGGACAGAGTAAGAGAACTATCCAAACCCTGGAAGACATGCTTAGAGCATGTGTAATTGATTTCGGAAAGTCGTGGGACACACATCTACCCTTGATCGAGTTCTCGTACAACAATAGTTACCACACCAGCATCAAGGCTGCTCCGTTTGAAGCCCTCTACAGTCGCAAGTGCAGATCCCCTCTATGATGGGCCGAGGGAGGGGACACGCAGCTAGCCAAGAGTCGAGTCCCCGACAGTACTCTCACTGGTCCTGAAATCATCCGTGAAACCACTGAGAAAATCATCCAAATCCGGGATCGATTGAAAGCTTCACGAGATCGCCAAAAGAGTTATGCTGATAACAGACGGAAACCTCTAGAGTTCCAGGTTGGAGACCGTGTCCTGTTGAAGGTCTCGCCCTGGAAAGGCATGGTATGCTTCGGAAAGCGTGGGAAACTTAATCTGAGGTACATTGGACCCTTCGAGATCCTCGCTAGGATCGGTCTTGTAGCCTATAAACTCCAATTACCCCGTGAACTTAGTAATATCCATCCTGTCTTCCATGTCTCAAATCTCAAGAAGTGCTTATCCGATGAAACCCTAGTGATTCCCTTAGACGAGATCGAGATTAACGAAAACCTGAACTTCATGGAGGAACCAGTCGAAATCATGGATCGAGAGATCAAACGTACGAAGCAAAGCCGCATCCCGATAGTGAAGGTTCGTTGGAATGCCAAGCGGGGACCAGAATTCACTTGGGAGCGTGAAGACTCAATGAAGCAGAAGTATCCGCATCTCTTTCCAGATCCATGATTTGTATCATAATTTTTGAATTTCGAGACGAAATTCCCTCTAACAGGGGGATAATGTAACAACCCGAAGTTTGTATCATCAATCGTAATCCTTTTCGTAACGCTTTTTGTTAATCCATTCGTCATTTCCAAAGTCGTTTCCGATTCCGTTTTTAAATTAAGTCATTTAATTGCGATTGATATTATGACTTAATGGGTGTCCCAACACATTTAGAAGTCATTTTAACACCCCATTTTAGTAATCGGGATATTTTTAGAATCCACCATATCGGGTTACGGCAACTTGATCGGGTGCGACCGAAAGCCACGTCTAACGTCCGTATCGGGTAGAATTCCACCGTGTCCAAATCTTAGAGCATATTTAAAGAGGTTTAAGCTTTCATTTGAAGCTTTTTCTCTCTCTCACTACTCTCTCTCTAACCTCTCTCCTCAACCAAAGATTCAAGGTCCAAAACATTGATTTAAGGCTCCAAATCTTTGAGGTAACATCCCTAACTTGTTGTTCAACCTCTTAGGCCTTCAACTTCGTGTTTAAACATTGGAAAAGGACCATCTTCATGAGTTTATGGCCAAGGAGCATGCTTGGGCCGTAAACTCAAATAAAATGGGTTTTCAAGCCTTAAAACCCCTCCAAACCAACTTTGGGACTTAGATACGACTATATGGCTTACAAATTCGGACTTAGAACACCCTAAACATGAATTTTGAAGAGTAAACTTGAATTTACTACCAAAGAACATGATTGGGCCATAAACTCTTCATTCATGGAGAGTAAACTCATTTTCAAGTGTTAAAAAGCCATGTAAACACACCATTAGCCTTGGAATAAATCCTATAACCAACCAAAATTGGTTTGGGGACCTTAAACATGATAAATACCTTCCTTTTGAGTGTTTACGGCCATAACTCCCCAAGAACAAGTTCCAGGGCCGTAAACTCCTTTACATAGGTCAAATGGTGCCCAAAATTCATCCCAATGCTTGGAAAAATAGTTTGAATCACATGTGATTGTCCTAGCATCACCAAATAAATTAGGGATTGAGCATGGGGGAGTTTACAGCTGTAAACTCCATGTTTACTGCCGTAAAATCCAATAAATGGTACTTAAGTGAGTTTACTCCATTCCAAAGCCTTAGATAAATTCATCCCAACATTTCCCAAGTGTTATTTGAGCATTTAGCACCATAAAACCGCAACCATGAGTTCGCGGCCATGAACTCATGTGTGTGTAGTGTATAGGGCCGTAAACTCCATGAGGAGTTTACTCTTGAAGAGTAAACTCATTTCCTAAGTCCCACACGTCCGTAGATGTCACCCGGGTCACTCCAAACACTTGATTTGAAGTGTTTTCGCTCATTGGAGTGTGTTATCATATCTAATTAGTGTTTTAAAGTCTAATTAGATACATTTGTATACCATTTCACATTACCTAGGAACCTCATGTGTTATCAAGCGCCGAACCAACGCTAAGCATTCAAATCGTCGCGTTTTCCCGTCTGGTGAGTTCATACCCCTACCCTTTTTTCACTGTTTTTAGGGGGGAATACAAGCAAAGTACAAGGGATACTTGTACTCAAAACTTGTTTTACATGTGTGTGTTTCATATTTTATATGCTTTTAACACTGGTAATCGTAACACATAACCGTTTGAACATGTAGAGTACGTAAAAATATTATTTGTGAAATGGGTTATAAATTGTTATGTTTTATATATTTCACAAATGGTTTTCCATATTTTATCTGTTAAAAGCAGGACAATTGAACCTTTAACATAAAAGTTAGTACACTGTTTTGTCCTCAGTAACACTCCACAGAGATACGCGAGTGGAGGATTATCATATTATTACTAGTAAATTTGTTAATCCTATATAATTGGAGACATGTCCTCGGTGAACACTCCCCAGAGATACACGAGTGGAGGACCGCACCTGTAACCAGAATCTCTTAGATAGGGAGCGTGACTTGAGTGTATAGATCTATACGGGGCTGACTACCCCACACCTGGCTGCTAGCTACAGCCGAACCGAAATGGTTCAAGGGTGATGAAAGTCAAAAGGTGATGTGGACTACTTATTGCCATATCTAGTCTATTTTATGGTTATGGAACTCGCAATTAGGATAACATAGATTTACTTAATAGTAATAATGATTAAAGTAATTAAATTACTTTGTATATGTTAGTTTTATATATATGTTAAAACTAATACATTTCACAATGATAACCGGGTTTTCAGTTTACATCTTTCACATTTAGTAACCAACATTCAGGAAAATATGGGATTTTCCTGGGAAAACAATTGCATATATCCAGAATAGTGTAACAAACCAGATAACCTAACTTTACATTTCACATGGGTAAACATGTTTTCAGTGTACATCTTTACATTACATTTTGGGATTCAAAGACCAAATTTTAAGAAAATATGGGATTTTCTTGGTGTGTTACATTTTCAGAAACAGAAAGGAACCAGTACATATTCACAAAACAAAACCGCTTATGAACTCACCAGCGTTATGCTGATTTTCAAACTGCTTGTATTCTCAGGTCCGCTTTGTTGAAACATGAAAGTGACTCTTTTGAACTTATCTACCGCAATGGTTCAGTACCCGCAGCCAATTCAGCACCGGAGTCAATTTCTAAAATTGAGACCGCAACCATTCTGATCAGCAACATCCGGAGTCTTCAAGTCTTACTTATCCGCAGTCTTAATTATTTCTTTTACTATGTAATTCACTCTATTGTCCAGCATGTCTTGCACGACTACTCATAGAGTTGTTCTTTTCTAAACTCTATAAATAGAGACTCTTTCCTATGTATTATGCACTGGTGATACTTGTGTACTTGTGATATGTGAAAACTCTTAACTTCTTTATACACAAGATTTCTCATCTTTCTTATCTTCATCAGTTATCTCTCTTATCTTTATCATACTCAAACTAATACTGAAACATAATCTCTCTTTGGAGCAAGTCTTCTAGACTTAATCACTAAACTTGATCTCGCTTACTAACTTGGAGTGACTGCATTCCTTGTTATGAATCAGTTTAAGTGTATTCTTGATATAACTTTTGTCATTTATCTTTCTTTACTTTCCGCAACTAACTATCTAACTATCTAACTTTATTATTGTTGAGCTTTTAGATCCTTAGAGATTAACTATTCCGCAATTAACTTGTTCTAACGTTTGTTCAAGTGTGTCTCCAAGTTTTTCTCTCAACACGCTTTAGACAGGTACCCGATGATTCCTTTTAGTGAAGACGGAGTGCGCAGAAGACTCGTCTCATTTTGTTCATATATACTATGTATCACAACTATATAACTTTACTTTTAAAACAAATGTAAACTTTTCTATATGTAATGTAATGGTTGTTTACTTTACTTACTATTTGCATTGGATTTGATACTCAACGTGGAGTCAACCCCGGAAAGGTTTCCGCCTTCGGTTTTTGGGGTGTGACACATTTACCACATAGTTTTCAAAACATTTTCGTTATAGTGTATCCCAGAAATCATAAGTCCCCAAAACACGAGGATGTGTACGATCATGCCTTCCCCTTGCCACGATCTACTGAAGTACCTGAAACCATAAACCAAAACTGTAAGCACGAAGCATAGTGAGTTCCACCAAAGTAGCAACACACAAACAAAAGCACATATACAAAACAACATACTATGTATTCAATTAACCATCGGGTTGGAATGCCAACATACTATGTGTCCAATCAACCATCTAGTTGGAATACCCTTGGCCCTCAACATTGCATTAGAATGCCAACATACTATGGGTCCAATGAACCATCATGTTGGAATACCCTCGACCCTCAACCATCGGGTTTGAATGCCAACATATTATGGGTCCAATCAACCAACGGGTGGGAATTCCAACATATTATGGCTCTAATCAACAATCGGGTTGGAATACCCTCGGCCTGTTGGCTTATGCACAAAGCAGAGAAGCCTCAGCCACCATATGTATGTATAACAGATAATCATATGATAGTCTACAGCCAGTCAAACAGATCTAACCGATCACTAAGCATAGCAACATCCTATATACCAGGATACCGATCTAACAGATCATAACAACATAGAAATTTCCTATCTACGAGGATACCGATGTAACATATCATAACAGCATAGCAATATCCTATTTACCGGGATACCGATCTAATAGATCATACAACATAGCAACATGCATAAAAGAAAAACATTTCACTGTTCCTGCATTGGTGCCTTCTACCCACAAGTACAATGAGGAAAACACACCTCACAAGCAGTACTGATTGATAAGATCCAACTCTCAAATCCCAGCTCCTGTTTCAAATGCCTACAACCACCATGTGACCATTTCCATCAAGACTACGATACACCTAAAATGACCTAAAAAGTCAAATTTGGTCAACCATGGTCAATGTTAAAGTCAACAGTCAAGGTCAACATCCCATGTTAACCCAACTTGTCGAGTGCACTTATCCACTCGTCGAGTTCCTTTAGTAATCAAAAAGTCGGAAAAAAACCCAACCAACTCACCGAGTTGGCTGGAAAACTCACCGAGCATAAACCTCTTACACATTCTGTCCTTTTTCATCAAGTCCAACATTTCAAGATGTAGATCTAGCACCCAAGAGCTGGAAAGTCATGTAAAGTTGCTAACTTTACGTTCATGCATACCCCAAAGGGGCTCTAACTCTCAAGGAAATCTTAATAAGGGATCATAAGCGTAAAAGAGGCCTAGAACTCAATAAAGTTTGCAACGTTAAGCTAAAAGAGGTCATCAAATGTCTAGATCTAAAGCGATAACTCAATGAAATGCTCAACCCCATGAACCATCCCTAAATGAGTCCAATATGACAATAAACATCCAAGGAAGAGATCTAAGCAATAAATGAGCAAGCTTTAAACTTTATACCTCAAAAGAGTAGTTAAACTCAAGGAGATTCTGAATCTATAGCTTTCCATTCAAGCTGTGCACCACCAACTTCAAGGTCTTTCAAAAAAAAGAGACCAAAGAAGCAATTGTTAAGCTCACACACTCAACTTGGGGTAAGATGCATGAGTTCTAGGGTTTCTAGACAGAGGAGACGATTAGGGAGACCATCATTGGGACTTATGGCCTTTAAATAGGGTTCAACACCTTAGGGTTTTCGAATTCAGCCACCAACTCGTCGAGTTTTCCTCTTTAACTCATCGAGTTGGTCCAAAAAGATCTGTAACCCAAAGACTTTCAACACGTCGGGTTGAGGCCATCAACATGACGAGTTCCAAGAAAAATTTGCCTTTTTCATAAAAAGTTATCATATCTGGGAATCGGGATGTTACAGCTTTAACCATGGCATGGTATTCATTTCAATACCATGATTTAGTAATAACTTGGTCACGAGGTGGTGATGTCTAGGGCTTAAAACCCTAGATCATGGGCCTTGGGCCCTGTTTAAAGGATATGATGACTAGGGTTCATCCACCCTCGGCCTCCATCACCATCCAACTCCAAAAATCAAAAGACAACCCTTTGTTTTCTCATTTGAGCTGTTTTTGGTGTTCTTGGTGATATTTGAAGAATAAGGAAAGGATGTTGAAGCAAGACTTCAGCAAGCAAATTTCATCTCAGCTCCTTGTGCATATTCTAGACCTTTGGAAGTCCCTCAAACCATAATATTTATGATTGTTTCCCTCTAGATCTAGGTTTTTGGGTTTAGTTCTTCTTTATGGACTCATATAAATTGTTAATTTTGATAATTTTTGCAAATTTATCATTCCTTGATGTCCCAAGAGCCACATATGTTCTAGATCTGAAATGGTTCACTTGTTTGATGCCATGCATGGTGTTTTGACCTTATTTTGACCTTATTGAACTAAGGTAGATGGAGGACATGGATTCGACATGCATTTCTATATAGTTATATTAAGCTCTTAAGGAGGGAATAAGTCTGCTGAGCAAAAACCATGGCGTAGGCAATGAGGGCACACAATATGGTGGCACGTTACAACGTGTCTGTTTTGTTCGGACGTGACCAAAATGTGGCTTTATGATCTCCACGGCATGGTAGAGGGTTTCTCTATGACTAATTTTGTTGTCTAACTACCACATCATAGTTAGTGGTTGGCCACAACATGGCGGCTGACTGTTGACCCTTGGCCGTTGACCGTTTAACTTCTTTACAAGGCTGAATTGTGGTTAATTTGATAGCTTTAGATGGTAGACTGAGGTTCGAAAGTTAATTTGTATTTAGGTGGTGTGTAGTACCAACATTTACTTTCGCACAAACCGATATGTTGTTTATCCTGATTTGTGAGATGAGTTTTCTCACTATACAATGTATGACACCAGGTGTTGTGATATTATAGATTGTCGATGTGCATTTTGCATGAAAGAATGTGATAGGATCACAACACTTGTATGAAAGACTGTGGTTATATCATAACACTTGCATGGAAAACCATGCTAGGAAAGTTTGCAGTAGGGCTGTAACAATGAAAGTGACTGTGAGACTATGGTGGGATCATAGCATTCACATGGGTGAAATACAACCCAGGGCAGGCCCTACATTTATGTATGATAAGACAACTTTATTCCCCTACTGAAGGAACCGTTGGAAGGTCTGGTGTCGTGTATTCCCGATTAATGCAGCCTTAGATGTTGAAGTAGTTACAGGATCATCGGATAGCTATTAAAGGAACAATCTGTCTCATATGCAGGACAGTCTAGTATCCATAGTTAATGACGGATAGCCTGCTAGGGACTGCTTGGCTTGTTAGCGAGAGCCCGCTAGGGACTGCTTGGCTTGTTAGCGAGAAAGCGTCGATTCCCATGCACTAGAAACAGAGAAGGCATCCACGCTCAACTGTGGCACAATTAGTTCAAATTCTTTGGGAGGGAAGGGAAAGGTCAAGCTGGCGGAGATAGCTCTAGCTCTTGATGGCACGGGCAAGACAGTTCATGAATGAATGGCGAGTTTTCTATGGGTTCTAATCCCATTTCCTCCGGAAACAACCCTTGCCCAATAGCTATTATAGAAGGACTTAACAATTCATGGCATGAATTAGAGTTGAAGGAAGAAGGCCCGACCCCAAGTTGTTCAAGAATAGTGTCGTTGAGTTTCTCGACCCTTTGCCTTAGGATTAATTAGTCCCTCTCTGGCGTCATCTATTGGCTGACTGCACACTGCCTTCTGCCTGAACACGATATCCAGCTCCACCCAGCCTACAAAGCAAACGGAAATCGCGCCCCTTGCCTTGAAAGAATTAACACGTGGCCACCAGCTTTCCCAAGCAAGGTAGTTGTGTAGGCGGAATATAGTATCCTTCATCGGAATCAGAATATTGTATTTTGGGGAACTCACTAAGCCTTATGGTTAAGGTTTAAGTTTATGTGTTTCATGTATTTCCACTAGTAAGGGAAAGGAGCCAGCCTAAGTGCGTTGCATCCTCCGATGATTTCTGCACTATGAGATTTTGTGATTACTATGATATTTTTATGAAAAAAAAATACTCAAGATTTGGATTACTCAACTTGTAATGATTAAGGAATGGTTTTATTACTTTAAAAATGAAAAATTTTCCTAGTATTTTTGGGTTGTTACAAGTTGGTATCAGAGCCTTGGTTTGAGGGATTCAAGCTAGCATGGGGTGCGTCTGGACTCGTACTGAGGAATTAATAAAATATTTTCACAAGAAAATGTTTTCTAAAATGAGTATTTTTTTAAAATAAAACTGGTGCGATGCACGAAATCGACCGTGCTCAATTAAGTAATTCTCAAAATACCCATACATGAATGTTTATGTTTTAGCCTGATATGATAGAAGTTGCATGCTAGTGTTAGGCTAAGGATCCACTTAGGGTTGATGAAGGCCTTAGGGTAGGGACATCAATTTGGCGTCAGCAAAGGTCTTTTGACACGTGTGGGAAATTGAATCCTAGGAAGTCTGGGAAGTTTATTAGTGTTTTGGTTCATTGTTATCAGAGGGCATGAGTACGTGGTTATAGGGAAGCGAATTAGAAAATTTGTGATGATTCTTGATGAAAGTACAGATAGGTGTGGAAGGTGTAAGGTCATACCTTATTATATGATGAGTAAAAAACATAACACGTTGTCCACCAGTGCCAATGCTAGCAACAACTTCATCAACGACAACGTGATACTAATGATCTTAGTGATCATTTGTATATTAGGTAGACATACTTTGTAAATATATAATAGATATTTGATCCATAAACTTAGTGATTGGGATCAGACCTTTACATAGATTAGAATATATCCCCAAAATAGTAGGATATATGTATCTATAATCGTATACAGTATACTATTAGGGTTAAACCCTAATAGATTTTTGTGTCTCGCTTTGTGTGACTGTTCTCTTTCTGAGAACCTTTTCTTAGTGAAAGTATCTCCGTGATCATCCTTATTCTTCTGTTTCTGTTGACTCTTTGTTATGTTTGTGTTCTTCATTATTTATACTTGAGTGTATCCGATCAATACAAACCTTCAATTGGTATTAGAGTAGGTTTATGATACATTCAAGTTATCATGTATTCCTCTTTTAATCCTAGATCTTCTGCTGCTACCATCCTCCTTTCGATAAAGATAACTTTGTTGCATGGAATTCTAAGGCTATGGATGTCCTTAAAATCATGGATTATGACATGCTTGATGTCATTAACAAGGGTCATATCTCCATGCATCGATCTTCCAATGACAATGCATATTTTAGTGTACTAAAGCAAAAGTCTGTGCTCGAATATAATGAGGAGTAGATGCCTTCAACAGAGAAGGGCTTTCTGTCACACCCCGCTAAAGCGGAAATACAGGGCGTGGCAGTACAAAGGGTTTCATAGCAAAAGTTAAATGACAACACCAACCATAGTATTTAAAAAGCACTACAATTTACAATTAGTTTGAACAACTTTTTAAAATAAATTACTATGTATTTGAAAGTCAACACATGCAAAGGCTCCTACAAGTGTTGTGTTTTTACGTGCCTCTTACTAGATGATTCCTGAAAAAGCATGTAAAACGAGCATTAACTATAAAAATAGTTGGTGAGTACTCACAGGTTTATAACATACTATAGTTTGAAATCATGAAAATCAGAATATTGATAACAGTTTCCATAAATAAATTTTTATTGCTAAAAACAAGTAAATAAGTTTTCATGAATAGAAGTTCGTTACTAAAACAAGTAATAAAGTTTCCATAAATAGAAGTTTGTTGCTAATATGAGAAACATAGTTTCATTACCAAAATGAGTATACAAGTTTCGTTGCTAAATTAAGTATACAAGTTTCAATGCTAAAATAAGTATAAAAGTTTCATTGATAAAATGAGTATACAAGTTTCGTTGCTAAAATGAGTATACAAGTTTCATTACCAAAATGAGTATACAAGTTTCGTTGCTAAAATGCGATGTAAGATTTGTAAGTGCATCAAGTTTCCATTCATGAGTTCACAACCCAAGCCTAATGATCTAATCGTGCCCTATTGACTACTATGTGTATCGCAAACATAAAGAATAAAATGGTAAAATGCACTCAAGCGAATTGTGTGAGTGAGGAGTTGTCTACCTCCTGATAGCGCTATCCATAATAACCATAGGATCAAAAGAGTTAATGACTTGTGTCTCGTGATTCCAAGGACTTAACCGCGATACAGTCCTCATGAATTAAAGTAATATACACATACATACAAAATATAGAAACCAAGTTTGATACAAGTCAAATAAATACAACGAACATAAATAGTTTAGGACATGCTTTTCCACCCCAAAACATTTAAAAACCGAAAATAGGGGGAGTCGTGAATACTCAAAATGCATTGAGATGTTGCAAATGGTGCCTTGAACCATGTTCCACTAGTACCACTATCGATTCCTACAATAATGGTATACACTAGTGAGTCTCTAATCGAAATCTAACACTAGTATACTTCTACTACAATAGAATTATGTCAATATTGTGTCAAAATTTAATATTGTTAAGTTACAAACATTTTTTTGAAATGGTGAAATTTTATAACTCATGTGATTAAGATAATTTTGGATATTGTTTTCTAGATTTTGTAATATTAATTGAGGGTATTTCAATACATTTAAAGGTGTTTTAAATTCATAAAAATCCAAAAATATTATCAAACAGTTTCCAAAATTCATCAAGTTTTATATTTTCGTTCCAAATACATTAGAGGTCTTCCAAAATTTTTCCCTTGAATTTGTGATGTGATTAACTATTTTTCCAGATTTTAAAGCCTTCATAACAATATTATTTTGTGAAAAATAGTATCCAGATGATAAAAATTCCCAAACATTTTATAATATTTCCATTAACATACTTAAGTTGGGAAAAACATAAAAGTGGGTTTCTAAACTGTTTAACCCGATTTTATGATTTTTGTGCATTTATTCTAACAAAAATGGAAATAAATAGAAGACAGTCTCCAAAATTGTCCAACATTTTTGTAACACTATTATTATATATATAGAAGTTGTGAAAAATATAAAAGATACTTTTCAATTAGTTTTACTATTTTTCTTTGTTTTATTCTCTTGAATAATCATTAATTGGTTAATAATTATCAAACAGTTAAAGTAAATTTACCAAAAAAATTTAAACTTCATTTACAGTATACATAATCTGGAAAAAATACCAATGGTGATTTTTATATACTGTAATCCGATTTAGTGGATTTAAGTGTATTTAATCTTAGAAAATAGTATAAAAATGGCACACTGAATAGAAAAATCATCCAAATTTTTATTTACGGTTCTCATATATCATATAGTCTTTTGGTAAATTTTCATTAATTTTGGATGGGTATAAGTATTTTTCCCATTATTAGTCCATTATAAATACAAAAATCGGGAAAAAAATAGGTATGCATAATCAAAAATTCTGCAAATACTTTTGTGTGTATTCCACATGATTGAGAATCTACAAAAAATATTATATAGCCTTTTCACATTCTTAAAGTGGTTTTATGATTTATTTGAATTAAACAAAGAGAAAATTCAAAACCATACCAAACAGTAACAAAAATCGGTGAAACTCATTGAGATATCAACATTTACTTTATGCGTCATCCATAGATTTACCTATTATTTATAGACCTCAGAAATTATTTTATATGAATTATTTCCCTATTTTCTTGCAATAATTTTAATAATTAGAGAAAAATAAATTATTTACTAAAACTTTGTAGAACTTCTCATTTTGTTGGTAGAATTTTGGGAAAAATAGGATTTGATCAAAAGAGAAGTTTTTGATATTTATTTGGGAATAAATCTTTTATGAACCTATTTGAAAGCTTTTAATAACAAACCTTGATCATCAAGCATCTAAGCTTAAAGATCATCATATGCATGTTGATTTGAAGGCCATTCGTGAGTTTGAAATGGTCATAAATCGTTTTGGAAAGAAAACTTAGGTGCATGTGGTGATTTTCCCCCCAAAAGTTGTAGAAAAGTGTATTATGTTGATTTTGACTTAGGTTTTGGTCCTTCGATTTCATCATTTACAACATGCATGTTGTTTTTGGGTGAAATCCTACCACCACCATCATCAAAACCGAGAGTGTGAGCAAGTCTTCATGATTTTACATTAGAATGGGGTAGAAGATGGAGAAAATCCAAGAAAAATAGTAAACTTGAAGGAATAGTGAAGTAGAAATAAATTTTACCTTCCAGAACACCACAAGATGATGAAGATTTCGAGTTTGGGGAGTGTTCTTGGGTCCTATTTTCTAGAAATTCCGTGGTTTAGAGGGTGGAGAAGAGAGAAACGGAGTGGTGAAGGTAGAGAGAAATGAGAGAGAATAAAGGAGAAGGTGGAGTGTGAGAGAGAAGAAAAACTTATTGTGTGTGTGTTGGGAAGAGACGGATATCTTAGGAGAGGGGAGGCCGAAATATTGGGTGAGAGAGGCTCCTCTCTCTTATTTCTTTTATAAAAATTCAAATCTTTTATAAAAATATCAAACTTTTTTTAAAATGTGCACCCTAACCAAGTTTTTATGCATAAAACTCTTGATTTTTAACTTATAAATCAAGGGTAAATGTTAATAACTTAATTTTATTTTCCTTGATTGTATTTTATAATAATTACTATGATAAGATAATATTATAAAGTCCATAATTAATTTTATATGATTTATAAGGTTAAAGTTTATAAATATGAGATTTTATGGCATTTAGGGTTTTGGAGTTTAGTACATCTTTGGATATCAAAATAAATTAAATCTTTGAGACTTCAAATTATTTTTGTGTTTCCTAACTCTTATTCAAGTTAGAAATAATGTTTGTAATTTATTTTTATTGGTTTATTGGCATTCTATATAGTGATTCCGAGATTCAAGCAAAATTGAGGAATCAAGTATATTAGTCCTAGTTTTCAACTTTGACTTAAGTTCCTACGAGACTCAGACCTAATTTATACCACTAGGTCAAGTGCATGATTTTTGTATACGATTCATGAAAAGGTGTTCGATTCAAGGAGTGATCCGGATTTGGGTAGTCACTACAGTTAAGTAGTTGTAGAATTCACATAACAATGTGAAATCTAAGTACACTATCCATCGTTTCTAATTGTTTCCAAGTTTCTAGTAGATTATAACTTAGCTTCTAGTTACTAAGTCTAGTATGTGTCATGCCTATACGTGCAACTAAGTTTATTTAAATCTAAAACCGACTTGAATTTTGACGGTTGTCACACTTTCTAATGATGAGGTTACAAAAGGTATCTATCTCATGGCTCGAATCGATGATTCCCAAACTGAAGATTCAAGGGACAACATCAGTACTTTTGATGTTAACCTTTCTCAGAATGCAAAAGACTCTAAGCTTTACATTGACAAGACCATTGCTAAATCGAGACACACACCGAAAAATTAAGTGTTTACAAGGGTATAATAAAAATAACAGAGAGCCTTCAGAGCGAACACTTCCGGCCTGCTAAATAACCTTAGAATACATGCATTTAAAATACATCAACAAAATTGTTGGTGAGTTCTACAGGTTTTGACAAAGTATTTTTATAACCAAAAGTGTTTTATAAAATTTATCTAGTGACCCAGCTTTTATAAATACGCACTTTTCTATCAAAAGTATAAGATAATTTAGTGATAAAAATATGTATTTGGTCTCATTTAGAAACATCCTGCATTCAAATCAAAATTTTCAAAATTTGGCAAAATACGTATAAGTAAGTCAAACTTATATTCTCATGACAAAAAAAAGTTTTATAAGGATTTTGAGTGCCCATTTATATAAAATAAAATCATATCGTGTCTTGTGAAAACATAAAATGACCAACTTTACTATAGAAATATTATACAAGCATTTGTAGAGTTTATATGAAAAACTCATACGTTTCGAATATATAAACTTTGTAAAATCGTGTCGTAGTATTAATTAAGTATTAAATTGTTTAATTTGGGAACCGACGCTTAACCCATGGGACAAACTCCTCCCACATATATATTGTGTTTTCGTACAAGAATAAAGGGTTTAAATAAATAACTTAATAGTTGTAAGTTATTAAACCTTAATTAGTCATGTCATGATATTAATTAAGTTTTATATAACTTAATTTATGGTATTGAAACTTATATTTTTGAGTCACAAAATATTCCACTATATATAACCTCTTTCAACTAGAATAAATAAACAAAAACCTCGTATAAACCCAATATCGATTCTATACGGTAACAAGGCAAATTCGGGATCAATAATGAGTTCATAATTAAACTGTGATGAGCACCCCTGCACCAACACTAAAAGGTTGTGTTAAAAGCCCACACCATGTTTTTGATGATGTGATGAGATAATTAGTGAAGGAAATTCCAATCTCCATGCTCGACTCGTCAGCCGATGGTTGTAGCTAGCAACCAATAGCGTGATGTCATCCCGTATAAGTATGTGATACAAAACTTATACTCGATGTTCCTCGTTCCATATGAATTAACGGTTATGATACAAAGGGATTTTTGCTAAGATGTATAGTCTTAGTGTGGTTACAAACATAACCCATGCATCCTATGAAATGATCCTTACCCATAAAGCTTTTAAAAACAAACATAGCTTATATAGAACATCCCGTGGGTGTGATAGATCCTAAAAATATGTCTAGGCATCCTAATCCTAAACTTTCTGATACAAGTCTCTTGAATACTTATAATTCTTTGATGTTTACGAATGATTTTGATGTAAGTCTTTTAATATTTGGGATCCATAAGACTTAATGGATTTCCAAATTTCCTATTGTCTGTTATGACGAAATTTGGGCTGCCTAACAGCTGCTTATTTAAAATTTTCCAGGTTTCAACCAACGTGAAACCAACAATTCCCATAATATTAAATAAGTTTCAAAATTGATAGATTATATAAATTTAGTTGGTAACGTTCTCAAAATCCGAGAATCAGACATGTTATCATATATGATGGATTTCATATTACAGTAAAAATAATTTATATTTTTATAATAATTATAAAAATAAAAAATATTGTTTATTTAAAATCATTTCTACGTGACGACTGATAGGTGCATTTTATGCACCTATTTTGCATGTTTATTTATGTCCTTTAATAGCATTCTACTTCATAATTCTTGCATTTAGTTAATTATTTGGGCAATTGCATATTTCATTAAGAATGTCTGGTACTTCACTATTTTTTGATTTATTTTGCATTCATTTTGGAGCGTGGAGCTTGGAGCATGGAACTTGGAGCTTAGAACATGGAGCATGAAGAGAAGATGGACCGGTCATGTCATGGAAGAAAACATGAAGACATAACCCAAGTCATTGTTGCATTATCATCATAGCAAAGGACTACATTTGAAACACGGTTTATGTCGCACCAACATGGGTCGTGTTTGTCTTTTCTCATCTTAAATTTGAGCAACATGACTCATGATGAAGCTAGACAGAAAATGGAGGCAACAGTGAAGATTTATTGGACTTTTAGCAAAAAGCATGTGTCATGCCAAAAACACATGGTCAAGACACAAGGCCATGCCTAAAACACATGGGGAAAAGGCATGACCATGCTAAAAACGCATGGTCTTATGGCAAGCGTGCGAGCACTTAATAAAACGAGGGAGGTCGACATTTTATCATCCAGAGACAGTTTTGGAGTATCTTGGGGGGATCTTGGGCAATTTTAGGGAGATTTCTTGGAATTTTTTAGAAGACCAAATCGTTGCAAACACTTTTGATTTCATTTTTGTAAGCGTTAAACATTTCTAATTCTATCTTTCTTTTTGATAGATTTGTTCTTAGCCATGTGTGGCTAAGAAACCCTAATTTCTAGTTCTTGTTCAAAACATGTTGTTTGCTTGACTTGAAGCATATGATTTGATGTTTGATTTTTGATTCAATTCCCGTGATTATGTTTTTGTTTAAACTAGAATCCTTGAATTTGATTTGTGTTTGATTGGCCACTTTCATGAATTGAATTTTTGAGTAGTTAATTAACTTTTAGGGCACCTAATCATTCCATTAAGTTAATAATTGGAAACAAACAATAAGTTTTCTTATTGTAAAGCATATATCACATGTTTTCACACTTCTGGGTGTATGAGAAGAAATGAACATTGTTGGGAAGCTTGTACAAAACTTAATGCAGTTTTTCAATACAATCTAAGAGCGTGTTTAGGTTGAAGTAGTAAACCTAGGTCTAGTCAAAGTGCGTGTTTTGGTTAGATAATTTGGCAAATGAGAGGTATTAGAGCGTGTTAATATCTTTCAATACCAACTTAGAATAGCAATCACGAATTACATCAAGTCATAATCAAGTTGAACAACAACATTGAGAACTAGAACCAGAACCCTTTAATCAAATTGTTTACTAGTTTATTTCATTTTCTACATGTTTTTAAAGTATATTGTTATTTTATTATTTTACTTTTGCAAACACCCCCCCCCTTTGTGATCAAAGTACCTTACGTAAAGAGGTATAGACAGATTTTCCCGTGTCTCTGTGGTTCGACCCTGCTTGCCTTGTACTACCTTTTAGTGCATTATATTAGTGTATTTGGAGTCTGTTGTACCCCTATCATTTGTTGGGTTTGACATACCTAACAAAATGGCGCCGTTACTGGGGACACGATGTTACTAATTGTTTATGCCTAGATCTTTTCGTATAGGTACACCACTGCTAATTGACTCGGAGATAGAGAAGACCGCAAAGAGGTTACGGAAGCAAGCCAAGCTTCATAAGAGGCAACCAGTTTCTGGGACTTCTTCATCATCTACCTTTCCAGTCATTAACGTTTGGGAGGACATACCCCTCTCAAGTGTGTTATAAACTGAAATAGAAACCCTCTCACTCTCACCTCAACCATCCTCATCCAGAAATACCATTTCACCCTCTTCACCTACTCATAACATCTGAAACTCAACACCTACAGAAACCTTAATTCTACTCAAACCATGGGTGATAAGCATGGGGGAATGAAGGTCCTCTAAATCCACCACCCGAGCAAACCCTTCGCCAATGGGCGAGGAAAAAAGTTACCAAACAACCTCTTTACATCACATATCCAACAACTGCAAACCTTGTACTAAAATTCGGTCTAATCCACTTACTCCTAACCTTTAGAGGCCTTGAAAACGAAGATCCCCACAAGTTCCTTATTGAGTTCCATGTTGTGTGTGTTGGCATGAAATCACACAATGTCATAGAGGACCAAATCAAGCTTAGGGCATTCCTCTTGGCAGTGCAAGACTCAGCAAATTATTGGCTTTATGACCTTCCAATGGGGACGGTCAACACATGGGTAGACCTTGCATGCCTCTTCTTAGACAAATACTTCTCATAAATGAAAGCCTCAGCCCTAAGAAGGGAGATAATTGGGATTAAACAACACAAAAGAGAATCCTTTCATACATATTGGGAGAGGTTCAAAGATGTGTGCCTGTTGCCCAAAGCATGGTATTAGTGCGTATCAAATCCTCCAATACTTCATTAAAGGCAAGAATCCTTGGGAAATAAGACTTCTTAATGCTTCAAGTGGAGGTTCTTTGACCGATAAGACCCTAACTAAGATTCAAGATCTCATAAAAAACATGAGGAATAATTCAAAGAATACGATTCAAGATGAAGATTGGTACACGGATGCACCCCGAGGTGTAAAAGAGGTGTATACTACTAAATTGAAGCTCAACTATCTGAGTTGACAAAGGTCGTAATGATGCTTGATAAAGATGAAGGTGTGTAATCCACATCCCGTCCTTGTAGTATTTACACTTAAGTGGGACACCCGAGCAATATGTGTCCTCAAATGCAAGAAGAAGAATATGAAGAAATAAATGTTATGGGATGCTATTCTAGGCACATTAAAAGAACTTATGATCAGCCCCGAGGAAATCAAGGGTGGAACAACAGCTAAAACATTGGCTATCAACAAAGACAACTACCCCATTACCAAGCAAGGCTACCATTTCCATAACAAAATTACCAACCAAGGCAACTGCAACCTCTTCCTCAATAATTCAGACCCTCAAGCATGTCCTTAGAAGACATAGTCAAAATCCTTGCCACTAGCACTCAAATTTTACAGCAAAAAACCAAGGCAAGCATCAAGAATCTTGAGCAACAAATGGAACAACTTGCGCAATCGGTGAGCAAAATGGAGAATCAAGGAAAGCTGCCCCCTCAAACCGAAAAGAACCCAAAGCACAATGCTTTTGCAATTAGTTTGAGGAGTGTAAAGAAATATGATGGCCTAAAGATGCCCGAAGAAGAAGAGGATTCGGTGATAAATAAATCACCAAAGAAAGATGAAAATAAAAAAAAAATAGTGGAGAAAAAGAAGTCATAAGGGAAAGAAGCAAAGGTCACACCACCACCTTTTCCATCAAGATTGAGCAACATCAAAAAAGAGAGAGAAGATAGTGAAATCATGGAAATGTTCCGGAAAGTTGAAGTCAACATCCCTCTATTAGACGCAATCGAATAGGTACCTAGATATGCTAAGTTCCTTAAGGAACTTTGCACATGTAAAATGAAGTTGTGAGGTAATGAGACAGTGAAAGTAAGTGCAAATGTTTCTGTAGATTTGTAGAAAAGGATTTCCCCAAAGTGCAAGGATCTGGGTGTTTTAACCATTCCTTTTAAATTGGGAAACTTTTATGTCCCCCGTTCTATGCTAGATTTAGGAGCTTCAGTTAATGTTTTACCATATTCTATTTATAAATCTATCGGCATAGGCACTTTAACAAAAACCGAGGTGATTATCCAAATTGCAGATCGTTCTATAGTACACGCAAAAGGTGTATTAGAGGATGTTTTAGTGCAGGTTAATGAACTTATTTTTCCTATAGTAGTTTGGTTCATCATCATCAATGTCATCATCAAAACCATATGACCAATGCCCTAATTCATATTCCACATCTTCTCAAGCCATGAGGCACGAGATCCTCTCATCACCACATTATTTCTCATCTCCTATTGACCAGTAACCATCAACATTTCATAAGATAGTGGAAACAAATGCCTTCTCACTCTCATCTAGCTCTTGTATCCTTCTAGCATAGAATAATTAATCATTGACCTTCGGATTGGAAGGATGATCGGTTTGACAATCCATTTCATAGTGGTTTCCAAGCCCTTACTTGTGACAAATGATCATTGCATTTTTAGGAGGTGTGGTCGGATGGGAAACCTGAGGTGGATTGTTCGGAATATTTGGTCAATAGGATGGATGGTTTTCGGTTGGTTTGGTAAAGGAATGTGGGTTGGTTTAATGTAGAGCTTGGTACTAGGGTCGGTTTCATGGTCAACATAGCAAACTCCAGTTGGAATATGATGTCATCAGATACATCGTCTTGATCAAAGTTCTCTTCAAAAATTGGAACCGAAGGAGTTGGATTTAAGGAATTCGGCGCATCGTAGTTTGAGCAGGTAGCTTTATTGAATTTACAAGAGCTAATGGCCCTCCTGAGAGTTGTTGTAGGGTTTGAGCAATGCTTAAATCGTGACCTTGAAGTTCTTCAAAGATTTGAGAAAGAGTCAGTTTTTAGAGAAATGTTGCTTTGCAGACGAGAATTCATGTTGCGCTAACCTTTTTTGAGCCTATTGATGAATTTTAGGTTATGGTCGATCGGAGTTCTTGTCACCACAAGCCCTGTGAGATTGTTCACTAGGATTTGGTATTGATTTGCAGCAAATACTACTGATTCTCTAGGAGCAATTGGGAAAGTATCATAGTCATTAACCACAGAGGTTAACCTTTTGTCTTTTACATTCTCGGACCCCTAAAATAAGTCTTTGAGTGTGTCTCATATATATTTAGTTGACTTACAAAGCTTAATATACTGGGAAAGAGATGGAGGGACACCAAAGACCATCTCGGTGAAGGCAACGTCATCAACACACATCTTCTTAACATCAATTGAAGTTACATGAGCTTCTCTAACTTGATTCTGACTCATAGTCTGAGTTGCAAAGTCTCCCACATTTTGTTTGGTACGAACATGTGGACCTTCAGTAATAGACCTCCAGATTTCATCGCCCTGCTCTTTAGTTTTCAAGAATCTCTCCATTCCCATCTTCGAATGGTCACATTCTTCCATAATCAGTAATAGGGCTCTCATTGGACAACCAATGTTGTTTGCAATTTGTATATAATAGAGTGGTTGATTGGGGTTAGTATCATCCATTGTTATGTAAAATGAGCACAATTGGTATATAGAATAAATTTTATCCGAATATTGAAATGATAAAGAAACCAAGGTTTTTTTATCAATGATAATCTCATCTTGGGGATTCGAAGGATCAAATGATATCTCGAGGATATTTTAGGAAAAGGTATAATAAATTATATCTTGAATACAAATTAATAATGGAGGCAAATAACTTGTTCCAGTCAAGTCTGGATATGATGCAATTACCCCTTGAGTAAGAAGTAAGAACCACGATATTCAATGCAAATGATTAAACAGTAAATAAGAAGAAGTAAATGCAAGATGAACGTTTTGAGAGAATGAAAAATGATTCTTGAATTCAGAAAAGGGTAAGGATTACAAGAGTTATTACTCCAAATTATAGAACTAATGAGCACTTAGGAAAAAGGATGCAAAATGTACAAGTGTGGACTATAGATCAACAGTACTATATCTGACAAAGATTATTGTTCATCATATCTACTGAGTTAAACATAACGTTCCAAAATGTACTCGTCTTCATCTCATAATCATTCTCTCTTCGAAAACAGCAACATGCTCAGAAATTCCATCATCCTCGGATGAACACTTATCTCTGAAACACCCATTATTTTAATAGCCTAAGGGTCACTTTGCATGAACTATAAGGTATTTCATCGAACATGTTACGTTGAAGACTGAAGTGATAAGATGCAATCCATGAACATTCATTTTAGTATATGAAAGACGTAAAGAAGAATTATATTCTAGCATAAACAACAAATGGATAAAATCCAAAAACATGCCAACTCAAATTTATCATTGATGCAGTTTTAGCAAAACAGACTTGGGAGTATAAAAATTAATATGGTTAGATACATGGATCGAGGGTGAGAGTAGATTAGATTAAATGAAATGAGGTGGTTCTTACCGAGACTCTAACGAGTTGTTGATGGAGAATAACGACAACCTTTAGATTAATCTTATCTTTCTTATGCCAATATTTATCTTCTTGGACACCCATATTCATTGTTTCTCACACACTCGATCTACAATTTCCTTCTCTCTCCAGGTTGCCATCATTTGTCGTCAACAACTTGTTAAAGTATTTATACAACCACCCTCTTTCTTTTAATCTAATCGATTCTCACCCTTGATCTATCTATCTAACCATTATTCCCAAGTCTATTTTTTAAAAACTGCATCAATGATAAATTTAAGTGGGCATGTTTCTAGATTTTATCCTTTTGTTGTTTATGCTACAATATGATTCTTCTTTACGTCTTGTATATGCTCAAAGGTATGCCCATGGATTGCAACTTATCACTTCAGTGCTCAACGTGTTCGACGAAATGACCTTGTGAATTTTACTTACATTTCCAACTATACCACATAATAAGGGTCATACTTTTCTATAACTTCAATATGCATATCTATTTATTCAGAAAGCCTACAACTTGCCCTTCATTCCATTAGGTAGAATGAAAGAAACATTGATAATTAAAATATATTCAGTGGTTATAGCTTGACTCTGGATGTACAATATCATTTTGTGTAGGTTAATGGCTGATTGTTCTTCACTGTTTTTTGTTATAGTTGTTAACATAGTTTGGTCTTTCATAGAAATTTCGGTTATTATTCTTCACATATTTTATTCTTTCTATCACGATGCTTCTTCATATAATTAAGATATGCGTATTAACCTTTTACGGTATGATTTCAATTTCTATACTTCTCCTTTTACTGTAATTGTAGAAAGTCCTTATTTTTTTCACGTCGTTTCACCTAATTAATATGATAACATGTTTTTACATTTTACAATTAGTAATAAAATATTTTCTTGTAAACGGATATATGAATTTATGTCCAAACCTTATATATCATTTTTATTGTACTTAGATGAAAACTACATTTGTTTTTAGAAATTGATGAAATTTGTAGGTAATTACATTGTAATTTTTAATATTTTATACATGACGATAATAAGAATAACACTTACTTATGTGTAATGTATATTTTGTATTCTCGTACTATATTTTTTGAATTTATATAATACTATAATGTATTGTCAAAAAATCTTATAAAATATGGATATTTATATATACACATATTAAGTTTTTTTAAGATACCCATATTAAACTTTTACCTCTATATTTACCATTTTTACATATATATTGTTTGATTTATAGGCTTAAGAATCATTATTAAGTGATATTGCTAATAACATATGACCCAATAGGGTCACACCTTTATCAAGTTGAAACATTTTGTATATTCAGTATTAATATGATTATTAATAAATAATATAATTTTTTGTATTTAATCAAAAAATAATTATTGTTTTGTGAAAATAATAATTTAAGAGAGTAGAACTAGTTATTATATCATCTGATATAATTTAGTAAGTTATGTACAAAGTTCTAGACACTTTGGGATACAATCTTTTAACTAGTTATGTGATGCACTTATATAAAGGAGGAAGAAGACAATTTTTTTCCTCACCATGGCCGAGAGTCAGAGAGGGTATGAGAGTTTGCTTGTCAACCTCCCTCCCTTGTCCCTCATGCCTCTAAAGTAAGGTGAATACTTTATAAGAAATGCATGATGCTTGTAATTTTTGCTAGTGAAACTCTCTTATTCTTCTTCTTTCTTCACATCATAACCGTAGGTAGTTTGTACCTCTCTTCGTGGCTTTTTTTTTGAAATTTGATGCAAGTATTAGTGATGTAATATACTTATCCTTTGGTGCATATTTGAGTTATGCACATAAAGGCTTAAGAAGTACTTTATACAAGAATGAACTAGCATTCCAAGTGCCTTATAATTGATGTTGGATACTTGTAGAGATGATCATCTTCTTTGGTCTTTCTAACTTCATCAACACCCTAAAACCAAGTGGATTCAAAGTCTCCAATGGTTGTCATTATAAAACACTCTATGATTGTTCTTAATATCATTCTAACCTATATAAATGGATCCTATATGATTTGGTTTTGTTATAAACTTGAAAATAAAGTTGTTATTTTTAAAAGCTTCCTTTGCTGGTTTTTTTTAAAAAACTCACTTATATTTTGTATCAAAACCCATTAGTTGTATCAGAGCCATCATTTATATGTTAGAATGATTTTTTATGTTTGATAATCTTTTGTTTTTAGAAAACAAGCACAAATTTCTTTTGGTTAAGAAATGTCCATATTTATCTTCTTTGACTATTTGTTTAAAATATCTCATTTTTATATATAACTATTTTTCATGCATTTTGGTTATACAAAAGTTTTTTAGAAAAAACAAAGAGTTGTTGTTTATCATATTTTATATACTAGCTTATAACCCATGGGAACCACGGTTACAAAATTAATTAAACTTTCTAAGTAAAACTCGAAACTATTAATTAATAATTTTAAATAACTTATTAAAAATATATTTTTTTTAGTTATATATAAAATTATAATCGTTGATTCATATAAATACGTAAAATATATCATCTTATAATTTGTATAAATTTTATTTTATTATAATTCGTATAAATTTTATTTTATTTTAATTCTAATATTATTAATTTAATGTAATTAAAATATGATTTAAATTTTGAAATTTGAAATTTGAAATAAAGAATTAATAGATTGACAAGTGTTATGATATTAATTACAAGTGTCAATAGATTGACAAGTGTCATGATATTAATTACAATGTCTAACATGGTGACACATGGCAAAAGAGCTACTCTTTTATTAGAATAAAGATTATTGCATATAAGCAAGTTATTTGGACTCTTGCGTTGTGTTTGGTTGATATTTATTTATTCATAAGATGTAATAGATAAATATATATATATATATATATATATATATATATATATATATATATATATATATATATATATATATATATATATATATATATTTGATTACTTGTTTACTTTATGTAATAAATTAGTTATAATAGTTGTATTTATTTTTAAATGTAACAAGATGAAGATATGACCTTTTTAAAGATGACTTAACCACACGAGACCATAATCCCAACCATGAGCTTCTACTCTTGGTTTTGGGCTTAATTATAGTCTTAATGGTTTAAATGTTACAACATTTACAACATGAAGACTTGATGTTCTTTTGCTAGAAAGAGTTCTCTTGGCAAGTGGGATCTTGAAGACATTTTGAAGAGTCCCTTAAGTCCTTTAGGAAAGATTTAATAATTCTTGTGATCGCTCACAAAAGCTATTACTAGATATGGTTTGGTTTATACACATTTTAATGCATGCATGTGATGTTTATTTTATGATTGTCATATGTTATGTTTGATGTATGAAAAATGGCTTTTACAAAATAAATAACATTTTATCAAAAAATAATATCACTTGGAGTTTGAGTAAAAAAATATTTAAAATATAACATAAGATGTTTGTAATTGACTAATTATAAAAACGTTTATACTTGATACTAGTTAACGGTTAGAAATCGTTTTTTTGTTAAAAGTAGTTTTATTTTAAAACTTATAAATGAACAAATTTAAAATATTTAAAATGTGTTTAAACATTATCTAAACTCCATGTATTTATAAAAAAAATAAAAAAAAAAAAATAAGCAATTTTATGCAAAAGACCAAAATCGGTTTATAGAGTTATAACAACAAATGATAAAACTAGTGATTATTTTTTTGTCGAAACATAATATATGATATTATTTTTTTAAACATAACCCAACATGTTGATATTATGTTTTATGTATACAAAATGAGATTTAAAACATAGGTATCATCACCCTGGTTTTGGTTTATCAAAATATGTCTTTTACCAAAAGATGTATAAAACTCAGTTAATAAAATAAAATGAGTTTATTTTACAAATTCATGAAGTCATAAGATTTTGATTATTTAAGATATATTTAAAATTGTCATTTTAGAAATCATCCAAAACTCCAACTCCTATGTATAAAATGAAACTTTATTAAGACTATTACTAGTTTCTTAACTGCTCTACAACTAAACTTTAGAATATCGGATTTTAGTTTACAATTAATTGTGATTAATGGTAAATAAAATGAAGTTTTATTTGGTACCTAAAAACCTTATAACAAGTTATATGATTTTTACAAAAGGGTATATGAATTGTTGGATGCATGCATTATTCATGAGACCATGAATTATTATTTTTAAAACATATATAAAACATTTTCTTCAAAATGCAAGTCATTGTCATCCTTTTGAAAAACACTTTGGTATCCTTTGTATGGTTTTAGTGGGAGATGGGTCACCTAACCACTAGGATTGTCTTATGATGTTTTGGGCAATTTTGTATTTTATAGTGATGTAAGGGTCACCTTATCAGTAGTTAGTTGCAATACTACAAGTTGTTTCATGTAGGAGACTTGATTGGAGTCTTGTATGATAAGCTCACCAAAGCATGAGAGGTATGTTGTATAGATGGGATTAAACATGCCATGATAAGTTATAGTTGTTTGGGATCACATTATCTAGGAATTACATATCTTGTGCAATTGGTAATCACTACCTACCGAGTTTGATTAATTGGATATGATAAAAGGTCACTAATCATTTACTTCTTTGTTACTTGGATCTTAGACTTTAGAAAATTATTGTTTTACAATCAATAAAACATATTCATTTTTAAAGACTTAATATTCAAAATAAAAAATGAAACTTTTTTAAATTTTGTAAATAACTGTTAATACTCTTAGCCCATGTAAAAACTTTCTCTTGTTAAGTTTCAAGAGATATTAGCATTTGATGGTTATAATTTCGATAATGGTATAATACATTGAGGTTCTTCCTTAATGATAAATATAAATTATATATACTAAAAGATCCCATACCTAAATAACCTCTACAATCCATTCAGTTTAATCATGATGCTTTTATGGAGGTATTATTGTCATGATACTGATGTGTCTCACATGATACTAGAGTAATTAACCTTGACTTGCAGAAAGTCTTGGATAATTATGAAACATATCAGATATCTTATCAAATAAAGCACATATTAAATTGGGATAGTAGAACGTGCATCAAAATGGTACTACCAATGAATAAAGAAAGATCTAAGAGATTGTGTACTCTAATAGACATATAGTGTAGTTATGGGAAATACAACATAAGCCTACAATTCAAGAAAGGACTATAATGATCGATGTTGTTTCTATTATGGAATAAAATTGACACCGAAAGCGGAATTGCTTCTCTAATCTCATCGAGCTGAGGAAGTCTGGCATGACCAAGACTTCAGATATCTATACGATAGAACTACTTTTTTTTATATCATTCACTTGAGTATGTTATACTTCAAGTGACACTAATAATTGATATTATGTGTTGATAATTGGAATAAATAATTAACTTATTACGAACGAATGATATTTTGTGATGAAGATATAAAAAGTGTTGTTATAGTTATTTAAACAACAAATCTTTTGTATCTATTTTATAGGAACATGTAACAATTGTAATTTATGAAGTAAATCTATAAGTTTTCAATAAATTATAACTCTGATCATAACACCTAAATAATGAAATGATATTTGATTAAAAATTATCTTTATCATTTCATCATGACTATATATATGTGAACCAGATATATACCAACTTCAAAATGATGGAATTTTTGAAGAAAACTAATCTTGATTCATTTGATATATGTGAATCCTACTTATATGGGAAGATGTTTCACAATTTTCTTTGTCTATTAGTAGTTAAAGAACAAAAAGCTTGACAAAGAATTATACATAATTGATGTATGTAACTGTTTTCAATTTGTGAATAGATTTCGTGATAGATACTTGATCAATTTCACTACCAGCTTGAATTCATTATTGTTGAAACCTTTTATTTGCTCAAGTTGTTTCATAGTGAACATTTGAAATACTACACAAATGAGATCATCACTAACCTTTTGTTGTGATAAAGAAAAAGAGTTTTTTTAAACTAATCTTCTCGAAACATCATAGGAATTGTGGAATCGATTCCCAACTCATTCTGTCAAAAACACTCATTCATCATTCGTACAGTTCTTTTGGCATAGGATCACTTGGTCGCTTAGATTTGTCTTATGATGTTTGAGGCAGCCTTTGTATTCTCTAGTGGGATAGGATCACTTGGCCACTCGTTGAATGTTGATAATATAAGTTTTTGAAGAGAATAAAACATACACCTTGCAGTCTAATATATGATGTTTTAAAGGAACTATTTACTTTATAAAGTTTTGGAATTATGCTCAGTGCAACAAATATATTGAATATATATTTCCAACCAAACAAGTAGATTAAATACTTTCATTAGACTAAGGATGTAATGGTTTATCCTTATCTAAAAGGTATGGAGTTATGGATAATTACATAAAGCGATTTAATCATAATATAATCTAAAAGTAAGAATCTTCTTTCTTATAATATAATTACATAATGTGATTTAATTATAAATCAATATGACTCTTGTAATTTCTACAAAGTTAGTGGGAATTTAGTAACCTTCCTTATCTTATATGTGATTCTCATATTAATTCTTGGAATAAAGATCTATATAGATAGATTATGGAAACTTAAAATATTAAGTAAAATTGCATTGATTGTCAAGGATCTTAAAGATCTTCAGATACAAGACTATGATAGAGTTATCTAGTCAAATCCTATATGACATAATTTTGAGCATTCCTCAAAATCCTAGTACAATGTTTTGAACTAGATAATATGATTGCATTACATATGCAATTGCAATTGGATTAATCATATATTTCATGATCATGCATGAAGGCCAATGTTAAACCATTATTGCACACGATTTAATCAAATAATATTTCACTGCTCAAATGTACTAAAGAAATAACATAGGGAAGTAGGGTTGAATACTCAGGGACACAGCGTAACAGTCAATGCCTTTTTGTGTAAGGCACATACTAGTCATTGAACATAAAATATGAAAAAGGAGATTTTTTATTATTAATTAAGACTAAAAACTATAGTGAAAATAAACTAAAGAAAAGTCAATAATAAAAAGTGAATTTAGTTCTGCTGCGATTTTCCTAGTCATGAAATCAACATTGACTTGATTATTTGAGATGTGTTCAATCTAAGTTGGTACTAAGAAAAACTAATAAGCTCTAGTACATACTACTTTACCTAATTATTTAACCAAAACAAGCTCTTTAAATTAACACTAATATTTTACTGTCTAATTAAACAAGCTCTTAATTAAAATAAAAAAAAAGTAGCATTAAGATCTATGTAAAATTCTTAACAATATCCAATATTTCTCACAAGCTCGGAAGCATAAATATATGATTTTTCAGTTTATATCAGAGTTAAATCCCAACACGGAACCAATCTTGTACTTGTTACCTATTTCAAATTTATTAGAATAATTATTGATTATATTAACTGATTAACTAGAATAATTAGACCCTAACTAGGTGATCAAGCTATGAAGAATCAAATTCAAACATTCATTAAGTGCAAAACTGAAAAATCTAGACAGAAACACAAATCAAAAACTAGGTCTAATGATTGGTTACATGAAAAGTACTAAATCTTACTAAACTAACTGGATACACGATCCATAGTCTTCAGATCTTCAGAAATTACTAAAATTTGAGAGAAATCGCCTCGAAAATAATCTTTTTCGTTTTCTGGAGTTTCTAGAATCGTCTCTGGTTCAAACTGATGAGAGGGGTCGTATTAATATGAAAGCTAGTTACCTCCGGAGCAAGAAAAATGTAACATCCGGATTCCCAGTTACATTAATTATTCATTTATTTTGAAGATTTTGGAGAGACTCGGAGAGTTGATGCTTAGACTCGCCGAGTATAGTCGCGATTTTCCATCCGGGTTAATGATCATACTCGGCGAGTCGATTAGCGGACTCGGCGAGTCCACGCTATTTAATGAAACCCTAATTCTCGAGGATTGAGACTTATTTAAAGGCCCTTATGGCCTTCATTTACGGCTACCATTTGATAGAGAGAAACCCCATAGTGTGTGAACGTTTTGAGAGAGAAAGGAAGCCATTTTTGATCCTTGTGTGGGTGTTTTTGCAGGAAGAAGGTGGCCAAGGCAAGAGGAAACTGAAGAGGGTGCTAATCTGTGGATTTAAGAGCTTAGGGACTTCATCTTGAGGTAAATATTCGACCCTCTTTCAGTTTTGGTGTAAGCATTGAGAGTTATGGTTTTTTAGCCCCTTTTAGAGTATGATTTGTGAAGCAAATGGTCCTTTCTTGTGTTGAGGCTTCGAATATGGATTTAAAGAGGTCCAAAGAACTTAAATCCTTGATCTTTATTGAGTATCATTGAGAGATATGAGTTTTGGATGGCATATTGAGTCCATTTCTTCAAATAGAGCCATTGGGTCTTTGCATGGGCATCAAGATCCAAAATTTACGTGTTTATTATGATCAAGGAGGGCAGATATATGGGTTAGAGAAACAGATCTGACCTCAGGAGGTCATTTCTGTTAAAGCATGGAATGAACTCGCCGAGTCCCAAGAACAGACTCGACAAGTAGGGCTAGGGTTTCTCGTAGTTCATTCAGTGAGTAACTTGTCGAGTTGGGGGAATGACTCGGTGAGTCAGAGGGAATTAGAGGACTTGAGTTCTAGGTGGAACTCGCCGAGTTCATCATGGGAATCGACGAGTTGAGTCGGGGTAGCCCTACGATTCATGCCAGGTGTAACTCGTCGAGCATGGGAAAGGCTCGACGTGTCAAGCGAGACTAGCGAGATAGTGGACACGTGTAGACTCGTCGAGTCGCCTAAGTGCACTCGACGAGTCGGGTCAAAGTTTGACCGTTGACTTTTGTTGACTTTTAGGGTTTGGTCAACAATGAAGCCTTTGAGTTCTGAGAGGAGTAAAATGGTCTTTTACCCTTCCGAGGGTGCCAAGAGAAGGTTGAGTCTAGTCTCGAGAGTTATATTTATGAGAGTATTTACTTTATTTGATTAGGCGGAGGCTAGACCATATTTCTACCGAGTCAGAGATTTACTGAGACATCTAAGGTGAGTCTTCTCATTATACTTTACCTAGAGTGGTAATAGAGTTACGTGATAGAGTTATTATATGCTATCTATGTGATGTTTGGCACTGCATTATTTCTATGTGATTTATGCTGTGTGTACATCAGAGTTAGGACCGGAAGGTCCACAGAGCCAGGACCAGAGGGTCCACAGAGTTAGGGCCCAAGGGCCCACAGAGTTATGGCCTCGAGTGGCTAATATGTGTTATATGTGGTATTTTTAGAAGTATGTGCCAGTGTATTTGTATGCTATTTATGTGTTGAGATTTATTGTCGTATGTGATATTCATGATTCCGAGTTATCAGAGTTAGGACCTTATGGTCCATAGAGTCGGGGCCAGAGAGCCCACAGAGAGTTGGGACTGGAGGGTCCCACTGAGACACACTGACTAGAGGGACAACAGAGATTGTAGTCCTGAGTGGCTAATATGTATTAGAGTGGTATTTTGGGGAACTCACTAAGCTTCATGGTTACAGTGTTTGTGTTATGTGTTTCAGGTTTTCTCAGGATCACAAGACGACACTGGCTCGATTGTACACACCAGAGGAAGCGTTTGTTTTGAGGATCCTGGGTTAATGCCCTTGAAGATGAAGAAGAAGAATTTCCTAAGATTACTGACTATTGTTTTTCTGTGGATATTTTAGGAATAATATTTTCTTTACATGATCTTGGCGACAAAGCAAGATGGCCAAGGAAAGGAGAAAAATCCACCACTTGGAAAGAAAATTCCAAATGGTGTGCATACCATGAAGACTTTTTCATATCATAGAGGATTGCATAGCTCTCAGGAAGGAGATCATATACCTCTTAAGAAAAGGATACTTCAAAGAAATCCTTGGAAGAAGAAAGGAAAATCCATAGAGAAAGATCAGGATCCTCGATAAGCCAGGATCCCCTCATGTTGATTCCAAGGTACTCAATGTGATATCTGAAGGAACATTTGTGTTACCTCTTATTCTGAAGCAAAAAGCATTCCAGGGTATCAAAAACAAAAAAAAGGCCATAGAAGAATACGTCAATCACAAACGTGAAGGAGATCGCCTTCGACAAAGCAGACATACAAGACATCCAGGATCCTCACTAGGACGGATTGATGATCACTCTTTACATCGCCAACCATTTCGTCAAAAGGATCCTTGTCGATGGAGGATCCTCAAATAACATTATACTCTTCGATGCTTTAAAAAAATGAACATCCCGGAGTCCAAAATAATCCAAAGATCCTCGGTCTTAATATGATTCAGTGGCGAAACAAAACACACATTCGGCAAAATAAAGTTACCTATCTACATTGAGGTGTAACCTCTATGCATTGTTTTTGTGTAATAAATACATTATCCTCTTATCATCAATGTGTGAAGATGCCCACCCCATGGGGGACAGGGAAGATCACAGGTGATCAACAAGAATCCAAAGAGTGCTACAAGACCTCGATGAAATCTTCAACAATACCATGATAAGCATAAGAATTAAACTAGGGGGCACATGATGTGCTAGGAACAAGAGAGAAAGATGCAAAGGATGTGCACCTGAACCTTGAGGATCTTGACGCCAAAGTTCTCATAGACACCTCAATACCATAACCAATCGAACAAGAACTAATAAAGTTCCTCAGAGATATAAACCAGACATTTTCATGGAAGCACGAGGACATAACAGGTATAGACAAAAATATAATAATCCATAAACTTAGTATTGATCCTTATTTTAGAACAATACACCAAAAGAGA
Source organism: Lactuca sativa (assembly GCF_002870075.4). NCBI lineage: Eukaryota > Viridiplantae > Streptophyta > Magnoliopsida > Asterales > Asteraceae > Lactuca > Lactuca sativa. The sequence goes on along the minus strand of NC_056630.2, from coordinate 209,370,801 downwards.
AGGAAATTCACAGCAGAGAAAAACCAAATCATATAAGAAAAAGTAGAAAAACTTCATAAAACAGGAATGATCAAGGAAGTGAAGTTCCCGAGATGGCTAGTCAACATGATCATAGTATAAAAAAGTATGGAAATGAGGAGTGTGTGTGGATTATAAGGATCTCAACAAGGCTTGTCCCAAGGATCCTTTCCCTCTACCACACATAGACTCCATGATAGACACCACAACTGGTCATGAGTTACTAACATTCATGGATACATCAGCAGGGTTCCAACAAATCCAAATGGAACCATCTGACCAAGAGGATACAACATTCATAACCCTAACATGTATATATTTTGTATATATTGTTATACTGACATGGGATTTGGTGTTAAAAATGCAGGTGCAACATATCAAAGGCTAATCAATAGGATGCTCAAAAAGAAATTGGGGGACACCATGGAAGTCTACATTGACAACATGGTGGTCAAGTCAAAGAAAGATAAAGACCAAATCAAGGATCTTGAAGAAGCCTTCAACATACTGGACGAATATAACATGAAATTAAACCCCTCCAAGTGTCATTTTGAAATGAGATCAGGCAGCTTCCTTGGGTACATGGTGACCAAAAGAGGAATTGAAGAAAGTCCTAAGCAAATCAAAGAAATCATTGATCGATGTTCCCCATCCTCGAAAAAGAATATTCAAAGACTAACAGGAAGTGTGGCAACCTTATACATGTTCATCTCAAGATCCTCAGAAAGATGCAAACCATTCTACGATATCTTAAAGAAAAATAAAAGGTTCGAGTTGACTAAAGAGCACGAAGATACTTTCTAGGAACTTAAAAGATAACTAACTTCAACACCCCTATTGGTAAAACCATTAGATGGGGAACCACTTCTTCTCTACCTTTCAATATCCTCAAACACGATGAGTGCAATCTTAGCTAAGGATCTTAACAGAGACCAACATCTCATCTACTATGTAAGTAAATGTCACTTGGATCCTAGAACTAGGTACTCTCACCTTGAAAAACTAATACTTGCACTAGTAACTACATCCACGATATTAAAAAACTACTTTTAAACACAGCCTATAATCATAAGAACTAATTATCCTATGAAGAATGTTATGAAAAAATTAGAAATTTCCGGAAGGATGGCAAAGTGGACTGTGAAGCTAAGCACATACAACATCAAGTATGAGCCAAGATCCATGATAAGATCCCAAGCATTGATGGACTTTGTGGCTGACTTCAATAATGATCTACAAGCTGAAGTAGAGCTAGAAACCAAACGATTCCTAGAAAAAAATAAGGAACATGGATGCTATTCACTGATGGATCATCAAACCAAAGAGGAAGTGGATTACGGATCATACTAAAGTCTCCACAGGGGGGATATCCTACCCCAAACAGTCATTATGAGTTTGATGCAACCAATAACGAGGTTGTATAAGAGGCACTAATCATGGGACTACAGCTCGCCAAGGATCTTCAGATCCAGGATCATCAGGAATATGTCGACTTCTTATTAATAACTAACCATTTTAATGGATCCTATGTAATAAAAGGATAAAGACTAACAATATAACTCCAAATTCTCAAAAATTTAGCCTCTGAATTCGAAGCATTTAGCCTAAACCATGTTCCTAGAAAAGATAATGATGAAGTAGATGCCTTAGCCAATCTAGGATCTTCCCTTAGGATCCCACCAGAAACCAGGATCCCGATAATCCACGTGATGATCCCAGCAATCGAGGATCCTGCCAAAGACTGAGGGATCTCGACGGTGACGAGGTAACAACCAATGTCGCTACAATCGAGGATCCTGATCCTCAACTTCCTCATCAAGATCCTAGCATCAGGAATCCTTCCCCTACCTCAAGATCCTGGATTCATCCCATTGTGGAATATCTCTAAAATGGTACCATACTGAAGGAAGAAAAAAGTGATAAGTCATTCAAAATGAGGGTCTCATGTTTTTTGATGATCCCAGGTAAGCTGTACAGGAAATCCATCGCAAGTCCATACCATAGATGCTTAGAAGATCATGAGGCTACGGAAGTCTTAAAAGACATAAATGAAAGGGATTATGGTAACCACATTGATCCTTGTGTTCCAAGGTGTTAAGGATGGAATAATACTAGCCAACCATGAAGAGAGATTCATTTTTGTATTCTTAAACATGTGATACTTGTCAAAGACACAACAACATCCTACACCAACTAGTGGAACCTTTACCTCCTATCATCTCCCCCTTGCCCATTCATGAAGTTGTAACATCCCAAAATTCAAGGCCAGAAATTTCATTTTTATTTTAAGTTATTGCATAAACCGATCAATATAAAAAAAAACTTTCATAATAATATCTCATATCAAAAACCAAAGTGTCAATAATCAAAAAGAGTATCATAAAACCATATTAGAGTGTAATCCCAAGGATCCATTGTGTAGAAAACATAGTGTGATGCGTTGCGACCAAGCTGGCTCCTTTCCTTTGAAACAATGTACCTGAAACACATAACACATAACACGGTAAGCACGCATGCTTAATGAGTTCCCCAAAATACTACATATAGCACATAACCCACTCGAGCCTATAGCTCTACGAGACCATCCGGTCAATGTGTCTCAGGGGCCTTCCGGTCCCACAATCTGAGTAGACCTTCCAGTCCTACCTTGTCGACCTTCCGGTCTATACCATATTGACCTTCCGGTCCATTCACTGCTAACCTTCCGGTCCATACCATACTACTCATACATACATAACATATACATATCACATAAGTCACATAGCTCATACCAATATATAAGACCTTCCGGTCACATATCACATAAGTCACATAGCTCATACAAGTATATATAAGACCTTCTAGTCACATATCACATAAAGTCTCATAACTCATTCATACACATAAGACCTTCCGGTCACACCTAGTTACCATTCTAGGTAAGGTATTGTGAGAAGACTCACTTGGCACTGCTGAAGTCCTGCAGACTCAATCCCACACTGCTGAAGTCCTACAGACTCAACTCCAGCTGCTGGATGACAAATTCCCGATCTGTCAATATCAAAACATCACCTAATTAATAATTGGGTCCCACTGCATAACCATAAGTACCAACTTTAGATAATTACTACATTACCTCAGGCTTGGCTTCACATCAAAAGATGATTTGGGTTAAGTTTTTCCTACTTAACCCATTAGGGACTTAATCCACTAAGGACTTAATCCATTAAGTCCAATATTGCTTAGATTAATTTTTGCCAATGATTATTGTTTAGTATCTCAAGTTATTAAATAATTGTCGTGTGTCCTGATTAATTCCCGAAATAAGGGTTTTATCGGCATAATGGTTTTCCAAACCCTACTTAGCGTTTCCAACCCAAATACTAGCCCATTTATCAATTTGTTGGGCTTTTAGGTCAATTAGGGATTTATTGGCCCATTAGGCCCACAAGAAGATCATTAATCCCATTAGGCTTCATTGGGCCCATTAGGGTTTCAAGCACCCTAAACGAATCAATCTCATAAGGCAAGCACACCGCCACCCGACACGGTGGCCGGTGGCGGCAGCCACCACCTTACAGTGCTGGTTTGGGTTTCTTTTCATTATACTTTAGCTAATTACAGTTTACAATGCCTTAACCAAGAATAACACATGCACTAACTACATCAACACACACACATGGTGGCTAATGGTGGCAGCCACCACCTCACGGTGGTAGTAGCGGCTTTTTCGGCCTACAAGCAACACACAACACATGTTATAGAAAGAACAAACACCCACACTCTTTTCTTGATTGCAAACGGGTCCAGCCACCCTCCTGGTGGCGGTTGATGATGGTAGAAGTATAAAACAACGGCAGCAGCGGCGGCTAATCAGAAAGAAGAGGAAAAGGGACGGTGGCTTAATAGCAATGAACAACGAAGGGAAAGGCTTTGCGATGACAGCAACCACGCTTCGACTCCACCGGCTTCTCCCCACAACCACGACAATCCCTTCCCGACAGCCTTGTTCTTCTCCGGCAATGGATGAAACAGTGGTGGCTAGGGTTTGGTAGCACCCTCCCAAATCTCAATGGTTCCTCCTGACACCCTCGCTCAACACGTTGTCGGGTGTAATGCACTTCATTTCCGATAGTAGTGGAGGCGGCATGGTAATGTCCGGTGACTTAAGGTGGCGATGCAACAACGAGACCCAAGAGCACCACCTTCCAATGGTCTACCCATAATGACGTCATTGGTCTCGGTGGGTTTTTCCCGGCTTCACGCAACCTCCAACAATAAGATGATGGTGGCGCTTCGATGGCGAGACCACCAGGGGCATGGTGGCAATGGTTAAAGGTTGAGGGAAAAAGGGGGGTGGCGGCTGAATAGTTACAACTAGGGTTAGGGTTGGAGAGAGGGTAATGAGTTTATATACTCTTATCCCGTAAGCATATTGCCATATTGACAGTTTCGGCCCCTCCTCCATAAAATCCTTTCATAAAAAGTCTATAAATTACCATTTAAACCCTGCCCCTTCAATTCCTCTACAATTTAAGTCCAAATTTTACTAAACAGCCCCTTTCTCAACAAATCCTTTTCAAAATCAATCCTTAATTTATCTTTTTAACCCCCAATTCCTAGTTATGATATTTTCAGCCCTTCCACCTCATTTCCTTTTAAATTAAATCCAAATAATTATCATGGAGTCCCTTACTTCAAAAATTCTTTATAATAAATTCGGAAATCATATTTTTAACCCCTAAGATTTCAATTATTTATTTTAGGGCTATTATTCACTCATTAATTTATTTATTTATCTAATAAATAAACGGGGTGTTACAACTCTCCCTCACTTAAATAAGGTTTCGTCCTCAAAATCATTCCTTACCATTCCTTACACGCCAAACCATTCTAGTGACATAGTTACCATCCTGGGCACGCCCTAGCCCTCTCAGGGTAGCCGTGACCAAATTTTGCAAAGCCCTAAAATACACAGGTGAACGAATTCCTCACAACAAGATCACACCTACTTCGTCTGAAATCTACTGTCTTGATCTTGCCTGATTCCCTGACAGACCACTCATACAGAATCATTGTCGTTGAAGTTCGTTTATCCTAAAACTAACTACTTAACTTCCGATCACCTGTGGTTCCCAGTATAAAACAGGGTCACAGACCCAAATATCCTTGCATATCACTTATACTCGGTTAAGGCTTAGATAATCCTGCTGTGAGTGACTAGTCACTCCCCAATCAACCAGCTATTCCATTAGTACTTGCAACCTAGAACACAGATACTAACACTGCCCAAATGTTGAAACTTCCCGAACAATGAAGTGCCTGATGCAGTATGCTGCCACATGGCCACTTACCAAAAGCTACCGAGACCTCCTGGGTCTCAATTCGTTCGCCAATCCTCTGAAATACCGGGTTTCCTCCTGTATGCAGAGCCAAATGACTCCCACTTAGTCATCTCACATGACTTCTAAACGAAATCCTTCTTTGGAACTAGATGTGACTAGTTATCATGCCACTGTGGTTCTAACAACCTCTCGATCCAACTGATCGGGTCCCTGCGTCGAATCCTAGCGTCGCTAAATCCAAGGCTAAAAAGTGATTGCTACATGACCAGCAGTAGACTTATATCACAAATGACCTTTAGCAATCCTTTGCTTCCTTGATCTCATAACTATAGTGGCACTCCCACAGTCTTATCATTGGCGTAACCGGATCTCACCCGTCCGAGAAATTCCAAAATCCAATCCGTGGATTTCCATATCCTCACTGCTGCACCCGAACTGGTGGGTACTACTGTTCCTCCCGCGTCCTAACAATGCACTCATGCTATCTATCAGCCTAGTGAATGCTACGGCTACACCCGCAGACTCACAACACTTCTCACACTATCTGATCGCTAGTGGATGCTACGGCTACCCCTGTAGTCTTAGAACACTTTCCATGCTACCTGATCACTAGTGAATGCTACGGCTACCCCCGCAGTCTTACAAGACTTCCCATGCTACCTGATCACTAGCGAATGCTACGGCTACCCCCACAGTCTTACAACACTTCCCACACTATCTGATCACCAGTGAATGCTACAGCTACCCCCACAGTCTTACAACACTTCCCACACTATCTGATCACTAGTGAATGCTACGGCCACCCCTGCAGTCTGACAACACTTCCCAAACTATCTGACCACTAGTGGATGCTACGGCTACCCCCGCAGTCTTACAACACTTCCCAAACTATCTGATCACTAGTGAATGCTACGGCTACCCCCGCAGTCTTACAACACTTCCCAAACTATCTGACCACTAGTGGATGTTACGGCTACCCCCGTAGTCTTACAACACTTTCCAAACCAGGTTGAACACGCACTCGACCTAACACTTAAATGCACTTGAGTCCTAACTGTGACTCTAACCTGGTTCCCGAAACCTGCTATCCAATGCCAAGTAAAAGCATGAACTAAAAGTTGGAACGTTTTCTAAGCTCCTGATTCACCGAATACTCAAATCAGATGGCTACTCAACCATCTTCATCTCTGACAGGGATGCGAAACTCATCCTAGTTTCACACATATTGATGCTCTTGAATACCTGATCGGTTCTCCCCCACTTAGCTGACGACCATACCCAAACAATAGTAGAATTACTGAACTCTAACTTCCCTGGAGAACTATCGCTTTAACTTTGGCTTGATATCCTCTTAACACTGCTCCTGCACAGATCAAGGACCTTTCGGCATGTAGGATGGCATATATGATCCTTGATAACCCAAACGCTAGCAAAAAACCGACCCGAGATCTGATTTGTCTAAACTTGCTCACAATTCCCAAGCGATACTGATTCCCGAAATCCATCTAGTATCAAAAGAAGATGACATTCCCGCAACATCAGGCGAAATCGTGATCCCGAAGACAGGAACCAACTATAGAATCTTTCTTCCCAACGGATTCTAAGGGTCCACAGACCTTGGCTTTCCAATGAACTACCTTCCCCGCGACAGTCTGTCCTAAAAAGGCCTGAGACAACTACCGGGTGCCTCTAAAGTCCTTCCTTGGCTGAACGAAAGACAATCAAGGTACATTCCCATAGCTCTGTAAGTAATCTCTAATGAGATGAACTCTTGTAATCAAGCATTTCCTGACACAGGTCCTGATCTTGAGCTAGGACCAGAATCTGAATCTTATTCTCGGGTACTTAACACCATATTGAACTGACATTCCAAGGATTCGAATATACTCAAGAATCCTTATCACCTTTTTTCGACATGACCAACCCCACTACCTTGTAGCAACCTAAACCCTTGGAGTGACAAATTTCCTTGTGCACTTTCTCGTACGTGTTGTCCTGACTCTGGCCCTACTGGCCTTTCGCCCGATGATCAGAAGTCATGGGTCTCTGTAACGCCCGAGTTTCAGGGCTAAGCATTTTATGACGATGTAATAGTCAAGGTCAACTATTGTAACTCTTTTTGAAGTAATAAAGATGAAATATTTGAATTCTATGTGAATTATGTGTATTTGTGTGCTTATTACTTTATTATAAAGATATAATTAATAAAGAATAAAAATTAGTGTCAAAATTAAAGTTTGAGATAAGTCTGATATCTTTACATAAAGTTTTAGTGGTCGAAACAAAGATTCTGGGGATATAAAGAACGCCAAAATCCGATTTATAACGAGAAAGTTATGATCCGTCGAAGTTTCGCGATGGAACCAACAAGACACCGGGAAGCGTAAAAAGTGAATTTACGATAGAAGACTTTTTAGCCTTAGTAATCTAAACCAAATTCGTAGAGTATGTTAAAACGAGAAAATCCATAAAAAGAACGCCCAAATCTGACTTCATATGAGTAGTTATGATTTTTCAAAGTTTCGGCTTAACAGTGTACAGCCCGAAACTCGAATTTTAGTTCGACGGTTTTTTGCTTACGCGACCTAAATGAGAGTTGAATATCTCATTAATAGGAACTCAACGGAAAAAGACAAACGAAAACGGAGTCCGTATGAAGGAGTTACGAATTATTCGTGGTCATTTAGCAGTCTAATCTCCTCGTACTATTGAATTTAGGATCGGTCAAGAATTAGCAGACGGAGTCTAAATGAAAGTTGTAGATCTTGTTTTTACCTACGCTGGAAAAAACAAGTGTCAAAAACGGAGCTCGTATGCGAAAGTTATGAATTTTTGAAAATCGGTTGATTTCCACCCTGTGTGCGATGCCACGTGTCAGCACCAGGCTGCGCCTGGCTGTAGCCAGCCTGGCTCACGACGTGAATATCAAAAATTCACGACGTGAATATCAAAAATTCACGACGTGAACCTTCCTCCAGCCCCTATAAATAAGTGGTGAGGCATCCATTCATTCTCACACCTTCCTACTTCTTCCCCTCTCTCTAGAACCTCTCTCTAGCCCCCGAAACCCCCTGAAAAGCCTAGGGAACCTCCCTAGCACGAGGTGGAAGCCACGGAGCGCCCGCCGGCTCCGAGAAGAAGAGTCTTTTGGCTCGGAAACGCTGCTCCAGCGAAGCTCGGTTTTCAGAAAAACCCGCTGTAAGTGAGCTACGCCTAACCTATCTTTAGTTTAGCTTATGTTTTAATGTAGTAATGTTATTAGGACCTTATAATAAGTACTTGGGCTATTATTATGGGTTATATAAGTATCTTTTAATGCTTATATAATAGTAATAATAACTAGACTACTAATTAGTCTCGGTGAATATTAGACTAAACCCTAGTGGTAATGATACTAGGTTTTGCCGAAGGAAAATTGTGTTAAGAGTAACGAAGTGATGTCCAAGCGCTGAGTCACCACCTTCTCAGGTGAGTTCATGGTTACTTTCATCTTACACATAGATATGAAGTATTTTATATAAATTACGTGCTATGTGTGCATATTATCTGTATACTTGCTATCTATGATGGATGAATGTTTTTATAAAAGTTTTAAATGATTTAAACTGTATATGTATTTAATATCTACAATAATGTCAGGGTAAAACATGGGTAGATGTAATAAGACGATGTGTGATAAAATGATGAGAGGCCTCGATGTTGTTGTTGGTGATCCAGTCATCTAGCGGAGTATAGATGACGACCACGAACTCTTCTAGACAGTCCAGTGGAACGCTAGCTGGCTCGCAACCTGTAGGTGTTTGTGAACGATGTGTTCACCGGTGTACTCCATCCCCCACATGGTTTCCTAAAGGACATTTAGTGTTGAGGAATCCCCTTAGAATTAGTGTCCATCCTGATGTTGATCCTTAGTCTTGGTCCCCTATGATAGGTGTTTTAGGGACGTAATGTGAGGATAATGGGAACGGGTAATTGGGTTATTGTTGATTGATGAATTTAATAAACTTATTTATTGTGGGTTGAAAACCCTATGTGCTCACTAGGCTCCCAAGCCTGGCCCACTCAGTTTCATGTATTACAGGTAGTGGCGCTCAAGCATAGATGTGATCTTTTGGATGAGGGATTACAGATATAGGCATGTAGATATGAAATAATGTGGTAAGGCTTATATTGTATTGTTTATACTTTTGATCTGTATCGAACATGACATCCCGAGTCTTTTAATGAAATACATTTCTACGGAAATGTTTTGATAAATCTTTATCATATTTTGTCTTGGGGACGAATTCCGCAACTCTTTTATCTAAAATATTACTCTGATTTTTAAACAAAGTATAAACAAAACCGATCTTTTCTGGCTGTGATTTTGGGGATGTCACAGTTGGTATCAGACCATTATTTTAAGCGAACTAGGAATTTGTAGGATTTCTAGACTTCAACTTGGAATGCTAAGCGATGATTGTGAGATGTGAGCACTAGCTTATTTTAGGAATTATGCTTAAAATGCTTTTATGTGCTAAATGCTCCGTGCCTCATATGTTGTTATTTGTTCGGATCTATGGTCTGTTGCCGACCGGATTTGGAAACCTTGTGTGTTTAGGATTCTAAACGTACGACTACGATATTAGAACTAACATGTAAACATTTTGGAGTGATAAGGATGATTTGAACGTCAATCCTAATTAAAGATCTAAATTCACCTTATTCGGTGTATAGATCAAAATGGCAAGGACCCATAGCAGAAACGTAAACGCGAATGGGAAAAGGAATCAACAACCTCCAGTGATATAGCAAATACATGTCGTTGTATAAGTGGCATCTGAGCCAATGACGATGGCCGGAGTGCAAGCAATGATCCAGATGATGTTGGATCGCCAGACGGAGGAAACAAGGCGTTTACTTCAACAGGACCGAGAAGAACTTACGGTACCAACTGAACAGCCTGAGATAAATGATGGGCAATCAGAAGGAGGAAACTACAATGGAACTGTTGGTCAAGCCAACCCACCGATAGTTAGGAGAAACCACCAGGATGGAGGAACTGACGGACATGGATGCAAATACAAGGATTTCATGGCATCCAAACCCCTATGTCTATCAGGAATCCCAACACCGGTGGAAGTCATGAACTGGATCTCCGAGATGGAGACAATGTTTGAAAGTTGTGAGTGTAGCAATAGGCAAAAGACCGCTCTCGCGGTTCCCTTGTTAAAATAGGAGTGCTGATGTAGCACCTGGTTCTTGGTACGTAATCTTTTGTTAAATACTTTGCATTTTGGCCTTGGACTCGGTGAGTTGAAGGTCCAACTCGCCGATTAGAAGCGAGAAGGGACACGGGACTTAAGCGATGGACTCGGTGAGTCGGGTCCCGGACTTGGCGAGTAGACCCTGTTTGGACAAAAACCCTAATCTGAGGGTTTGCACCCTATTTAAACACCTTAACTCGGCCTCCTTAGTCCCATTTGCTCCCAGAAGACCCTCATAGCAAACCCTAGCCGTTATTGAAGCAATCTAAGGCATTTGGAGTGACTTTGGTGCTTTTGTGATCCAAGGAGGGAAGGAAAAGCTTGAAGGAACAAGAGGAGGCTAAAGGGATCCGAGTTTGTGCACCATTTTCAACTCATTGAAGGTAAAATGCATGTACCTTTCTCTTCCATTTGCTAGATCCCATTTTGTAAAGTTTTAGGGCTTTTCTAAGCCATTTTGATCACCAACCATGATTGCAAGCATGGTTTGGAGATGATGTTTCGAATCTAGGCCCTTATAGGGGTTACAAGGCAGAAAGGAGTGGCTCTTGCACTCAAAGAAGGCCCCATGCTTTGAGAGGGCTTGTTTAAGGACCTTTTAAGCTCAAAGTCCCATGCAAGCATGTAAAGGTTGTAACTTTACATGCTAGATCGATTGTCGAAGCATAGATCTATCTTTTGATCAAAGGTTGTACGTCAGAAATCGAAGATTCAGTGAGTGGTTGTGACCAACTCGACGAGTCCGTTCTTGGACTCGGCGAGTCCAAGGTTCTGTCCCATATCAGTTGAGAGTCATAAGGACCCAGTTGAGTGTGGAAAGGTTTTAAGGGGGTCCCAGGGAGTGACCCAACGTTCTGGACTAAGCCATTGTTCTGGAAATTCATGGGACTTGGCGAGTGCATGAACAGACTCGGCGAGTCCAAGGCAATCTTCTTAAGGATGAAGATGAACTCGACAAGTTGTTCATACAACTCGGCGAGTCAAGGACAGGACCCGTGTATAGTTGATAATGAACTCGATGAGTTGTTCATACAACTCGGTGAGTCAGATGAGGATTCAGTCGATGTTCATTTAGAAGGAAAACTCGTCAAGTCATCGCCTAACTAGACGAGTAGAGACGGGTATGAGGTCTAATGGAAGGATAGGGACTCGGCGAGTTGGCGAGCCAACTTGGCGAGTCAGGTCAATTAGAAGATGACTTTGACTTTGACATGGTCAGGGGTAAAATGGTCATTTTACCCTAAGTAAAGTTAGTAGTGTATGACTAAGTGTTTTGTGGGAATTTTTGCCGGAGGATTTCCGGAGCAGCAGCGGCAACAGTCAGAGGATTCCCGCACAGTTCAGCAGCTACTAAGGGGTGAGTTACCTTCCAGTAGCGGTGGGTCTACTGCCACAATGTCGTCCCACCAGTAGGGATCGTATGTTAGATGTTTATCTTTGTGATATTCAACTGTGTTGCTACTACCTGACATGTTATATGCTAGCGTGATATGATATGTGATAGTGAAAGAGTTCGGTTTTTAGGACCGAAGGGTAGGTTAGGCACCCCAGATATGCCTAACAGTATGTTATGATATGTTTAGCTGCTAGCATGATATGTTACATGAGGTAGAGGTAGTAGGAGGGGGAAAAGTCCCCGAGATTCGGTTGATAGGAGTAAAGGATAGGTCGGACACCCCAGATATGTCTGACAATAGATTATGCTATGATATATGTGATAGTAGTAGTAGGGGTGAAATCGTCCCCGAGGTTCGGTTGTTAGGACCGAAGGGTAGTCAGCACCCCAGAATGGCTCGACATGGGTAGGTCTGCACCCCAAAATGGCTTGACACGGGTAAGACGGCACCCCAGAATGGCCGCATGGGTAGGTCGACACCCCAGAATGGTCGTACCTGGTAGGTCAGGTACCCCAGAAATGCCTGGCAGTATGTATGTGATGTGATTGTATGGTATGTGGCATGATGGGGGAACTCACTAAGCTTCGTGCTTACAGTTTTCAGTTTTGGTTTCAGGTACCTCTTCAGCAAAGGGGAAGGAGCTGGCGCGATAGCGGCGCATCATACACACGCTCTTTGTTTTCCGCACCATGAGATATTCTAGGATTTGTACTCTGATATTATTATGTTTTGCGATTCGGTTTTCAGATACGAGACATGTTTTTATTAAATGATATGATCGGATGATATTTTGTTACAAATGTTTTGCAAATCACTTAATCAAAAATGAAATTTGGGTCGTTACAAGTTGGTATCAGAGCCCTGGTTTGAGGGATTCAGACACACCTTCGGGGGTGTCTAGACTCAAACCGAGGGATTAAAAGATTTTATAAGAAAGTGATTTCCTAAAGAATAAAACAGAATGGTTTTTAAGAAAGAACAAGTGTGTGATGTGCGCGACCGGCCGAGCTCAAGTAAGTATTCCCCAAAGTACCCATACAATGTTATGTTATGTTTATCAGATTCAGTAGAACAGCATGCTAGAATAGGACTAAGGATCTAGGAATGATGCCTTATGTGCCTGCTTTATGTGCTTCAGCTTATGAGAATTGCATGCTAGTATTGAGTAGACAATAGTAGGATAGCCTATTTAGGTTATGCCTGGTAGTATGAGCTTAGCATTATATGCTAGTTCAGCTTCTCATTATGAGAACAGATTTGTTTGAGTAGTTTTCCAGCGTCTGAATGTTGCTTCCTTTGTGTTTTTGGGACTTTGAGTGATGGGAGTTAGTCATTAGGTGAATACGTCATATTACATGTCGTCAGGGTTGAATAATCTCAGAGTGCTGGATTTGGCCCTATTGCGCAACTCTTGTTTGAGTCTAACCGTTATAGGGACGAGTATATTACTCGAAGGATTATTTGAGCCTCATCACATGTGATGGTATTCAGGTAATGGCTAACTGGCATTTCAAGGAGGCCTTCAGCAGCTGAGGACCGGTTTAGGTGGAGTCAGAGATTTTCCCTAGAGCAAGCCTAGAATGGGAATAGCAGAGGATCGGCAGTGGTGAAAGGGATCTGGTGGAGTCAAAGTTGTCCTTGAGGAAGGTACGGATAGATGTGGAAGGTAGTATGGGCCCATACTACTGAAAGTAGAGGATCCGTACCCGAATTAAGGAGGGCGGAGGCAAGACCAGGGAATTTATAATAGATGTGATCCCTTTAGAGGTATCAGCATCACTAATGGTTGCCTGTATGTATTGCAGAATGGTGGTACTGCGTCCGAGGCCAGCAGTTGGCAGTTCAGGAGAGTGATCGGGTTCGGGATCAGGTTCTGAGCTAGTAGATGAGAGGCTATGCGAGTTCATCGCGTCATAGATCACCAGAGGCATCCTTGAGTCAACCCCCATCATTTTCGGGTCGATCAAGGAAGGGATAGTTGAGCTGATGGAGGACCGCCTCAGGGCGTTCAGGAGTGACATGGCATCTGGCCAGTCAGGATCTCGCACACTGTCCTTTAAGGACTTCATGGGCAGTGGTGCGCTGGATTTCCATGGGGCGAAGGACCCCATTGCTTCCAGACGATGGATTGCATACATTGAGTCCGCACAGCTGACCAGCTTCTGCCCCAAGGGGTCGAAGGTGAGATATGCAGCAGTGTGTTTGAGAGACAGAGCTAGAGACTGGTGGGAGTCTGTTGGTGACTCATTGGGAGCCTCGGATGTTGAGGCTATGACATGGTCGGATTTTATGACCCGGTTCCGAGCAGAGTTTGCGCCAGCGGTAGAGCTTCAGCAGCTGGCCAGAGAGTTTTTGGACATGAGACAGACTACGGAGACTGTGGTGGAGATCACCGCCAAGTTCCGGGAGAGGGAATTGCTAGTGCCCCAGTATGCGGGAGATGAGGATATGAGGAGGACCCGCTATCATGACATGCTGCGAGCCGACATTCGGGAGCATGTTAGTTTTTCAGCTTGCCCTACCCTGGAGTCCATGATTGCCAGGGCAAGGGGGAGCGAGATCGATCTGGAGCATGTCCGGAAGAGGAAAGTAGAGGAGGGGCAGTCGATTGGGGCTTCAGGAAAGAAGCCCAAGGGATCAGATGGTAGGCCGAAAGGCCAGTCAGGACCGGTCCGCTGCAGGAAATGCGGCAGGCCACATGAGGGGGCGTGTAGACTGGGATCATCGGGCTGCTACAAGTGCGGCAACACGGGGCATTTCAATAGGGATTGTACTGCCCCTGCACCGATTATTCAGACGTTTGAGTTTCTGTGTTTCCACTGCAACCAGAGGGGCCACAAGAAGGCCAATTGCCCTTAGTTGACAGCAGCATCAGCGCCAGTGAAGGCGCCAGCTCCAGCGACCCTGCGGATCACTGATGGCCGGTAGGGCAAGGCAGAGGCTCCAGTGGTGAGGAGTCGAGCATTCCAGTTGACTACCGAGGAGGCACGCGTTGCACCCAATGTACTGATAGGTATGACTTCTTATTTATGTTGTTATGATATGCTGCTATGATTTTGATATGCTATGTATGTGCTCTGTTTAGAATCGTTCCATGTAAACGGTATCCCAGTTCAGGTACTATTTGATTCGGGTGCTACCCGATCATTTGTCTCTCTTGCGCTTAGCAAGAAGTTTCCTGAGCCTTCGGGCATGTTGGATTGCCCTTTAGAGGTAGAGATTGTTGATGACCGATTGGTGCGAGCATCGACGGTATTCCTAAACTATGTGTTGAGATTATTCTAGGAGCGTTATCTGGTGGACCTGGTTCCCATTCCGTTGAGAGGGGACAAGGTGATTATAGGCATGGATTGGTTGAGCCCCAATGGGGCAGTGATAGATTGCGCACAGCAGCTGGTTCGGATCACGACCCCAAGTGGGGGAGAGTTGGTAGTTCAGGGCGAGAGGCCACAGCAAGGACCAACATTATGTTCAGCAGTGAGAGCTAGGCGTTACCTTCAGCAGGGCTGCGCAGGATATATCGCTTATGTCATGGATACCTGAGAGGCGGGTAGGGCTACAGTGGGCGATGTGCCCGTGGTGCAAGAGTTTATGGATGTATTCCCCGAGGAGTTGCCAGGGATACCTCTGGAGAGGCAGGTGGAGTTCAGGATCGACCTAGTCCCTGGTGCGGCTCCGATAGCCAAGGCACGGTATCGGTTGGATCCTCCTGAGATGTAGGAGTTGTCTACACAGCTGTAGGAGCTGTTAGACTAGGGATTCATTAGACCGAGTAGTTCTCCCTGGGGAGCCCCGATTCTGTTTGTGAGAAAGAAGGACGGGTCGCACTGGATGTATTTAGATTACCGGGAGCTGAACAAGGTAACGGTGAAGAACCGTTACCCACTCCCAAGGATTGATGACCTCTTTAACCAGCTACAGGGAGCATCTTGGTTCTCCAAGATTGATTTGCGTTCATGATATCATCAGATGAGGGTCAGAGAGGAGGATGTGCAGAAGACTGTGTTTCGGACGCGCTATGGCCACTACGAGTTTGTGGTAATGCCCTTCGGGCTCACCAATTCTCCTGCCGCGTTAATGGACCTCATGAACCGCGTTTGTAGACCAATGTTAGACCGGTCTGTAATAGTGTTTATTGATGATATCTTGGTTTATTCCAAGACGTAGGAGGAGCATGAGGAGCACCTACGGGAGGTGCTGGAGACTTTGAGGAGGGAGAACTTGTATGCTAAGTTCTCCAAGTGTGAGTTCTGGTTGCGCGAGGTGCAGTTCCTTGGGCATATCGTCAACCAGAACGGGATTTCAGTGGACCCAGCCAAAGTGGAGGCTGTGATGAGATGGGAGGTTCCGAAGTCTCCATCTAAGATTCGGAGTTTCCTAGGATTAGCCGGCTACTATCGGAGATTCATTCAGGATTTCTCCAAGATAGCCATACCGTTGACCAGGCTAACAAGGAAGGCCGTGGTCTTTCATTGGGGGCCTGAGCAGCAGTTCGCATTCGAGACACTGAGACAGAGATTGTGTGAGGCGCCAATCTTAGCCCTGCTAGAGGGCATGGAGGATTTTGTTGTGTACTGCGATGCGTCCATCTCAGGTTTGGGCGCAGTATTGATGCAGAGAGGGCATGTTATCGCCTACACGTCGAGGCAGTGGAAGCCTCACGAGGCGAACTACCCAACGCATGATTTAGATCGGGGGGTTGTTGTGTTCGCCCTCAAGATTTGGCGTCATTACCTTTATGGGGTTCGTTGCACCATCTACACGGACCATAAGAGTTTGAGGTACCTCATGGATCAGTCGAATCTAAACATCAGGTAGCGTTGGTGGATGGACGTGGTAAAGGATTACGATTGCGAGATCCTTTATCACCCGGGTAAGGCCAATGTGGTGGCCGACACGCTTAGACACAAGGCAGCGCCAATCAGAGATATCTGTCTGAAGATGATAGTGGTAACTCCGTTGTTGGAGCGGATTCAGGAGGCCCAGCAGGAGGCCATGAAGGAGGAACATTGGAAGAGCGAGCGGATCGTGGGGCAGGTTTCCTCCTTCGACTATGACAGCCGGGGATTACTGACACTACACCGTAGGGTGTGGGTGTCATACCTCGTGGGTGTGCGCCAAGTGCTAATGGAGGAGGCGCACAAATCTCGTTTTTCTATTTATCCCGGGGCGACGAAGATGTATAGGGATCTTCGTCTAGACTATTGGTGGCCCTACATGAAGCGGGATGTGGCATGGTTTGTGGAGCGGTGCTTGACCTACAGGAAGGTCAAGGCTGAGCATCAGAGACCTCACGACAAGATGCAGCCATTGGATATTCCGCTTTGGAAATGGGAAGACATCACGATGGAGTTTATCACAAAGCTTCCCAGGACCGCGCGGGGAGTGGATTCGATTTGGGTCATCGTTGATCGATTGACCAAGAGCGCCTATTTTACCCCAATTCAGGAGAGTATTTCGGCCGAAAGGTTGGCCGATATCTATATCAGGGAGGTAGTGGCGCGGCACGGGGTGCCAGTGTCGGTGGTTTCAGACAGGGATGTGCGGTTCACTTCCAGGTTTTGGAAGAAGTTTCATGACGAGTTGGGTAATCGTCTACATTTTAGCACCACCTTTCACCCGCAGATGGATGGTCAGAGCGAGCGGACCATCCAGACCCTGGAGGATATGCTACAAGCATACGTATTAGACTTTGGAGGTAGTTCGGATACCTACCTTCCATTGGCAAAGTTCTCCTATAACAATAGTTATAATGCGAGCATTCATCGTCCTCCCTTCGAGATGCTATATGGGAGGAAGTACAGGACCCCGATATGTTGGGGCGAGGTTGGCCAGAGGGTGATGGGGAGCACTGAGGTAGTGCTCAGGACGATAGAGAAGATCTAGCAGGTCCGGAGCAGGCTTCAGACTGCTCAGAGTCGGCAGAAAAGCTATGTTGATAAGAGCCGATCAGACTTGGAGTTCCAGGTTGGGGATATGGTTCTCCTGAAGGTGTCGCCATGGAAAGGCGTTATCTGATTCAGGAAACGGGGCAAGTTGGGCCCCATGTCATTGGGTCGTTCAGGGTTATAGCCAGGGTGGGCAAGGTGGCATATAGGCTGGATTTGCCAGCCGAACTGGGTCAGATACACAACACTTTCCATGTATCTCAGCTGCGAAAGTGCCTGGTGGACGATTCAGCAGTGGTACCCTTGGAGGACATTTAGGTTGATGGCAGCCTGAATTACATCGATCGGCCTGTAGCGATCCTTGACCGGAAGTCGAAGGATCTGAGGAGCAAAAGAGTGGAACTCGTGAAGGTGCAATGGCAGCACCGGAAGGGGTCGGAGTGGACTTAGGAGCCGATGGATGAGATGATGGAACATTTCCCCGAGTTGTTTCAGGATCGAGCAGCAGACTTCGAGGACGAAGTCTAAAATAAGTGGGGGAGATTTGTAGCACCTGGTTCTTGGTACGTAATCTTTTGTTAAATACTTTGCATTTTGGCCTTGGACTCGGCGAGTTGAAGGTCCAACTCGCCGAGTAGAAGCGAGACGGGACAAGAGACTTAAGCGATGGACTCGTCGAGTCGGGTCCCGGACTCGACGAGTAGACCCTGTTTGGACAAAAACCCTAATCCGAGGGTTTGCACCCTATTTAAACACCTTAACTCGGCCTCCTTAGTCCCATTTGCTCCCAGAAGACCCCCATAACAAACCCTAGTCGTTATTGAAGCAATCTAAGGCATTTGGAGTGACTTTGGTGCTTTTGTGATCCAAGGAGGGAAGGAAAAGCTTGAAGGAACAAGAGGAGGCTAAAGGGATCCGAGTTTGAGCACCATTTTCAGCTCATTGAAGGTAAAAAGCCTGTACCTTTCTCTTCCATTTGCTAGATCCCATTTTGTGAACTTTTAGGGCTTTTCTAAGCCATTTTGGTCACCAACCATGATTGCAAGCATGCTTTGGAGTTGATGTTTCTGATCTAGGCCCTTAGAGGGGTTACAAGGAAAAAAGGAGTAGCTCTTGCACTCAAAGAAGGCCCCATGCTTTGAGAGGGCTTGTTTAAGGACCTTTTAAGCTCAAAGTCCCATGTAAGCACGTAAAGGTTGTAACTTTACGTGCTAGATCGATTGTAGAAGCAAAGATTTATCTTTTGATCAAAGGTTGTACGTCATAAATCGAAGATTCAGTGAGTGGTTGTGACCAACTCGACAAGTCCGTTCATGGACACGGCGAGTCCAAGGTTCTGTCCCATATCAGTTGAGAGTCATAAGGACCCAGTTGAGTGTGGAAAGGTTTTAAGGGGGTCCTAGGGAGTGACCCAACGTTCTGGACTAAGCCATTGTTCTGGAAATTCATGGGACTCGGCGAGTGCATGAACAGACTCGGCGAGTCCAAGGCAATCTTCTTAAGGATGAAGATGAAATCGACGAGTTGTTCATACAACTTGGCGAGTCAAGGACAGGACCTGTGTATCAGTTGATGATGAACTCGATGACTTGTTCATACAACTCGGCGAGTTGGATGAGGATTCCGTCGATGTTCATTTAGAAGGAAAACTCATCGAGTCATCGCCTAACTCGATGAGTAGAGACAGGTATGAGGTCTAATGGAAGGATATGGACTCGGCGACTTGGCGAGCCAACTTGGCGAGTCAGGTCAACTAGAAGTTGACTTTAACTTTGACTTGGTCCGGGGTAAAATGGTCATTTTACCCTAAGGATGGTTAGCAGTGTATGACTAAGTGTTTTGTGGGAATTTTAGCCGGAGGATTTCCGGAGCAACAGCGGCAGTAGTCAGAGGATTCCCGCACAGTTCGGCAGCTACTACGAGGTGAGTTACCTTCCAGTAGCGGTGGGTCTACGGCCACAATGTCGGCCCACCAGTAGGGATCGTATGTTAGATGGTTGTCTTTGTGATATTCATCTGTGTTGCTACTACCTGATATGTTATATGCTAGCGTGATATGATATGTGATAGTGATAGAGTTCGGTTGTTAGAACCAAAGGGTAGGTTACGCACCCCATATATGCCTAACAGTATGTTATGATATGTTTAGCTGCTAGCATGATATGTTACATGAGATAGAGGTAGTAGGAGGGGGAAAAGCCCCCGAGATTCGGTTGATAGGAGCGAAGGGTAGGTCGGACACCCTAGATATGTTAGACAATAGATTATACTATGATATATGCCATAGTAGTAGTAGGGGTGAAATAGTCCCCGAGGTTCGGTTGTTAGGACCGAAGGGTAGTCAGCACCCCAGAATGGCTCGACATGGGTTGGTCAGCGCCTCAGAATGGCTTCACACGGGTAGGACGGCACCCCACAATGGCCGCATGGGTAGGTCGGCACCCAAGAATGGTCGTACCGGGTAGGTCGGGCACCCCAGAAATGCCTGGCAGTATATATGTGATGTGATTGTATGGTATGTGGCGCGATCGGGGAACTCACTAAGCTTCGTGCTTATAGTTTTCAGTTTTGGTTTTGGGTACCTCTTCAGCAAAGGGGAAGGAGCTGGTGCGGCAGCGGCGCATCATACACACGCTCTTTGTTTTCCGCACTATGAGATATTCTAGGATTTGTACTTCGACATTATTATGTTTTGCCATTCAGTTTTCTGATACGAGACATGTTTTTATTAAATGATATGATCGGATGATAATTTGTTATAAATGTTTTGCAAATCACTTAATCAAAAATGAAATTTTTGGACATGAAATTTTTGGACATGAAATTTTGGGTCGTTACAGCTGACCTGGTGGAAACTACTAGTCGATTCTATGCCGAAAGTTGAAGCTAGTAAGATGTCTTAGGAGGATTTTCTAGTATAGCTAAAGATGTCATACTGCTCCGAGCACGATCTTCTAGAAATCAACAATGAGTTCCAAAATCTGGAAAAGGGAAGGATGAGCGTTACTGAATACGCTGCAAGTTTTACGGAAAAGATGAAGGTGGTTCCTTACCTAGTCCCAACCGACCTCTCCAAAGTTAATAAGTTTGCTCACGGGTTACCAACAGACTTTGGTCCAATGGTTAAGCAAACAACCACTCTGAAAGCTGCCATCTGGGCTACTAAGAATGTGGAGACCCAGATACGAGAGAAGGGTATGGAGAGGGCAGAGGTTGGTG
The DNA here is from genome assembly GCF_002870075.4 of Lactuca sativa. Lineage (NCBI taxonomy): Eukaryota > Viridiplantae > Streptophyta > Magnoliopsida > Asterales > Asteraceae > Lactuca > Lactuca sativa. The sequence continues at coordinate 209,349,709 of NC_056630.2, read as the reverse complement.
AGAAAAGGAAATTTGATGGGTCGTCGAAATTCAACAAGAAAAGCAAGTTCTCAAGGTCTGGTACACAGAAGTATGGTGGAGGTGAATCCAAATGATGCGAAAAGTGCAAGAAGAAGCACCAGGGAAAATGTGACGGAGGAGTCACTTGTTTCAAATGTGGAAAACCTGAGCACTATGCTAACAAGTGCACGTTCACCAAGAAGGTCTGTTATGAGTGCAACGAGGAAGGGCACATTTCAAGGGATTGCCCAAAGACGAAGGAGGCAAGAAAACCCAACATTTCACCGAAGCCGAAGGCAAGGGCCTTCCAGATGATGCTAGAGGCTACAAAAGAGGCAGCAAATGTCGCTTCAGGTACCTTTCTTGTAAATGGATTGCCTGCCAATATACTATTTGATTCGGGAGCCAACTATTCCTTTGTATCGCATAAGTTTGGTGGGAAACTAGCATTGCCTGTAGAAAAACTCGATAATGACTTGATTGTAGAAGTTGCCAGTGGCAAATGCAAACCTATTAGTAACCATATTAGGAATATCGTCATTGACCCAAACAAAAACGAATTCCACGAGGAGATGTTACCCATAGAGTTGAACGGTTTCGATATCGTTTTGGGTATGGATTGGCTTAGCACCAACGATGCTAAAATTTTATGCAGGAAAAAGATAGTAAGGGTAAACCCACCCGTAAAAGAATCGTTTATGGTGTACGAGGACAAACGAAGAGTAAATTCTGGAATAATCTCCCTGATGAAATCCAGAAAATGTTTGTCCAAAGGATGTGCATCATATTTGGCATTTGTTATCGATGCTAAGAAGGAAAAGAAGGAGGTGCAGAATATACCGGTCGTGTGTGATTATCTGGAAGTCTTTCCCGAAGATCTTCCCGAATTACCTCCTGATAGACAAGTGGAGTTTCGGATAGACTTGTTACCAGGAACTACACTGATAGCGAAAGCACCATACCGATTAACGCTGACGGAGATGAAGGAGCTTATGACGCAACTTTAGGAATTATTGGACAATGGTTTCATTAGACCAAGTTCATCACCATAAGGAGCTCCGGTGTTATTCGTGAAAAAGAAAGACGGAAGCATGAGGATGTGCATAGACTACAGAGAGCTGAACAAGGCAACGATAAAGAACAAGTATCCATTGTCGAAGATTGATGACCTATTCAATCAGCTACAGGGTTCGAGCTACTTCTCAAAGATCGATCTTAGGTCAGGATATCATCAGCTGAAGGTGAGAGAGCAGGATATTGAGAAAACTGCGTTCAAAACAATATATGGACACTATGAGTTCTTGGTTATGTCATTTGGACTAACCAATGCTCCTGCAGCATTCATGGATTTGATGAACAGGGTTTGTAAACCATTCCTCGATAAATCCGTGATAGTGTTCATCGACGACATCCTGATTTACTCAAGAAGTCAGGAGGAGCATTGCAGACACCTGCGAGAAGTCTTAGAAGTACTGAAGAAGGAGAAGCTTTACGCTAAGTTCTCTAAATGAGACTTTTGGATACGAGAAATCCAGTTCTTGGGTCACGTGTTTAACCAAGAAGGGATAATGGTTGACCCAGCAAAGATCGAGGTTGTGATGAAGTGGGAACGTCCGAAAAGTCCCACGGAGATTCGGAGCTTTCTGGGATTAGCTAGATATTACCGACGATTTATAGGATTTTCTTCGATAGCCTCTCCATTCACAGCTTTGACCCATAAAGGAGCTACATACACTTGGAATGAGAAGCATGAGGAAGCGTTCGAGAAACTAAACAAGAAGTTATATGAAGCACCGATACTTTCTCTACCCGATGGAGTTGAAGACTTCGCGGTCTATAGTGACGCATCTGGAGTCGGTTTGGGTTGTGTTCTAACCCGGAGAGAAAAGGTGATAGCATATGCATCTCGACAATTGAAGGAGCACGAAAAGAACTACCCCACTCACGATTTGGAGTTGGCAGCGGTAGTTTGTGCTCTAAAGATATGGAGGCATTACCTCTATGGCACCGAGTGCAAACTCTTCACTGATCATAAGAGTCTCCAATATCTATTTAATCAAAAGGAGTTGAATATTAGGCAACGACGTTGGCTAGAATTGCTTAAAGACTATGACTATGAGATACTTTACCACCCCGGTAAAGCAAATGTTATCGTTGATGCTCTTAGTCGGAAAGACAACCTTGAAAGGAAGAGGCCAAGAGCGTTGAGAATTAAAGTTGTCTCGACAATTGTGGAAAGCATCAAGAAAGCTCAAGAAGAAGCTACAGAGAAGAATGACTGAAAAGTGGAATGTTTGGGAAAAACATCTGCGTTCGGTACAAACAACCAAGGACTGAAGGTATTCCAAGATCAAATTTGGGTACCTAAAACGGGAGGAATAAGAGATCTTATGATGGAAGAAGCTCACAAGACCATGTACTCGATTCATCCCGGTAGCAGAAAAATGTATAGGGACCTAAAACCTTACTACTGGTGGCCGACGATGAAGCTCGATGTTGCGAAGTATGTGGCCGAGTATGTGACTTGTGCAAGAATTAAGGCACAACATCAGAAACTGTATGGGAGTTTAGAACCCTTACCTATACCCAAGGGAAAATGGGAAGATATCACCATGGATTTTGTAACTAAACTGCCCAGGACGAAGAACGGCCACGACATGATTTGGGTGGTCGTGGATTGTTTCACTATGAGTGCACACTTCATAACAGCCAACGAAAGGTTGTCTATGGATAAGCTCGCAAATGCTTACGTGAAGCAAATTGTAAGACTTCACGGTGTTCCTCTAACAATCGTATCGGATCGTGATAGTCGTTTCATGTCGAGGTTTTGGAGAAGTCTACAAGAGGAATTGGGTACAAAATTGTGTTTGAGTACAGCTTACCATCCGCAAACTGATGGCTAGAGCGAAAGAATGATTCAAACACTGGAAGATATGCTGAGAGCATGTACCCTGGAACTCCAAGGTAACAGGGATGAAAACTTACCTTTGGTAGAATTTTCATACAACAACAGTTTCCACTCAAGCATCAAGATGGAACCTTATCAAGCCATGTATGGACAAAAGTGTCGTACGCCGTCTTGTTGGCTTGAAGCCGGAGAAAATCAGTTTATGGGCCGCGAAATAGTCCATGAGACTACTGAGAAGCTGAAGGTGATTAGGGAGAGGATGTTAGCAGCTCAAGATCGTCAGAAGAGCTATGTTGACAAGAAAAGACGACCGATGACCTTCGAAGTTGGGGATTTGGTTTTGCTTAAAGTCTCACCGTGGAAGGGACTTATACGATTCAGGAAATGAGGAAAGCTGATTCCAAGGTTTATTGGACCGTTTAAAGTTCTTCAGAAGATTAGGAACCAAGCTTACAAGCTGGATTTTCCCAAAGAACTCAATGGTATTCATAACACCTTCCATGTGTGTTATTTGAGGAAGTTCAAAGGAGAAGATCCCGACATAATTCCAATCTCAGAGTTATGAATGGATGAGAATAACAGGCTAATTGAAGAGCCCGAGGCAATAGTTGACCATAAGACTAAGAAGTTACGACGCAAGATTGTCGACTTAGTGCTAGTCCGATAGAAACATTCGAATGGGCCGAATCTCACTTAGGAAAAAGAGAGTGATATGATGAGTCGCTATCCACATCTGTTTGCTGATGCATGATTCCGGGAGGGAATCATCCTAAGGGGGAGGGAATTGTAACGCCCAGGTTTCAGGGCTTAGCATTTTTGGACGATGTAATAGTCTAGGTCAACTATTGTAACTCTTTTTGAAGTAATAAAGATGAAATATTTAAATTCTATGTGAATTATGTGTATTTGTGTGCTTATTACTTAATCATAAAGATATAATTAATAAAGAATAAATATAAGCATCAAAATTAAAGTGTGAGATAAGTCCTATATCATTACATAAAGTTGTAGTGGTCGAAACAAAGATTCTGGGGATATAAAGAACGCCGAAATCCGATTTATAACGAAGAAGTTATGACCCGTCGAAGTTTCGCGACGGAACCGGCAGGACACCGAGAAGCGTAAAAAGTGAATTTACGATAGAAGACTTTTAGCCTTATTAATCTAAACCGAAGTCATATAGTATGTTAAACCGGGAAAATCCAAAAAAAGAACGCCCTAATCTGACTTCGTGTGAGGAAGTTATGATTTTTCAAAGTTTCAGCTTAACAGTGTATAGCTCGAAACTCGAATTTTAGTTCGAGCGGTTTTTGGCTTACACGACCTAAATGAAAGTAGAATATCTCATTAATAGGAACTCAATGGTAAAAATACAGACGAAAACGGAGTCCGTACGAAGGAGTTACGAATTCTTCGCGGTCATTTAGCCGTCCAATCTCCGCGTACTGTTGAATTTAAGATCGATCGAGAATTAGTAGACTGAGTCTAAATGAAAGTTGTAGATCTTGTTTTTATCTACGTGTGGAAAAAAAGAACGTTGAAAACGGAGCTCGTATGCGAAAATTATGAATTTTTGAAAATCGGTTGATTTCCACCGTGTGTGCAATACCACGTGTCAGCACCAGGCTGCGCCTGGCTGTAGCCAGCCTGGCTCACGACGTGAATATCAAAAATTCAGGATGTAAACCTTCCTCCAGCCCCTATAAATAAGTGGTGAGACCTCCATTTATTCTCAAACCTTCCTACTTCTTCCTCTCTCTCTCTCTCTAGAACCTCTCTCTAGCCCCCGAAACCCCCCGAAAAGCCTAGGGAACCTCCCTAGCACGAGGCGGAAGCCCCAGAGCGCCCGACGGCTCTGAGAAGAAGAGTCTTTTGGCTCGGAAACGCTGCTCCAACGAAGCCTGGTTTTGAGAAAAACCCGCTGTAAGTGAGCTACGCCTAACCTATCTTTAGTTTAGCTTATGTTTTTAATATAGTAATGTTATTAGGACCTTATAATAAGTACTTGGGCTATTATTATGGGTTATATACATATCGTTTAAAGCTTATACAATAGTAATAATAGCTAGACTATTAATTAGTCTCGGTGAATATTAGACTAAACCCTATTGGTAATGATACTAGGTTTTGCCGAAGGAAAATTGTGTTAAGAGTAACGAAGCGTTGTCCAAGCGTCGAGTCACCACCTTCTCAGGTGAGTACATAGTTACTTTCATCTTACACACAGATATGAAGTATCTTATATAAATTACATGCTATGTGTGCATATTAACTGTATACTTGCTATCTATGCTGGATGAATGTTTTTATACAAGTTTTAAATGATTTAAACTGTACATGTATTTTATATCTACAATAATGTCGGGGTAAAATATGGGTAGATGTAATAAGACGATGTGTGATAAAATTATGAGAGGCCTCGATGTTGTTGTTGGTGATTCAGTCATCTAGCGGAGTATAGATGACGACTACGGACTCTTCTAGACAATCCAGTGTAACGCTAGCAGGCTCGCAACCTGTAGGTGTTTGTGAACGATGTGTTCACTAGTGTACTCCATCCCCCACATGGTTTCCTAAAGGACATTTAGTGTTGAGGAATCCCCTTAGCATTAGTGTCCATCCCGATGTTGATCCTTAGTCTTGGTCCCTTATGATAGGTGTTTTAGGGACGTAATGTGAGGATAATGGGAACGGGTAATTGGGTTATTGTTGATTGATGAATTTAATAAACTTATTTATTGTGGGTTGAAAACCCTATGTGCTCACAAGGCTCCTAAGCCTGACCCACTCAGTTTCATGTATTACAAGTAGTGGCGCTCGAGCATAGATGTGATCTTTTGGATGAGAGATTACGGATATAGGCCTGTAGATATGAAATAATGTGGTAAGGCTTATATTGTATTGTTTATACTTTTGATCTGTATCGAACATGACATCCTGAGTCTTTTAATGAAATACATTTCTACGTAAATTCTTTGATAAATCTTTATCATATTTTGTCTTGGGGACGAATTCCGCAACTCATTTATCTAAAATATTACTCTGATTTTTAAACAAAGTATAAACAAAACCGGTTTTTCTGGACGTGATTTTGGGGATGTCACAGTCTCTTCCCGGGTGCTCCAAACCAATCTCGCATCTACAAACTCTTGGAAGTCATATCCTTCAGGGTCCAGCACCCTGTCACGCTCGCTAGCTCACTTGCCAATGGCTAAACTGCACCAACTGGAACATCCTTTGTCCCCAAACTGGGTCACAAACTCCTCCCCAAAGTTTCTCAGATTCTCCAAGACTCTTACTGATTCGAGTATGGATCCTGTGCTTCAGTAGTACGGGCCCAATACTACCTTCCACACCTATCCATACTTTCCTCAGCAATCCTCCCGAATCCTCCAAGTCACTTCCTCAACTGGTACACCCAAGTCTCACTGAACCTCACTACTAACCCACTGAGCATATCCTAGGCTTTCCTAGGTTCCCGTACTCACCCAATCCTCAGCTACTAAAGAACTTCCCACTAATGTCAACTATCTACCTCGTGAATATAGCCACTCGCGACTTATCATATTTACTTAGTAGCTAGCTCACATTACTAAGAGTCCCTCAAAGCACCAAGCAAACATCATTCAGACAATGGAAAATCTTGATAGGTTTAATACAAACAATCCTATGTGTGCATGCAACCCTAGTTGGATCTATGTTTTCACTATAAGACATACAACTTTATGAACACAAAATAAACCCTGGCATGCTTCTATAATTTTCGAAAATTACATAGAAGTGTAGTAGACATATCTTTGTTGTTATATAGCAATAACAACTAGTTTCCTTGATCTCTTGAACTCTCTTGAACTCTTGAAAGCAAGCACCACAATTGTAGTGCCTCTAATGGATCACAAACACCTTGAAGCGAGAAGGCAACTAAGAGAGAGAAGGGAATGATGCTAATTTCGGCCCTAGGGTTTCCTTGGAATCAAGTGGCCTCAAATTGAAGCATAGGGCATGTATTTATACTATAGGGTGCTAGGGTTTTAGTCTAAACCCTAATGGACAGCTTAGCCACCAAGCAGCCCAAGGAACCTTATGGAATGAGGCCTTGGACGAAAATATGATGATCCTTCATCATAATTTCGTTCCCCCTTATTCCATTAGGTTTCCTAGCCCAAACCTCAACTATCACACATTTGACAGTTTATACCCCTCTATTTAATTAATCTCTTTTAGTCACCAAATTAATTCCTAATTAATTTATGACTAATACTAATTAAATAAATATGATTTCTCCTTTAATATATTATTCTTATAATATATTAATAAATCATAATCTCTCCTCTCTCATATCAAATTACCTCGTCAAGTTGCTTTGGTGAAGGCAACCCAAAAGGACCATGCACACTCGGGTCAAGTATATATACCAAATATGGTTACTGACTTAGACATTAATCCAACAGTCTCCCACTTGGATAAGTCTAGTAACTATATCTCACGTATTACTTCCGTACTCGATAGCAATCGTAGCTTTCAATAGCCGCTGTCAACCCTGACCAATAATCTGTCCTTTAGATAAGGGATCGTATAATCCTCTGTTCTAGATATCATGCTAACAATACTTATTGTCTAGCATTTTATTTCTTGATCTCTGATTTGTTCGACATAGAACTCAGTTGAACACATCAACTTTATCTTGACCGGGCCCGGCACATAAGTCAAACCAAATTATCAAGTGGCCGAGATATCGTTTTTATCCTCATAGAATAAAAGGAACAGAAAAACGTCGACTAATATGCCTTTATCATTTACTAGTTAAACCACACATAATAATACGTTTTATAACATCAAGTTACTAATGCGTTTTCGCATTATCAATGTATAATCAACCAGCAAACAATAACCATATCTCTAGGTTTAAAGATTATATGATATTATCATCTTGCGATCACTTGTGATAACATTCATGAAGTAATACCAGCAAGTGTGGGTCTATTTCAATGCTCAATACAAATTTCATAAGCACTCATAAACTTTGCAGCAAACCTTTGCTATGTCTAAAACTTTTTAGACAATCTACAAACAAATTTATGACAATCTTCCTTCATATCTACTTCCAACATATGAGCGATTGTGAACTGTTCGAATAATCTTATTATTCAGGAAGTCAAAACATGCAAAATCGACACAATAGATAAATAATCAACATAAGATAGAAACTTTCTTATAAATAACACACCTTTATTTAATCATCATTAGTTGAATATGACATCATCTATTACAAGTTTCCTACCTATCTAATCTAAACTAATATCGTCCTTCAGCCCTACGCTCCTAGCGTGCTGCAAATGCTTGACCCTACTCAGTCCCTTCGTAAGGGGATCTGCTGGGTTATCTTCTGACGATACCCTCTTCACAACGAGGAGTCCCTCTTCTACCCGATGTCTAATAAAGTGGTATTTCCTGTCGATATGTCGAGATCTGCCATGATCCCTTGGTTCCTTGGTTAAGGCAACCGCTCCTTCATTATCACAGAAAATTTCCATGGGCTCCTTTATGGATGGCACAAATCCAAGGTCTCCAATGAAGTTCTTCAACCATATAGCCTCCTTTGACGCTTCGCTCGCCGCAATATACTCTGATTCGCACGTTGAATCAGCTACGGTCTCTTGCTTGGAACTTTTCCAAGTCACTGCTCCTCCATTTAGGGTAAAGACCCAGCCCGACTGCGATCGGAAGTTATCCCGATCCGTCTGAAAACTAGCATCACTGTACCCTCGTACCCTTAAGTCATCACTCCCACCGAGGACTATAAACCATTCCTTGGTCCTCCGAAGGTACTTAAGAATATTCTTAACTGCAATCCAATGTGCTCTACCAGGATTCCCCTGATATCTGCTGACCATGCTTAAAGCGAAGGCCACATCAGGGCGAGTACAAGTCATAGCGTACATGATAGAGCCTACTGCGGAAGCGTAAGGTACTCGGCTCATATCAGCTATCTCTGTCTCTGTACTCGGGCTCTGAGTCTTACTCAGCTTGGTATTGCTTTGGATTGGCAACTCCCCTTTCTTGGAATTTTCCATACTAAAACGCTTTAGCACCTTTTCCAAGTATGTATCCTGACTGAGTCCTATCAATCTCTTTTCCCTGTTTCTTACTATTCTTATTCCCAGAATATAAGCGGCTTCTCCGAGGTCCTTCATAGCGAAACATTTCCCAAGCCAAGACTTGACCTCCTGCAAGGTTGGGACATCGTTTCCTATGAGTAGTATGTCGTCGACATACAATACGAGGAAGCTTATTATACTCCCACTGGCTTTGACATACACACAAGATTCATCTTCGCTTCGCAGAAAGCCAAACTCTTTAACCTTCTCATCAAAACAAAGATTCCATCTGCGAGATGCTTGTTTCAATCCATAAATAGATTTCTCAAGCTTGCATACTCTATTCGGATGCTTCACATCGACAAAACCCTCTGGCTGATTCATGTAGACATCCTCAGCCAACTTTCCATTAAGGAAAGCGGTCTTCACGTCCATCTGCCATATTTCATAATTATGAAATGCAGCTATGGCAAGCATCACCCTAATAGACTATATCTTCGCAACTGGTGAGAAGGTCTCATCATAGTCAACTCCGGGAGTTTGAGTAAAGCCCTTCGCAACCAATCGCGCTTTATAAGTATGCACTTTCCCATCCATGCCCGTCTTCTTCTTGAAGATCCACTTGCACCCGACTGTCTTACGACCCGGTACATTATCAACCAAATTCCAAACTTGGTTGTCGTACATGGACTGAATCTCGCTGTCCATAGCCTCTTTCCATTTTGCAGACTCCGGGCCTGCCATGGCTTCCTTATAGCTGCTAGGTTCATCCAAATTTACTAGTGTACTATCACTAATAAATGTATCCCCTTCAGTAGTAATATGAAAACCATAAAACTGGGGTGGAACACTAGCCCTAGAGGAACGTCGAAGAGGTAAGGACACGTCAACAGGTTCAACAGGAGTTTCCTCCTCAAGTTGAGTGCCAGTGTCAGAGGTTCCTTCATCGCTTTGATCTTGAATTTCTTCAAGTTCAATTTGCCTCCCACTGTCTTCTTGGCCTATCAATTCCTTTTCTCGGAAAACTCCTCTTCTAGCAACGAAGACAACATTGTCACTCGGTCTATAGAAAAGGTAGCCAAAAGACTTCTGCGGATAGCCGATGAAATAACACTTCTCACTATGAGGTTCTAGTTTGTCGTGAGTCTCTCGTCTTACGAAAGCCTCACAACCCCAAACCTTGATATGTGCCAACGAGGGAGCCTTCCCTGTCCACATCTCGTGAGGAGTCTTGGAAACCTTCTTAGTGGGAACTAAGTTAAGTATACGGGCGGCAGTCTCTAAGGCATACCCCCAGAAAGCTATTGGTAACGAAGTCCGACTCATCATAGAACGAACCATGTCCAACAAGGTCCGATTACGTCTCTCAGCCACACCATTCAATTGTGGCGTTCTCGGAGGCGTCAATTGTGAAACGATTCCACATTCTTTTAGATAGTCGTGAAACTCAAGACTTAGGTACTCTCCTCCTCGGTCTGACCGAAGCATCTTGATTTTCCTGCCCAGCTGATTCTCCACTTCATTCTTAAACTCTTTGAACTTTTCAAAGGTTTCCGACTTTTGCTTGATCAAGTAGATATATCCATATCTGCTATAATCATCTGTAAAAGTCACGTAGAAGCGGCAAGCATCCCTTGTGGTGGATCTAAAGGGCCCACACACATCGGTGTGTATGAGATCCAATAAACCCTCACCCCTTTCACAAGTGCCAGTAAAGGGTGACTTGGTCATCTTCCCAAGTAAACAAGACTCACACGTGTCAACGTCCCTAAGGTCGAATGACTCCAACACTCCATCCTTTTGGAGTTGGGCTATGCGTTTCTTGTTGACATGGCCAAGGCGACAATGCCACAAGCATGCTTTGTCTAGACTAGTAGACGAATCTATATTCAAAACATTATTTCCAAAATTGTCAACAATCATCACTGATTCATAAATCCCATTACAAGGTAATGCATTGAAATAAAAGACACCATTCAAATAAACATTAATAGAACCATTACTATTATCAAAAGAATATCTGAAACCTTGTCTAAACAACCCGTGAAAAGAAATAATGTTTCTTGCCATATCTGGCGAATAACAGCAATTCTCTAAATCTATTCCTAACCCATTACTTAACAATAAAGAATAAACACCGACTTTGGTCACAGGCGACGATCTTCTGTTTCCCATAATCAGGTTCATCTTCCCATGCTCCATCTCCATACTTCTTTTTAGGCCCTGCAAATCAGAACAAATGTGGTAACCACATCCTGTATCAAGAACCCATGAAGTAGCAAATGATAAGTTATTAGATTTAATAGAATACATACCTGCAAATGTGGGCTTGATCTTCCCATCTCTTATGTCCTGCAGATATTGTGGGCAGCTTCGCTTCCAGTGGCCCTTTTGGTGGCAATAGAAGCACTCTGCTTCTTTAGGATCGGAAGAGGGTTTAACGGGGCCTGCTTTGGTCCCACTTGATGACGAACCATCACGGGGTTTCCCCTTATGGTGGCTCTTACATGGAGCCTTCCTCTTTTTACCCTTTCCCTGACCTATCGCCATCACAGGAGCGGCCACAGCAGGTGACAGTGCAACGGATTTGTCTTTGAGGTTGCTCTCAGCAGTCCTCAAGAGTCCTTGGAGCTTGCTCAAGGAGACCTCCTCTTTGTTCATATGGTAGGTCATCCTAAACTGATTGTAGCAGGAGGGCAAGGAGTGGAGGATTATGTCGATAGCCAAATCCTCATCAAACTTAACATTAAGTTTGAGAAGATGATCAACATACCTCTGCATTTTCTGCAAATGAGAGGTTAGGGATTCTCCACTCCCCATCTTAGCGGTAATCATGCTAGTAATGATCTCATAGCGCTCTTGCCTCGCGCTCTGGTGATACCTGTCCAGCAAATCCTGATGCATTTCATATGGATACATGTCCTCATAGGACTTTTGGAGTTCGAGGTTCATGGTGGCCAGCATGATGCAGTGAACTTTCGTGGCATCACGCTCGTGGGCCTCAAAGGCGGCCAATTCCTCAGGAGTAGCAACATCTGGGATGATTTTCTCAAGCTTTTCATCGAGGACATATTCTTTGTCCTCGTAGCGTGTGATCATGCGGATATACCTCATCCACTCGTTGAAGTTTGAACCATCAAATGTCACTTTCTGACACAAGTTCATCAACGAGAATGACCCAGAAGCGTTGTTGTTGTTGTTGTTTGCAGACATCTGAAAAGGAAAGGAACAAAGTTTGATTAGAAATGAATCCCTAATTAAACACCCAAATGAGTAATTAGGGCTAGGATCCAACAACATTATTTACAACTTAGAAAGGGATGCCGTACTCTAAAAGTAAATAATTTGAAGGTAAGTGAATGACGATTCACTAATTCTCACCATGAAAAACAAAAAAGCAATTTAGGTTTTAAATGTATTGAAAACTCCTAGATCTTTGAGATTCATTGAACTTTTCAATGGCATGTTTGAATCTCGATATGCATTTCAAATTTGCGACTGGGATGTCGAGGATCGCAAACAAATTTGTGAATAACCATGCGAATCAATGTGGTGCACTCAATGTCTTTATCACCTAATCAATGTGCCGGTGAACCACACACGCTCCATTGATCTATGACAACCATCGAGTCACCCTTCGCTACCAATGTCATCCCCAAATTGATGTGCCGGTTAACCACACGCGCTCCATCAATGTTTGAGAAGGGTACAAAGTGTAATTCCATGGATTAGCATCATTTTCACATTTTACCCTAAAGTAACTAAGAGTGGGAATTTGTAAAACAATGTAGTTACTTTAATACTTCCATTATACTTTTAATGAGGAATTAAGTGCCTTATCCTATCCGTTCGGCTAACGACCCTCCACCAGTCAAGCAAGCGGTAGATGTGAGTGTACATCCATTAAGCGCCATTTTATAGGCAGCAACCTTATACCCACCTTATAGACCGGCTTCGTGAATGAGGCCTACTAGCGATAAGACTAGCTTATTCTTATACATATATAATAACTAATCTTATAATATCATAATTGTATAAGGGTGTATTTTAAAGCATTTCAAAATACTAGTATCTTAATGTGTATTTAAAATTTTCGGAAATTAGGGCTATTTAATTTAAAATTTTAAACACCAAAAAAAAAAATTTGATTTAATAATTATCAAAATCAAACAATTAATTTGAACTATTAAATCTTTAAGGTTTATCATAAAATCAAACTATTAATTTATTTAATCCTTTTATCCCCTAGATTTTTAAATATATGGAAAGGATAATACAAGATCTTCAATTATCTAGTTTAAACAATTAAATTGATAATCACAAAGATAGAAATATCCAAATCCCTAAAATCTTGGGATCTTATCTTGGGGGGCAAGGGATTTTCGAAATCCCTAGGGTTTTTTAACCCTAATTTCGAAATTTGGAGGCTAGGCAAAAAGGTTTTAAGAACCCTATCAAAAATCGCCAACTAGGGTTTTGCAACCCTAATTTGCGAAAATCACCAAGCCTTAGGGTTTACTTGCCATAAACCCTAATTTGTCAAATTCATAATATGTATCAAATCCAATTGAAAACAAAAAACCAATGGCTCTGATACCACTGATAGGTTTAATACAAACAATCCTATGTGTGCATGCAACCCTAGTTGGATCTATGTTTTCACTATAAGACATACAACTTTATGAACACAAAATAAACCTTGGCATGCTTCTATAATTTTCGAAAATTACATAGAAGTGTAGTAGACATACCTTTGTTGTTATATAGCAATAACAACTAGTTTCCTTGATCTCTTGAACTCTCTTGAACTCTTGAAAGCAAGCACCACAATTGTAGTGCCTCTAATGGCTCACAAACACCTTGAAGCGAGAAGGCAACTAAGAGAGAGAAGGGAATGATGCTAATTTCGGCCCTAGGGTTTCCTTGGAATCAAGTGGCCTCAAATTGAAGCATAGGGCATGTATTTATACTATAGGGTGCTAGGGTTTTAGTCTAAACCCTAATGGACAGCTTAGCCACCAAGCAGCCCAAGGAACCTTATGGAATGAGGCCTTGGACGAAAATATGATGATCCTTCATCATAATTTCGTTCCCCCTTAGTCCATTAGGTTTCCTAGCCCAAAACTCAACTATCACACATTTGACAGTTTATACCCCTCTATTTAATTAATCTCTTTTAGTCACCAAATTAATTCCTAATTAATTTATGACTAATACTAATTAAATAAATATGATTTCTCCTTTAATATATTATTCTTATAATACATTAATAAATCATAATCTCTCCTCTCTCATATCAAATTACCTCGTCAAGTTGCTTTGGTGAAGGCAACCCAAAAGGACCATGCACACTCGGGTCAAGTATATATACCAAATATGGTTACTGACTTAGACATTAATCCAACAAATCTAACCAACATATTCCAATCAGATAAGTCTATCCTCTTGTCGGGTATCTATACTAGCATGCGATTCTAAGGCTCCCGCAATCAGGCATAACCTAAACAAGCTATCCTATCACTATTTGATCAGTACTATCATGCAGCTTAGCAAGCACATACAACAGGCATATAAGGCATCTTCTTTGATCCTTAACCCAAATCAAGCATGCAGTTATCATAATCATATCATATCATAATATAACATGTATGGGTACTTGGGGAAAGTTACTTGAGCTCGGCTGATTGCACGCATCACACACCCTGTTCTTTTCAAAGTTCTGTTCTATTTTCAAATTCTTTTCAAACTTCTTTTATAAAATGATTTTACTTTTGAAAATTTTCATACCAAGTCCTTAGTTTGAGTTCAAACACACCTAAGAGTGTGCCCAAATCCCTCAAACCAAGGCTCTGATACCAACTAGTAACATCCCAAAAATTCAAGGCCAGAAATTTCTTTTTTATTTTAAGTTATTGCATAAAACCGATCAATATAAAAAAAACCTTTCATAATAATATCTCATATCAAAAACCAAAGTGTCAATAATCAAACAGAGTATCATAAAACCATATCAGAGTGTAATCCCAAGGATCCAGTATGCGGAAAACATAGTGTGATGCGTTGCGACCAAGCTGGCTCCTTTCCTTTGAAACGATGTACCTGAAACTCATAACACATAACACGGTAAGAACTCATGCTTAGTGAGTTCCCCAAAATACTACATACAGCACATAAGCCACTCGAGGCTATAGCTTTACCAGAACTTCCGGTCAATGTGTCTCAGGGGCCTTCCGGTCCCACAATCTGAGTAGACCATCCAGTCCTACTCTGTCGACCTTCCGCTCCATACCATATTGACCTTACGGTCCATACCATACTACTCATACATACATAACGTATACATATCACATAAGTCACATAGCTCATACCAATATATAAGACCTTCCGGTCACATATCACATAAGTCACATAGCTCATACAAGTATATATAAGACCTTCTGGTCACATATCACATAAATTCTCATAACTCATTCATACATATAAGACCTTCCGGTCACACCTAGTTACCATTCAAGGTAAGGTATAGTGAGAGGACTCACCTGGCACTACTGAAGTCCTGCAGACTCAATCCCACACTGCTGAAGTCCTGCAGACTCAACCCTAGCTGCTAGATGACAAATTCCCGATCTGTTAATATCAAAACATCACCCAATTAATAATTGGGTCCCTCTACATAGCCGAAAGTACCTACTTTGGATAATTACTACATTACCCCAGGCTTGGCTTTATTTAAGCCGAAGGCCCAATCCATAGGCCCAAGGTAAATTAGGAATCAAAGCCCAACATATGGCCTAATTTTCCAAATTGGGCCCAAGCCTATACATGGTCTTATTCTAAGTCCCAACATCATATAATCACTAAGGCCCAAACTGTGGCCCATCTATGGCCAAAATTATGGCCCATCTATGGCCCAATTTTCCAAATTGGGCCCAAACCCCTTACATGGGCCTTACCCTAGGCCCATTAAATTATTCTAGTTCAATTGCTTGTTCTTGGATGGCCCATTGTCATCCCAATCATTTAGGCCCAATAGTAAACCCAAGTGAAATTAGGGTTTCACATCAAATGACGATTAGGGTTAAGTTTTTCCTACTTAACCCATTAGGGACTTAATCCACTAAGGACTTAATCCATTAAGTCCAATATTGTTTACATTAGTTTTTTCCAATGATTATTATTTAATATCTCCAGTTATTAAATAATTCACGTGTGTCCCGATTAATTCCCCAAATTAGGGTTTTATCGGCATAATGGTTTTCCAAACCCTACTTAGGGTTTCCAACCCAAATACTAGCCCATTTATCAATTTGTTGGGCTTTTAGGTCAATTAGGGATTTATTGTCCCATTAGGCCCACAAGAAGATCATTAATCCCATTAGGCTTCATTAGGCCTATTAGGGTTTCAACCATCCTAAACGAATCAATCTCACAAGGAAAGCACACCGCCACCCGACACGGTGGTCGGTGGCGGCAGCCACCACCCTACGGTGGTGGTTTGGGTTTCTTTTCATTATACTTTAGCTAATTATAGTTTACAATGCCTTAACCAAGAATAACACACACACACACTAACTACATCAACACACACACATGGTAGCTTATGGTGGCAACGGCTTTCCCGGCCAACAAGCTAAACACAACACATGCTATATAAAGAACAAACACCCACACTCTTTTCTTGCTTGCAAACAGGTCCATCCACCTTCCTGGTGGCGGTTGACGATGGTAGAAGTATAAAACAACGGCAGCATCGGCGGCTAATCGGAAAGAAGAGGAAAAAGGACGGTGGCTTAATAGCAATGAACTAGGAAAGGAAAGGCTTTGCGACATCGGCAGCCACGCTTCGACTCCACCAGCTTCTCCCCACGACCACGACAATCCCTTCCCGACAGCCTTGTTCTTCGCCGGCAACAAGTGAAACAGTGGCGGCTAGGGTTTGGCAGCACCCTCCCAAATCTCAACGGTTCCTCCTGACACCCTCGCTCAACACGTTGTCAGGTGAAATGGACTTCATTTCCGATAGCAGCGGAGGCGGTATGGTAATGTCCGGTGACTTAAGGCGGCAATGCAACAACGAGACCTAAGAGCACCACCTTCCAGCGGTCTACCCATAATCACGTCATCGGTCTCAGTGGGTTTTTCCGGGCTTCACACAACCTCCAATGATAGGATGATGGTGGCGCTTCATTGGCGAGACCACCGGTGGCATAGTAACGATGGTTGACAGTTAAGGGAAAAGTTTTAGCCCTTCCATTTAAGTCCAAATTTTACTAAACAGCCCCTTTCTCAACAAATCCTTTTCAAAATCAATCCACAATTTATCTTTTTAACCCCTAATTCTCAGTTATGATATTTTTAGCCCTTCCACCTCATTTCCTTTTAAATTAAATCCAAATAATTATCATGCAATCCCTAACTTCAAAAATTCTTTATAATAAATTTGGAAATCATATTTTTAACCCCCTAAGATTTCAATTATTTATTTTAGGGCTATTATTCACTCATTAATTTATTCATTTATCTTATAAATAAACGAGGTGTTACAGAAGTAGGGGATGGATATAGTAGGAAAATTACCTAAGGCACCTAGAGGAAATGTCTCCATGCTGGTAATGACAGACTATTTCTCGAAGTGGATCGAGGCTGAGGCTTTTGTTCAAGTAAGAGATAAGGAGGTGGTGTTTTTTATAAAACGTAATATCCTGAACAGGTTCGGGATCCCTGCCGAAATTATATGTGACAATGGATCCCAATTCATAAGAAAGAGGACTACGGACTTTTGCACAAGTTAGGAATCAAAATGATAATGTCCACCCCTATTCAATCTCAAGAAAAAGGTTAAGCAGAATCTAAAAACAATATCATAGTCAATAACTTGAAGAAAAGGCTAGATGAAAAGAAAGGGAGATGGGCAGAAGAGCTTCCCTTCATCCTATGGGAAGATAGGACCACTTCCAAAGTAGCCACATGCCAAACTCCATACTCTTTGGTGTTTGGAGCAGAGGTGATGATACTCACTGAAGTGGCGATCCCAACGGCAAGATATCTACTTCAAGATCAAAAGAACAATGATATGATCCTAGCTCAGGATCTTGATACTATCGATGAACTCATGGATCTTGCCATGATCCGCATCGCTGCCCAATCAACAAAGAATCACCAAAGAATACAACAAGAGTCAAAGTTAGAAGATTCCAGTTAGGAGACTTGGTCTTAAGGAAATTATTCCAAAAATACCAAGGATCCTAGTGTAGGTAAATTAGCACCTAAATATGAAGGATCATATCTCATAGATGTTGAAGCATGAAATGGGGCATATTGGCTAGCTACCCTTGATGGAAATATCTTGCCATGATCCTAGAATTTTATACATCTTAAAGCTTATTTCATGTAAGTGAGATTATTCATTTTCCAACAAACTCAAGATTCACATATTCTTTACCTTTTACCCTTTATTTTCATTATTATTATTTACTCTCTTGAAAACCATCACTAACTTAAGCATCGGAGGGGCGTTATGCCCACCCAAGCTAACGTTTTCTATACAAAGGAACACAAGGATCCTGACACACGAAGATCCAAGTATCTTGATATTTAAGGATCTTGGAACTTAAGGGTCCCAATAGCTACAATATTCTACTACTCTCAACGATTGCAATAGGCAAGTTTCCTAGTAACTACAAATAGAGACTAATCATCTCTCCTACAAATAAGGGTACTTAATCCCCTCTAAGGTTTAAGGAGTTAACTAGCTCTTTCATGCGAGTTAAGGTTTCTACACCTCGCTTGGACACACAATATCAAAATGTGGGATGTGAATAAGGGGATCATTTCACGTTGTAGTGACTTGGCAACCCTCTTATTTCTGAACATAAGTTAAGATCCTACAGTTTGAATCAAAGGTTAATAACATTGACATGTTATCTCAAGTTGGGATCTTCCCCATAAAATTTCCTAAGACATATAACATTCACATGTTATCATAAAAATTCGGATTTCCCCCCGTATTTTTACCGAGATTTGTAACATTAACATGTTACCTTGAATTGGGATTTCCCCAATAATTTACTAAAGATTGTAACACTGACGTGTTATCTCAGGTTGGGATTTTCCGCTGAGATTTTCTAAGAGTTATGACACCAACAAGTTGTCTAAAGTTGGGATGTTCCCCAAAAATATGCAAGGTTTACAACATTATCACATTGCAAAATAAGACTTTTTCTTAGGTATTTTCTAAGTTGAATTTATTCCTAAGGAGCGATCCTTCCCAAGTTCACCGAGTTAGGATCAATCAAGGATCCACCCTGATGAACTCTTAAAGCAAGGATTTTCCCGTATCATACTAAAGGACTTCCCTACATCTAAAGGTTACAGAGCCTAAGGATAGTCAGGTTCTATCTATCCTTTAAAATTATTTTTTCCTACATAATGATTAAGCTATTAACTATTTTAGGATCCCAAGTTAATTAATAACCATTTCAGGGTATTCCGATCTTAAGAGTTCTTACTATTTAGGATACTTTTACGAAAGGATCATCAGAAGATATATAATCATAACAAGCATATAAGTCAACCACATAGATAGAAATCTAAAACAACCATACATAAATGAAGAGTGGGACATCGGTTCCATAAGACACAAACATTTCTTATACAAAATCATTGAAAATATTCCTATCTAACAGGCCAAGACTGTAGCATGGTCATCATCGTCTGGGCTCTTCTTCTTCTAATTCTCCTTTGGATGTTGCCCCTTAGGATCCTCGTTGGTCATGAAAAAATCACCCTTTAATTCAGCAAGGGTTGTGCGCCACCCAGCCATATTCCAGGATCCTACATTGGCCACATCTTCAACTAGTTTGATCTTGACCTCCCAAACAGCCATGACTGCGCTAGCTTTCACTTCGGTAATCACCTTCGTTATCTCTGCATCATGCTCCTCCTATTTCTTGGCCTTCTCCTTGCTCAGAAGTACCACTCATCTCAAGAGATCCTCGTTGGTCGCCTTCCGCATTTTTTCTTGTTCTCCTAAAGCTTCTTCAGCCTTTTCATCTCGGATCCTCAAGTCTATAGAGACACGATCAAAGACCTGTAGGAAGAGTTACAATAGAAAGATTGAAAGGCAAAGGGTAACAAACAAAAGCAACGCTAACACCTACAGCTTGAGAAAAGGAGAGCGGCCTCTAAAGTGCATCCTCAGCTCCAAGATTTTCCAGGTTCAAATTCATGGCTTCGAGTCTTCCTCTTTCGGGATCCCAGAGTTTTCGTAGTTAGATCAATGTGGGCCTTTTTTGGGATAAAGGAGGAGTTAGTTTTCTATTTCTTCACATATATCTAGCCTCTTAACATAGCCGTATCAAGGTCTGAGAGAGATAAATGAGTACTGACACATGTGGTTTTGGATCCTGCAAAAACCAAAGAAATCTTAATAAATTCTCGATGTCTAAAGATGAAGGTGATAAAGGATCCCTACTAGTATCCATAGGGATGATAGTGGTTGACCTTTCTTGATGACTAGAAGATCAAGCTTGAATGTCCTGACAGCCTCAGATAGAGCAAGGAAGTCCTTGATCCTATCCTCGCTATCTGTAGTGGGGGGGGGGGGGGGGAACTAATTCATCAAACTTGAAAACTGCAAATAATAATAATAATAATAATAATAATAATAATAATAATAATAATAATAATAATAATAATAATAATAATAATAATAATAATAATAATAATAATAATTGTGAATATTGGAATCCTCAATATGAAAATAAGGAACCCTACCCTTTTTTAACCTAGGATTGAGGTAAAAGATCTCCACCAGGAATCGAGTGACATTTTATGAAAAGTATCTTCCTTCCGAAGCACCATCGTTATACTTGGATTTTAGAACAAGAGGTGATCCGTTGGTTTTAACTTTCAACAAGACGTCAAAGTTTCCAAAGGTAGAAAGATCGTAAACATAATCTAAGTCATTTAGACCAATGTTGTTTTTGGAATAGTGTCCAAGGTCATTAACTATTGGTAATATTTCTAATTATAGCAGGGTCCTTTTGGGTTGCCCTCAAGACCCAAATTGAGTAGAATAAATAAAGGAGAAATTGGTTTATTAATTATTATGGTTAATAATTAATTAGAAACTAATTGGAAATATATTTTGGGAATTAATTAACAATTTAATTAATTAAAGGGTTGAATGTTCATTAATCGATATTTGGTTAATCAGGAATGTTCCAAAACCTTATGGAATTATGGTTGGATGAAAATCACTCCATCCCACATGGGAAAGGAGTGAAATTTCGTGGTTAGGCCTACATCCCACATGGGAAGGAGTACTAAACCTAAGGAGGCATCCAGGGCTATAAATAGAGCCTTAGGGATTTCATTCTTCTTTGCACCTTGGCTTGAAGTATTCGCCAACCCTTCTTCCTCCCCATCTTAGGGACGATTTCTAACCCCTTTGGGTTTGTGAGATTGACCCTTCTCCTAGTTGTTTTTATTCCACTCTTTGGTGTCATTGGGTGTGATACCATTAGAGGTATTCTGGTTTGGGTCCTTTCATCCAAGCAACTTCATGGAGGTTCAAGATCTCAACCATGGAGATCAAGGGAATCATAAGAGGTATGTTTTCTTACTAATGCTTTAGTTTTCTAAGGTTGACGTAATTAGCACGAATTCATAGATCCATAGGATGCATGTACACTTAGGTACATGGTTGTTTCGATTTTTCCACTGCCTAGTTTTAAAGTGTATTTGATGCATACAAAACCCAATAGTGGTATCAGAGACATTGGTTCATGGTTACCTTCACCCTACATCCATGTTTTCTGAAAATATTGTTTTGGAACTGAATGATGAAAGTTTAATTGGAAAATTCGTAATGTGATGAAACCCTGATCTGGGTTCACGACGTGAACCAGTAGTTCACGACGTGAACTCAGTAGATCAGGATTATCGAATTTTAATCTTGCTTATTTTTCGAATTCAAGCTTTATCTTTCATGGATAAATACCTAATTGGATTAAATCTAGAAAACTAAATACTATTTAAATGTGTTTATTTAAATTTGAATATTTATGGATAAATATTATTTGATCATATTTTAAATTTGAATATTTATTATTATTTAAGTGAATTTAAATATTTAATATTATTTGTAATAAAGAATTATAAATTTGAATATTAACGCCTCATGATTTATTAATTGTTACAATGCGTCCTCGCACTTAATTAGAATTAATAATAGACAACTAAATTTAAAAAGTTTTAAATTTACCCCTTGAATTTATATATATTAGAATCGTGTCTACTATATGTATAAGAAAGTTACAACATGCGCCCTCACGTGTTTAAACATTGACATTGTCAGTCTTACCTTGACTAGGCTCACCCGTTCTAATGTAAGGGTTTAAGGAGGTCTTTTTGATTCCTAATAATGTCAGTTTTTAATATGCTTCGAGCTTACCACCCTCGCCGCCTTATTGCATTTTGAGAATGGAGTTACCGAAAGGGTTTGATAGTGATAATGGTCAATCTAAAAGTATTCTAAATACAAGTATAAAACAAAATTTCATTTTATTAATAGAATATGAGTTTATATTATCCATGAAAATTGCACATTCTCTTTATATTCTGTTGGTGGAGCTCGTGTGGTTAACCGGCACATCAATCTAGAATATAGTTGAGAATGATATGGAGCTTGCGAATCTCAAGCGTAACTTGAGCCGGGGACCATGCGATTTTGCAAGGTTAATTCTCAATCTATTTAATGTGAATCTTATGTTATCCATAAAAGTTGCACATTCTATTCATAACTTG
This sequence comes from Lactuca sativa, assembly GCF_002870075.4. Lineage (NCBI taxonomy): Eukaryota > Viridiplantae > Streptophyta > Magnoliopsida > Asterales > Asteraceae > Lactuca > Lactuca sativa. Next base: position 209,326,894 of record NC_056630.2, on the reverse strand, counting down.
TTGATGGAGCTCGCGTGGTTAACCGGCATGTCAATTTGAGAGTATAGGTAGAGAATGATGTGGAAGTTGCGAATCTCAAGCGTAACTTGAGCCGGGGGACCACGCAATTTTGTATGGTCGATTCACCATCTGTTTAGTGATCCGCGGTGACCCCATCATTGAATTTGAGATGAACATAATCCTAGATTAACACATCATTGATAGTCAATGAATCTCAAAGATCTAGGAGTTTCGTGGTGATCGAAATTGGCAAAGCGCTTTGCCTACCTAAATAACTTTATGGTGTGTTTACGGCATCCCTTTACACATCATGGAGCCAAATATGGATCCTAGCCTTCTAAATTATTTAGGGTGATTATTTTCTAAGAAGAAGTAAAATAAACTATAATAGAATTTGTCATTGAATGATGTCTATAACCTTATCCACTAAAATCTACTGCTATAAACCTTTGAGAGGATTAGCTATGAGGATGATCAATCTTGTCAAATTCGTAGTTTGGGAATAGTTCTCATAAACGAAAGGAAAGATCATGCCTTTGTTAAAGCTCTTCCTAGGTTACTTCAAACATTGCATTCTAAATTGTTAGAAAGAGAAATTATCAAATATACGTTGTAAATTGACATATTGAAGTAAAATGGAATTTCCTTGAGTTAGGAGTTGACTATGGTTAGTCGACTAGCTAACATGTACATATGATCAGTTCATTCTAATTTTGATATGAACAACTTGGAATGTCCATTAAGGAGTTGTGTAGCATGTTGAGGTTTCCTTTTGGAACTAGCATGGCCAATCATAGAAACTCATATTTCAAAACACCCCCATATTTTAATATCATGAATAGAAGAAGAAAGTCAATTGCTCACGATTTAAATGGTGATTAGTGTGGGTATACCTAATCTAGGCCCTAATACCTAGGACAAAGGAAGGCTTATTCTAAGACATGTTCTAATAGCTGCTTGTTTCCATAACAATAAAAGGACTAAGAAATCAAACTTGCCCAAATGTATATTTGAAGTGAAAGGACTGGAACATGAAGAAGTTAAATTTGATCATGGATCATGAGCCCGTGGTACTTTCCATTGGATCAAAAGATAACTAGCTCTTCCATGTTTTTATTCAATCAAATATATTGATTTATAATGCCATCAAAACATTACTTCTAAACCTTGAGTGTTTTGCTAAGGATTAATGCTGACATTTGCAAGAATGTGTTGTCACTAAAATGAAGTAAGAAGACTAAACCATGGAGAAGATAATTTGATCATGAATACCAAGCCCTTGCTACATTCACAGGATCAAAAGACATCTCTTTTCAAAATGTTTAGTCTATGGTATTATAATTGAAATTGTTTATACTATGCTTCATGAGATAGGTTTGACTTATTTAAATGTGGAACATTCTAACATGTTAAAAGAAAGTACTGAAATCTATGAAGCTAGTATAGTAGCAATAGTTCAAAATTAATTCGAACATTTGAATAAGGTGTATTATTGGGAATATATGTTGATGTTAGTTCAACTAATGGATCGTTCAGATTGACCATAATAAGTACTTATTCAAATACATCCAAATGTTTGGGTGAAATGTATTTGTGGAATCATAGTATTGGATACATAAATGAGAAATGCATTACCAAGTATCCAGTTGGATCATATTTTGGATATCATTTGACCTTGAGTCTTATGATGTTTATCAAGATATATGATGAATGCGTCACTGGGTGATGTGAGTATCTGTTGGAATTAGTTTACACTAATGGATTGTTCAGATTACATAGTGAGACCAACTTCGTATGAATGTGAGTCTGGAACCTCTCAGGTGTTCAGAGCTCTCATATAGCAAAGTTAAGAATCAATTGGACAGAAGGATGAGACACTCATAGTGAGAATCTCAGTCCAAACTTTATTGACCATCTAAGTGATCGTGAAAGAGCTTCGTGATCCATCTCCGCCCAAAACACTACCACTAGGAAGTGTTAGTTGCATAGAGAAACAAATCGTTCATTGATTTTGTACTAGATGAGTCGCACTGTGTTTGCTAACAATTCGTGGATTGTACCATGAATAGCGTTACAAGAAGTCCTTTGGTCTTGTGTCAACTAAGTAGGTTCCTGAAACACTCTATGATATGTGAAGTGGGATTCTATCCTCACCGCCATATATGTAAGTCAACGATTATGAGGCTTACGCTTGTCGTGAAGCGCTTGACAATATAGGACTTTGATTAAAGATGTGTTATCTCGTTGGAGAGCCCATCAAGCGTTTCGGATAATTGTTTAACAACCTTCTAAGAACAAAGTGTATGTTGCTCAAAGGGCAGTCTTCCAAGAGAGGGAGCTAATTTCCAAAAGGGCTAGTGGGAGCCACATTGATCTTGACAAGATTCAAGAGTCAACCAACGAAGAGCCTAAAGTTGGACATAACATTCAATTTGGAATTGAAAGAGCTATTAAGCAAACTAACATATTTCCATTTTTCCTTATAGATCTACGAGAATACATCATGGACCAATTATATAAGAGTTTATATTGCTAAGGTATTTGAGTCACTAGTAGATAGCAATCAGAGTGTACCAGCTATCGGAAGCTATGGTAGGCCCTAAAGGCAACAACATAGAAAGAGGAATTGGAAAGAGATATTCAATCCATGTATGTTGTTATTTGGTAGAACTAGCACTTGACGTTAACCCTTAGGTGCAAGTGGATCTTCAAGTAGAGACAATCATGGATGGGAACAAACACATAATTAAACCAAGATAGGTTTTGAAGGATGTGTAAGCTTAATAAGTTCATGTATGGGCCGAAATAAGCATCTCGAAAGTGGGATCATTATTTCAATGAGAAAGTTCAAGGAGTTAGAATTTAGAGAAATAAAGATAAGCCATATATATGTTTGTCACACCCCGAAACCGGAATGGCGGAATTGTTTCGGGTGGAGGACGTCATGTTTAGTATCACCACCAATGTATAATAGCAGTCATAGCAGCATAACCAACACAATGGATACATATATGAAAAATGTTTACATCAATTTGAAACTTGTTTGAAATATGTCAAAAGTATGTAAAATATAAACGTAAGACTCTTATTGCTCCAGCTTCTCAAAAATCCAAAAGGTACTTGTCTATTGATTTCCTGAGAAAACAAGCAGTTTGAAAGAGGAACAGCATAAACATGTTGAGTTCATAAGCGATATTTTGTAATGAAAACTTATTGATGAGTTTGTAAAAAAATGTGTGTATGTTTCCAAGGAAATCCAATATTTTCTTTAGTGAGAGCAAAATGTTACCATCTTCGGGTGAAACCATGAGTGTTTGTTACTGAAAATTGTAGTGGTATGTGAAAATACATCTTTTGTGACTATCTATTGCCAATTATAATATGTAGGTAATCTGTATGAAAATCATTGTATAAACGGTTCTGTTTGAAAATCCTGGCTATCACCAGTATATGTAGTATGTTTTATTACTTAAAATAAAACCATGTAGTGAAATCCTTGAAATCCTCCAGTTTTATTGTGTAGTAATTTTATTTAGTGAAAATAAGAATGTTGAAGAGTGAAAAATGGTAAACCAAAAGTAGTTTATACATATTGTGAGTCGTATAACCATACTTGATATGACTAGCGACCTTTACAATGTTCCTCAGGCGTTGGTTAAATGACATTTGTCACCCTAGGCATGCCTGCCTAACTGTAGCTAGCAGTTCAGGTGTGGGATTGTCAGTCCTGAATAGATCTATTCACAAATATCACGCTCTCCCTCTAGGAGACTCTGGTTATACTACGTTAGGATTTAGCCCCGTACACCTAAGGGTATAGTTTTGAAGTAGTGCCTAACCATGTTGTACAATCTAGTTTACATGTAATATGTAGCGTTATACCGTAGTGAAATCCGTATGTATACCATATGTAGTGACAATTATGCTTAAATAGTTATGAAATGTCATGTTCAATGTAGTGTTGTATATCATAAACTAAATATGTCATGGTTTATATGTTTAGTAGTGAAAGTCTCTGTACTTGTTATGTTTCGAAAATCCCAAACTATACCTATTATAGTTTGTGTGTATCAATATGTATGAACTTGTATGAATTCCCAAACTATACATATTATAGTTTGCATGTGTAGCGTATTTGATGTGAAAATCGAACCCGAGGAAACTATGCAATTTTGGTTATATGTTTTAAAACATCCCTTATGCTCGTCATAGTACAAAAGGGGTAAAATATGAGAATTGCATGAGTTTTATACTTGTTAAAAAGCTCTTTGTATTAGTTCACAAAAGCATTTATGTTTGGCTTGTATCCCCCCCCCCCCTTGAAAACGTTTTAAAAACCAGTAAAAGCGTAGGGGCATGAACTCACCTTGAGCGAGTGATTTGTATGAAACATCGGTACGAGATGTTGAATGTCAAGTGAAACCTCGTACTCAATTTGATCCTAATAACATGTAATGACACATATAGGAGTCAAATGAAGGTATTTCACTACTAGATACGACATAAAATCACTCTAGGGACTTGGAACCACTTGCACTAAGTGTTAGAACCTCATAGAATTAAGTAAGCGGAGTGTATGGCCACCTTAAAGGTGAGTGCGGCCATGGGTGTGCGGCCCATGGGGTGTGCGGCCGTACACTCATGATGGAAGGTGGTTTTGAGGTGTTTTCAAGGTCCATACTTGCATCCATGAAGTGTTCTAGGTCCATACTGATGGGTTTTTGGCAATAAGAACATCCTATGTGCTCATACAAACCCGAATGCTTGGATCTAGGTTTCTCTATTGTACATGCAATTCATCCAAGACTATAAACCCTAGTTCTATCATACAAGTAATCATATTAACATAAGAATGGGTTTAAGATATTACCTTGATTGTTATATAGCAATAACAATCACAATTCCTTCTTATATTGACTTTAGAAAGCTTAGAGTCACAAATGTCACTCCTCTAATGGTTCACAAACACCAAGAGCAAAAGGATGAAGAGGAGAAGAGAAGGAGGCTGACCAAAACATGTGGAAACCCTAGAAGAAGTCTTGTCCGCGTTTTTGGGGCATAAGGGTTCCTTAAATAGTGAGGCTATTAGGGTTATCTAACAAGGAAACCCTAATTTGGATGCTTAAGCCCTAAGCAACCCATGGGCTCCTTCCTTAAAGGCCTTTGGACGATTTCTAATGGGTTTCCCCATAGAATTCGTCCACCCCTTTAATATGGAGTCCATTAGCTCAATATTCAACTATCATACAATTGATAGTTCTAGTCCCTTAAGTTCAATTAATGTCTTTTAGTCACAAACTTAATTCTTATTAATTCTTGACTAATATTAATTAAACAATATGATTTCTCCTTTAATATATTATTCTCATAATATATTAATAATCATATTTAATCCTTTGTCTCCATCACCATCGGGTCAAGTACATGCCAAAATAGTTATGGACTTAGACACTAATCCAACAGTCTCCCACTTGGATAAGTCTAATAACTATTCCGCGTATGACTTCAAATCTTGATCTGCAATCGTAGCTTTCCAAATCCGTTGTCAACTCTGATCTTATCATATACGCGTGTCCTTAAGATAATGGATCATATATTCCTCCATTCTAGATATCGTATAAACTGAGACATGGATCTAAATCATTCTCTCTGTCTATGTGCTGTTTCCCAAATTCAGATTTATGAAGACTGACAACAGACTACAATTGAACACATCAATTTAGTCCCGGCTTGGCCAAGCACTTAGGTGCCATCACTAAATCATCGAGGGGCCCACAGATATCGCTTTTATCCTACTTTGGATAAAAGGAACGGATAAACTTTGACTCAATGCTCGCTTGCACTCACTCACCAAATCACACACAACAATATGTTTTATAACACCAAGTTACTAGTGCGTTTACATATTATCAATGTGTAACCGACTCGCAAGATACAACTCACACATCTCAGTTTCAAGAATATAAGATGTTATTGTCTCACTAATCACTTATGATAACAATCCATGAAGTGATCCAAGTGAGCGTGGGTTTAATCCGATGCTCAAATCATATTCATAAGCACTCATGAACGTTGCAGCAAACATTTGCTTATATCTAATACACTTAAGACAATACACACACCAATTCATGACAGTTTTCATTCATATCTACTTCCAACATATGAACGACTGTGGTCCGTTTGAATAATTTGCCTGTTCTTAAACCAATTAAATTATTCAGGAAGTCAAAACATGCAAAGTGAAACACAAGAATAATACTAATCCCATATGGCCTCAGACCTTTGAGTATAAATAAAACACCTTTTATTTATCACCATATCGATTACTCATTATTTGTTGTTTCGGGTAATCAACTTCTTACTTGAATTACAACACTTGTCCCATGCTCTTAGCATGCACACAATGTTTACCTATGGTTTTTACTTTGTGAAATAGATCAAATGAACACATTTCCAATCATACTCATTTCACAACTCCTACTCCATTTTCATAAGTGAAAGAATATCAAATTCTTGCCACTTATGGAATATGTTAGATTCTAACATTTTATGCAATGATCCTTTTGTAATGTCATTGCACTAAAGTCACAATGACTATTGCCAATGAAATTACAAAGACCTCTATCGGAGATTGTTACAATACAATTCCATAGATGTGATGTCTCTCACTCAAAGTACATTCCTTTGAACATCATTTTGCATAAAATTTCTAATCTAGACATTGATTCTCAATATCCAATTCCCAATATGGAAACCTTTCCATACTTACCCTATGACAACTCATTCTCAATAGAATCTTATCTATTCATAATAATGTCAATATGGTCCATCTAATATCATGCTTCCAACTACTCACAAGCGACCAATCCTCGGCGAACTTTGGATTGTCCTTTGATAGTTGTCTAATTATCTTAGTCAAAACCGATTCTTGTCCTTTTCCCTCTAAATGCACTAGATATTTGGAAAATTTGGATTGTCCATTGAAATGAAGCATAATATTCTCTCCCTTAATTATAGCAAAACAACTTTACAACCATTGCGACTTGCAAAGTATAACTCTTGTTTTCTATAATTAATATTGCTAACTTGCAATACTTGCCTTAATAATCATGCAATCATAACATTTATGCTCCCACTATCACGGTGATTATTATAAACATAACACTTATGCTCCTACTAGCTTTGACATGTATTCAGAAACAACTTAACTTTCAGAAAAACAATGCCTATTGAATTTCTTTAAGTTCATATTTCTAATACCCAATGCTTTGATAATATTTTATCAATACTTCTTAAACTTATACACCTTTGCCTTAGATAGCTCATATGTGTGTCTTAAACAATTCAGACTAATTGCCAAATCTCATAATTCGAATCATGGAAAGGGATACCGTAACCATAATCGAATTCGAGAATACAATTTTCATAATTACTATCTTCTTAAAATCTTTCTTAGTGAAAGGATTTCCTCACAGTCATTTTCATGAAGGAGGGAATCTTATGACACTTAGATTTTAATGGTGTATGTGTTCCTATCCATGTGAATTTCTCACAACCAAAGTTTACGACAAATTCAAACTCATATGGACCGAACTTTCTTAATCTTGATTTCTTGCCTTATGGTAACACAGCTGCCCACCATGTCTTCCAAGTAGTTAAGCAGTTCACCCTTTCCTATCAATGTACTTTCAATTGATCAAGGTCCTTGCCTTTTATGCATTCAAATGAGAACTCATAGGGCTCACATGCATAATTAACTCAATTGGAACGGCACAGAAACAAGGTAATGTCAACATGATAGGTTGTAAACCTCTACTCGTGTGCTAGTGATGATCGATAAGGTTTATTCTTGATTTGTTCTTGAAACCTTTCAAGACCATTAAGACTCCCACTGACTCCTTGACACATAAGATTCTCTTGTCAATAAACATTTCTTGACAAACAAATATTCAAGAGTTAGTGTAGCCTTTATCAAGACAAAACATTTCATAAAATTGGTCCTAGTTGGTCTTTGTCTTATCCAAGACATCACAACTTTCCAATTTCAAATGTGTGAGTATAGGAAAGCCTTTTTCCAAATTCTACATTTGATGAATGTTATAAACCTTCCTAAGACTTGTCACTTAATGTCACAATCTTAACTCTAAGACTTGTTTTGGAATGAAGTATGATTGACTTCTTGATTTAACCATTTCTTCAATTCTTGATTCCTCTTCTTATACATACACTTGTACTAAGATTTATTTAGAGGATTAATTGAGATATGGTTCTTAATCATTAAGTCATATCATAAAGCATAAAAGGTACTCTCTTCTTTTTAGAATAGAGAAACTTTTATCTTTCTGCCTACTTGATTCTTCTTATTCGTTCTGCTATTGATTTAAACCTTTTTCAATCAATTCAGAATTACACTTAATCTTATAAGCATAATCATATTTACTAATCCTTTAGTAAATCATGACGAATATCTTTGTTACCATTGTGGTGGACTTGATCAACACACAACTTTTGTGTACTCAATCTAATAGTCTTTCACTTGACACTATGTCAACGAATTAGTCTAATTTCCAAATATGAAATTTCTCATTCATCATGCAACCAAGTTGCAGGATTCCAAGTTTCTGTCCAATTGAAACTTGGGCGATGAGAAACTCTCCCTATTTGGTAAATTCTTGACATTTCCACTATTAACATAATTAAGAATCTTATCCATTCATTGTAGAAATATGCAAACATCAATTTTCATAATGATTTCATTGCAAGGAAATAAATAAACAAATAATTAAGTCATATCAAAAATTTTATTTTATTCATAAAAGCAGCGGAAAACATTTGTCCTTACAATGCAAAATCAATTGAAAACTATGTAGTCAAAAGAAAAATTCCTAACAACTTTATCATAACTTTCTAAGCTCAAAATCTAATCTTCAAATCCATGCGATCGAGATCTATTTCTTCGAGATTAGATTCATCTTGCTCTTTCATCAAGCTTCCTCTCTTTTCATTGATCCTGCAAAACATTCAAATGCAATCTTATCACATCATGTATTGAGAATCAACGAATACGAACTTAATGGAATTAGATAGTGGATTTTACCTGAAGCACAGCCATACTTTTTGACTCTCCCATCTTCTGGACTCTTCAAGCTCTTAGGGCAGACTTATATCCAACGCCCTTTCTCTTGGCAGCAAACGCAGGTCGGTTCTCCTAGAACGTCCTCGGAAGCATGGTTGGTTGACTTTCCCAACAAATATGCTCCATTGCTTTGCCATATCATTTCTGATTCAGCAGCAATGAGCATGTAAGTTAGGTCAATGAGGTTTGCGTCATGATCCATCATATAATACTTTATTTTGAACTCATTATATGATTCAGGGAGTGACTGTAGAACCCAGCCTATAGCCAACTCATCAGGGAATGACGCACCCAACATAATCAACCTATCGATGTGTGATTTCATTCCTAGAACGTGGGCACACACGGGTTTACCATCTTCGTGTTTCATTTCCAATAGGGCTTTAGTGACATTGAACCTTTCAATTATTCGATCTTGTGGGTTAGGGAGAATAATTGGAGGAGAAGGAGGAAGTGAAGCATGATCTCTTGTTCCTCGATCGAATCGTGGAATATCATCTTCATGTGGAATGCTTGTTCCACGGGATTTAGGAAGACCATAGTTGTCGAACTTTGACATCTACAAAACGGGAGAAAAATAAATTCAAGTTAGTTGATTGATTGAGTCCTTAATAAATCACCCAAATGAGATATTAAGGCTAGGACCCAACACAATACGCTACAACCTAGAAAAGGGATGTCGTAATCTAGTTGCAGAATATTTGAAGGTAAGTGAATGACGATTCACTAATTTCCACCATGAAAAAATGAAAAAGAAATTTAAGTTTTAAATCTTTGAAAACTCCTAGATCCTTTGAGATTCATTGAACATTTCAACGGCATGTTTAAATCTCGATATGCCCCTCTAGTTTGTGACTGGGATGCCGAGGATCACAAAGCGGGTGTGAATAACCATTCAAACTTACATGGTTCCCCCACATGTTACAGTCACCTATTCGATGTGCCGGTAAACCACACACGCTCCACCGAACTATGACTAACATTGAGTCACCCTTTGCTACCTTTGCTTAGAACCATTTAGTGTGCCGGTAAACCGCACACGCTCCACTAACTTCTTCGCAAGGGCACAAAGTGTAATTTCATGGAATTGCATCAATTCACTTTTGCCTAAGTAACTAAGATTGGGAATTTGTAAAACATTTAGTTACTTTTGTACTTCATTATACTTATAATGGAAAGTTCTGTCCTATCCTACCCGTTCGGCTAACGACCCTCCACTAGTCAAGAGTGCGGTGGGTAAGAGTGGATACCCATTCAATCGCCATTTTATAGGCAATTTCCTTAAACACCCCTTATAGACTAGCTTCGTGAATGAGGCCTACTAACGGTAAGACTGACTTTTACTCATACATATATATAATGTTAGACTTTTAATGTTATATATAGTATAGGGTGTATTTTATACTTTTAAAATACTAAATGGTCAAATTTAACAGTTATACTTTTAATTTAATTAAATTGTATACCAAAACTTTATGGATTTATTAAACCTCTTTTAATTATACACCTTAATTAATTAATAAAACCATAAGGGTGTGATATGAACTTTTCAAAACATCACTAGGGTTTTAGAATTTAACATTCCTAAATTTAACTTTTAATCAACTTTTAAATTCCAAAACTTGAGGGCAAGTTTTGAAACATTTCAAAACATTAGGGTTTAGAATTTAAATATTTCAAAATCAAACTTTTCAATTAAAATTTAAATTCCAAAACTTGAGTGCAAGTTTTGAAACCTTTTTCAAAACATTAGGGTTTCAACTATTTAAATTTCAAAACAAAACTTTTAAGTTCAAATTTAAACTATAAAACCTAAAGGAGATAAATTAAAACTTTTTCACAAGATAATTCAAATCTAAATTACAAATAATCAAATTTTATCTAATAAAACAAGTGATTATCTAAATTTTGACAATTATCTTCTATTTAGGTAAGGATAATCACCAAATATTGATAAAATTCGGATTTTATAAGAAAAACATATTTAAGGTAATTATCCAAACCCAAAACAGGAAGAAAATCGTGAAAATTAGTTGTCAGACGTTTCGACTCGTCGAGTCTAGACTTGGACTCGTCGAGTACACCTGACTCGGCGAGTCAAACACTTAGAACCCAAAAATGTCGATTTTCAATGCTGATTTCGATCAAATATGCATCAATACAATAGAAACCAATCTAGGCTCTGATACCACTGATGGGTTTTTGGCAATAAGAACATCCTATGTGCTCATACAAACCCTAATGCTTGGATCTAGGTTTCTCTATTGTATATGCAATTCATCCAAGACTATAAACCCTAGTTCTAGCATACAAGTAATCATATTAACATAAGAATGGGTTTAAGATATTACCTTGATTGTTATATAGCAATAACAATCACAATTCCTTCTTGTATTGACTTTAGAAAGCTTAGAGTCACAAATGTCACTCCTCTAATGGTTCACAAACACCAAGAGCAAAAGGATGAAGAGGAGAAGAGAAGGAGGCTGCCCAAAACGTGTGGAAACCCTAGAAGAAGTATTGTCCACGTTTTTGGGGCATAAGGGTTCCTTAAATAGTGAGGCTATTAGGGTTATCTAACAAGGAAACCCTAATTTGGATGCTTAAGCCCTAAGCAACCCATGGGCTCCTTCCTTAAAGGCCTTAGGACGATTTCTAATGGGTTTCCCCATAGAAATCGTCCACCCCTTTAATATGGAGTCCATTAGCTCAATATTCAACTATCATACAATTGATAGTTCTAGTCCCTTAAGTTCAATTAATGTCTTTTAGTCACAAACTTAATTCTTATTAATTCTTGACTAATATTAATTAAACAATATGATTTCTCCTTTAATATATTATTCTCATAATATATTAATAAATCATATTTAATCCTTTCTCTCCATTATCCATCCTATCAAGTTGCTTCGGTGAAGGCAACCCAAAAGGACCATGCACCATCGGGTCAAGTACATACCAAAATAGTTATAGACTTAGACACTAATCCAACACATACTTAGTTGTAGTGCAAGTTAAGTGTCTTAGATGTTGGTTTGCGGCCCTAAGGTGTGTAAGTGGTCGCACAAAGGAGTGTGTTGTCGTACATGTGTGTGCGGCCGTACATAGGGATGTGTGGCCGTACATACCTCATGTTTGTGTCCAAAATGCCAACTTTAAGGTGCAATAAGCTAGGGTCATGTCCAACTTGAAGATAGCAGTCAAACTCTTACTTTGGAGGGTCTTTTAGGAGTGTGCGGCCACCTTATGGGGTGTGCGGCCACACTCTCTTCTAAATATGAGGAACATGATGAATTTTGCTGACTTAAAGCTTAGATAAAGTGGCCTTCTATGGTTAACAAGTTAGAGGATGAATTACTCACGTTCTTGATGCTTTGGAGGGCTCACGGTTGAAGAAGCTTGAGAGAATGGTGTAGTGTACGGCCAAGGAGTGAAAGTCTACCCTTTATATAAGGGTGAGTGTGCTGCCAAGAGGTGGGTATGCGGCCACACACACATGTGTACGACCGTACACTCCTCCTAAGAGTGTGTATGGCTCGGTTTTGTTAGTATACGACTTGCTGACTCATTCCTAACCTGAGCCTTGGTTATATTCATGCTTAGAACGCTTCAATGAACCCTAAAACAGTACAAGAAGTTAACAAAACAAGCTTAACATTGATTGAATTGACAAGATGTACAAGTTAGAAGTTTCGGGTTGTCATATCATCCCCCCGTTAGAGGGAATTTCGTCCCAAAATTCAAGGATAGAGTACAAATCATGAACTTGGAAAGAGATGAGGGTACTTCTGTTTCATTGAGCCCTCGCGGTCCCAAGTGAATTCAGGACCCCGCTTGGCATTCCAGCTGACCTTCACTATCGGGATGCGACTTTGCTTCGTACGTTTTACTTCCCGATCCATGATTTCAACAGGTTCTTCCACAAAGTGTAGACGCTCGTCTAGAACAATCTCATCGAGAGGAATCACAAGTGTCTCATCGGACAGACACTTCTTTAGGTTCGACACGTGGAAGACAAGATGGACGTTGCTGAGTTCTCATGGTAATTGGAGTTTGTATGCTACGAGACCGATCCTAGCAAGGATCTCGAATGGTCCAATGTACCTTGGGTTTAGCTTTCCATGCTTTCCGAAACGTATCATGCCTTTCCAGGGTGAAACCTTCAGAAGGAAACAATCGCCCACATGGAACTCCAAGGGTTTTCGTCTCTTATCGGCGTAGCTCCTTTGTCTATCTCGTGAGGCTTTCAGTCATTCTTGAATTTGTACGATCTTTTCAGTTGTCTCTCGAATGATCTCAGGACCAACGAGAGTGTTGTCGGGGACTTGACCCTTTGCTAGCTGCGTGTCACCCACCTCTGCCAAGCACATAGGGGATCTGCACTTACGGCCATAGAGGGCTTCAAACGGCACAACCTTGATGTTGGTATGGTAGTTTTTGTTGTAGGAAAATTCGACCAAAGGAAGATGAGTGTCCCATGACGTGCCGAAGTCAATGACACAGGCCCTCAACATATCTTCCAATGTCTGAATTGTTCTCTCACTATGTCCATCTTTCTGTGGATGAGAAGTCGTGCTTATATCTAATTTAGTTCCAAGAGCCTTCTGTAGCGATTGTCAAAATCTCGAGGTGAACCTGCTATCTCGATCGGAGATAATGGATACAGGTACCCCATGAAGGCAAACTATTTCTTAAATGTAGACCCGCGTGAGTCTCTCCATCTTGAAGTTTTCTTTGATTGGCAGGAAGTGGGCGGATTTAGTCAACCGATCAACAATTACCCAGATGGCATCACGCCCACTCGGAGATCTGGGTAACTTGGTGATAAAAACCATGGTGACCATTTCCCACTTCCACTCAGGTATTTTCGGTTGTTGAAGCAAACCTGAGGGCTTTTGATATTCTACTTTTACCTTGGCATAATTCAAGAACATGCCCATGAAGGTAGCAATTTCTGCTTTCATGTTCGGCCACCAATAGAGTTGTTTGAGATCCAGATACATTTTATCTGAACCTGGGTGAACGGAGTATCTTGTCTTGTGAGCTTCGTTCATGACAACTTCTCTGTAACCACCATACGTCGGGGTCCAGATACGGTCCATGAAATAGTAAACTCCGTCTCCTTTGACCTCTAAGTTCTTTTCCATTACCCACAAGGCTTCATCCGACATGTTCTCTGGTTTTAAGGATTCCAGCAGAGCCTCTCGGATTTGTGTGGATAATCGGGAATGGATGGTCATAGTCAGTGCCTTCACCTTACGCCCTGAATACTCCTTTCGGTTGAGGGCATCTGCTACCACATTGGCCTTTCCAGGAAGGTAGCGTATTTCGCACTCGTAGTCACTGAGTAACTCTACCCATCGCCGCTACCTCATGTTTAACTCCTTCTGATCAAAGATATTCTGAAAACTTTTATGGTCAGTGAAGATAGTGCACTTGGTTCCGTAGAGATAGTGTCTCCAGATCTTTAATTCAAAGACCATTGCTCCCAACTCTAGATCGTGAGTTGTGTAATTGACTTCATGTGTTTTCAACTGCCTCAAGGCATAGGCGATAACCTTTCCCCGCTACATGAGCACACAACCTAGGCCTTGATTCGATGCATCACAGTAGACAACGAAGTCTTCTTTCCCCTCGGGCAGGGACAAGACAGATATGAAATGATTATTGATTTGCATGCTAGATTAGAGTTAAGGATCTAGCAGAGATGCCTTTGTATGCTTATATGAGCTTATAGGTCTGCATGCTAGAACTGATAAGCCAGTAGTAGGATGGTCGGTTAGGGTCATTCCGGATTGTATGAGCCTAAGAATTACATGCTAGTATAGATTCCTGGTAAGAGGATTGAGTGGCTTGTTTACTTAGATATTTATGTTTGTTTGAATGATGCTTGCTTTGTGCTTTCTGGGGCTTCGAGTAGGGGTGAGCAAAAACTGCACCGCAACTAAAATTAACCGCATAAACTGCAACGGATAAACCGCAACCACAATAAAAACCGATGGTGAGGTTTTCTGTTTTTCAAAAACCGCAATTTGCGGTGCCGTGCGGTTATTAGTTTTCAAAAACCGTAAAAAACCGCACCGCACCGCATATACTATATACAACATTTTTTTTGTTAATTATTAATATATTAAATATTAAAAATAAGACAAGATTCATGAATGAAAGATGAATAAAATACTAGAAGACAAAAGTATGGTTTTTTGTTATGTTTAACTTTGAAAAATAGTGAAATCAGATAATTTTAAGAAATTTAATGTTAATTACTATTGATTTGACGTTTTTAAGATATTAACTGTTTGTAATTTAAGTTTATTGTCTTATACATTATGATTTTTTATTATTACAACAAATATGTTTGAACTCTTAAAACAGTTTGAGCTCTAAACTGTGGTTAAAAATCACACAAAATAATCGCACCAAATCCATGCGGTTAATAACCGCAACACAGAAAAAACAAAACTGCACAGCAAAAATAACTGCCTAACCGCACCAAGCGGTTTTGAAAATGGATTAATCGGATTTGCGGTTAGTGGTGAGGTTTTGGTTAATAACCGCATAGAACCGCACCGCGCTCACCCCTAGCTTCGAGTGATGGGAGTTAGTTGATAGATAAATACATTATGTCACATGTGACCAGGGTTGAATAATCTCAGAGGGTTGGGTTTGACCCTACTGTGCAGCTCTCGTCTGAGTCTAACCGTTGTAGGGATGAGTCCTTTACTCGAAGGATTATCCGAGCCTTGCCACATGTGATGTATTCATGTAGTGTTTAATTGGCATCATGAAGAGTCTTTCAACAGCTGAGGATTTGATGAGTTCAGGAACCTAGGAAAGCCTAGGATGAGAGTAGTGCTGAGAGCAGTTGTGGTAGTAAGGGACTTGGTGAAGTCGAAGAAATCCTTGACGAAAGTACAGATAGATGTGGAAGGTAGTATGGGCTCGTACTACTAAAAGCAAAGGATCCGTACTCGAGTCAAGGAGGGTCGAGATAGAACCAAGGAACTTGTAGTATGTGAGACCTTCTGAGGTTACGTATGACCCTGACGATTATGTGTTTCATTTCAGAATGGTGATGATTACGCGACACAGTTTTCATTACACTATACGTAAACAACATGTATATATATATATATGTGTGTGTGTGTGTGTGTGTGTGTGAGTATATATATGGACACAACAAAACATTTATAATAAACTATAATAAGTATAGTTTATGGGTCATTGACACTATTTTTCCGTTTTGGGATACAATACAAATACTTATTTAAAGGTATAATTATTTTACACTATGTATTTACAATGGAAAGGCAATATTTCCACTTACAAAAAGGGTTTTCATTAAACTATACGTAAACCAGTTAATACAATTTTGTGAGACATAGTCTTCACCATACCTACCAGAGTACCTACAAATGTCCTATATTATAACCAAAATCTCTCATAAGAGAGTGTGATACTTGTGTATAGATCTATACTTGTGTAAAAATCTCGCACCCTAGCTGCTTGCAACAGCTAGACCGGCAGGTCTCGGGTGACAAATGTCATAACATTCTGACGCCTGAAGAAGGTTGCGATAGGACATCTATGTCATTAGCATGGTTATAATAACTCACATGGGGTATTAACAATACATTTGGTTTATGGGGCTAACATACATTCATATGGTTTTATATAAGAATAAAACTACATATTAATATTTTAAGTATAGAAATACTTATACATTTCGGTCTTAGGGGTTCTAAGACTACAACTAATTTTCAAGATCAATAATACATTTAGCACGGGGAAACATACATTCAAATGGTTTTATATAGATTAAAACTGCATATTACTATTTTAAGTACAAAAATACTTATACATTTTGGTCTTAGTGTTTCTAAGACTACAACTCATTTTTAAGGAAAATATTGGATTTTCCGGAAATGAACACTATCATTTTACAAGGAAAGGCTTACAATTCTTCATACAAACACTTATGAACTCACCAACTTAATTGTTGACACTTTTTCAGACTACTTGTATTCTCAGGGAATCGTTAAGCAAAGATAAATACAAAGTTGTGAGGATGGACCTTACAGCGTCACACTATTCATTTTGTCATGATGTAATTGGAATTGAAATAAACAACATTTGGATACAATGTAATTTTCCCAATTATAATTATGATGGTTATGTTGCTTTGATCAATATTATTCATTATGTTATGATACAATACATGAAGGTCATCCACCCCTGAACGTTTCCGCCATCCTGGTTTGGGGGTGTGACAGATTGGTATCAGAGCATTGTTTATAGTGAACTAAGTATATCAAACCATGTAAGATATACAACTATAAATACAATGGGACTAAAACTCTCTGACTAAACATTTTCACACAAGTATACTTTTAAAATATAATGATATTTTTATAAAAGTATAAGTAAATACATACATACTAGAACGATCTCAGAACAAGAACAATACAAAAAGTAAAATGATAAGTTGAACACTATGATTAAGCCTAGATAGTTATGTAATCATATAAGGGATAAATATAGCCTAATCAACTATATTTAACCAAAATATGACCAACATGTGCTTGCGGAATAGTCCTGGTGAAAAACAAGTCTAAAACTTACCAACACCCCATACAAAGAAACTCTAGAATAAAACATAAAGTTTAAAATACTATAGGTGTATTTTATGATACTATAGAACCATACACCTAGATTCTTTATGCATCCATTATACCTCTATTCTTGCGCATGACCGAACTTCGCCACAAAGACCCCTACTACCCTGCCACGGCAGCCAGCGGATGGGTCAAGGAGGAGGACCCTGAAGAGTACCAAGAGATGGAATACAAGGAGGAGGATTTTTCAGAAGGATCAGACAAGGAGGCATGCACTAGGGAAATCATTAATGAACCTTACCCTATCAGGAGTAGGCATGAAACCCTTTCACCTCCCTCCTTCCATGATGTGCCGCGACAATGGGCAATCCGGCTACATGCATGGGCTAGAGAATACGGCTTACGATCCACATTTGGCATGCACCCACTACACCATGCTCCAGGCCCTAGCACCCTCACAGATCGAGCACTACCTCTGATTGTACCACGAGTGGCCCGCTTGGACACTTGGCTTTAGACCCTCTATCACGAGGTAATGGAGATCGGTGGAGAAGCTCGGAACACGACGGTGCGAATTCGACGCATCCATAAGGAACAAGATCACCATACGAATGCCAAGCTGAATCTATAAGCAAAACAGGAGAACATTACAGACCGCCTACACTCCTTAGAGGAGTAAATGGGCACCATGAGACAACAAATCCAAGGGATGGTCATTTCTTCTCGACCAACCACACTTGACAGCGCAAAGTGCATCGCTCATCAGTTGACTGACCAAGGAATCCGCCAGGAAAACCATGTTTCAGAAAGCCGACCCTTCCAAAGGAGAGGAACAACAAGAGGTAATTCTAAAATAAAAAGAAAGAAAAACCCCCCAACAAGGCCCCCAGAAGAGTAGGGAGCGATGGTAGTCCTCGCCACTACCACCTCAGCAGCCATCAACAAACCAAAACAATAACCCATAAATCTCCCAAAAGGCGACAAGTTCCCTTATCAACACTTTGGCACATGTAGGGAGATGTACTGCTTTATCTGTAAACAAAATGGGGCACACTACCAAATTTTATAAGACCCCGAACCAAGGTGACAATCAGACATCCAACTTAGGGGTGACCCGTGCCAGTTATAGATGAGGCAAAACTGGACATCAAAAGAGGGATTGTCCTAAGGCAAAGTGTTCAGGTAAGGGTGATCAAGGTAGAGTCTTGGCCATTGGAGCGAAGGTATCAATACAAGAAACTACTTTTGTAACTGCAAGTGCCTCCGAATCATCTCGCGCATCCAGGCGCAAGAGCACTTCAACAAATAGTACTATGCATCTTAGAACACATAGTGGACCAGAAGAAAGAGATGAAGGAAATCTTAGAAATACCAAAAGTTTGTGATTTTCCAGATGTGTTTTTAGAAGACTTCTCGGGGGTTACCATGTGTATGACAAGTCAAGTTCAAAATCGACATAATCGCAGAAGTAGCCCCCGTAGCAAAGTCTCCATACATGTTGGCCCCGTCGGAAATGCAAGAATTATCTAGCCAAGTACACGAATTATTAGACAAGGGATTCACTAAAACAAGCTTCTCACCCTGGGGAGTGTCAATCTTATTCGTGAAGAAGAAAGATGGATCCTTTAGGATCTGTACTGACTATCATAAATTGAACAAGCTGACCGTAAAGAACCAGTACCCACTTCCCATGATTTATGATTTGTTCGACCAATTACAAGGATCCAATTACTTTTCAAAGATCGATTTGAGATCAGGATACCATCAACCAAGAGCTCAGGAAGAAAGATGTCCCTATAACGGCTTTCAGAACCCGACATGGACACTACAAGTTTGTAAGTTATGCCATTTAGATTACCCAATGCTCCAGTAGTATTCATAGGCTTCATGGATCACATATGCAGACCATACCTAGAAAAATTCATGATCGTATTCATTGATAATATATTGTTGTACTCACGAAGTGAGGAGGAGCATATGCAACACTTATGATCAAAACTAGAATTACTACAAAAACAGAAACTTTACCCAAAGTTCTTAAAGTGTGAGTTCTGTTTACGAAAAGTAGAATTCTTGGTACATGTAGCCAGCAAAGAAGGAAGTAATGTGGGGAATGGATAAGAACTTTAAACTCAGAGATGAAGGAATACAGTATTTCATGAAATCGAATTTGGACGCCAAAGTCCATCGATTTTAGGGATTTGATCATGAATGAGGCACACAAGACAAAATACTATATTCACCCTAGGGCAGGCAAGATATACCAGGACCGAAAGCGATGTATTGGGTGCCAAACATGAAAGAAGAGATTTCCACTTACGTAGGTAAGTGCCTAAGTTGTGCTAAGGTCAAAGTATAATACCATAAGACCTCTAGGCTGTTACAGAAACCAGAAACACCTGAACGGAAGTAGAAGTGGATTACCACGGACTTCTTGACAAAGTTGTCCAAGAATAGGGATGGACACGATACCATTTGGGTAATCGTAGAAAAACTAACCAAATTCATACACTTCCTACCAAACAAAGTGATGGATAAGATGGAAAAGCTGACAAGAACATATCTCAAGGAGATTGTGATACTGCACAGTATCCTACTGTCCATTATCTCGGATAGGGATAGTCGATTCACCTCGTGTTTTGACGATCGTTACAAGAAGTCCTTGGGAACCAGGCTTGACATGAGTACAGCCTATCACCCACAAACTAACAGGCAAAGCGAGAGAACTATTTGCAAATTTTGGTTGTATTTTGTGAAATTATTAAGTAATATGGCATCCTATACTACCGATTTTACTCCTTACATACTCAATTTTGGGATTAATTCATGTATCAATTCTCATTTTGAGTTTCTTAAATTTTGAATATTTTGAACTAAAATCGGAATTTTATGTTGTTGTGGACGAAATGAGAAGCATATACGTGTTCTAGAGGACTAACCGAAAACCCCTAATTGATTTTTAAGTTGAAAATAGGATGAAATAGCAGGTTGTCATGCCTATTGTTCTTCATGTTCTTGGGGCACGCCGCATAGATGCGTTGCGTGATGTGCATTCGCATGCAGCGCGCATCTGGCACGTCTGACCTATCTCAATGCCCTTTCCATTTTAAGTTATCCTGATTTAATTATAACCTTTTTATTGCCTTATTTTTCTACAGATATGTCGAGACGAGGTCGACAGGTCGTGGGTCAGTTACCTACTAACTAGCCAACGCATCCTTTGTTACAGTTCTCTGATGACCTTCCTGATCGGGGTACTTTTATCTCTCGCCTCATTTCCCTTTTGTCCAAGAAGGTCAGCATTTCACAGGCTCTTTCTAGGAATAAGGCGGATAGTACCGGTTTGGCGGCTCGACTGGCGTCGTTTCTCACTCGGACACTTACGGATAATAACGGTCTCGAGCTTTTCGTCTGCTACAGATGGCAGCAGGTTATTGGTATTCGAGAGGTGATCTACCAGGAGCTCTGTTGGGATTTCTTCTCGACAATCAGGTTTGATAAAGAGTCGAGGCTTTGGGCTAATCGATCAGTGTTTCTTTTTTCCTGGGAGGCATATCCCGCTCCTACAGCCTCATTGTGTTGGGGAGGTGTTTTGGGATTTACACTGATGAGGAGACTTTGAGTCCCCATGCTGGAGGGACCTATCTCTCCTGGTTACCTAAGGAGAGCGTATTCATTCTCCTATCTATTGGTTGCTTCACCAGCTAGTTGCATCCACCATTCGTCATAGATAGGAGTGTGACAAGGTTCCTTTTGGCTACCTTTTCTACATGTGGTTCCTCACTCAAACGGAGGTTCCTCTTCACCTTCCTTTTTCCCTTGCTCTTTACCTGTCTGGTATGACTCTAGGTACCACATCCTTGGGTAGAATTTGCGAGGGTTACTGGGTTACTAGGTTATCCCTATCCTATGGGGTTGATACTAGTGGAATGGTTCCTATACCTATCCAGGAGTTGAGTATTATCTCTCTCGGAAAGACGCATGTGTTGACTTAGGAGGTGGGGCAGCCTTGGAGGATACCGGAGGATGACATCATCGAGTCGATTGGTAGGTTGAGTCGAAGGTCATTCCTGAGCCTGCCTTTGTGAGGCATCAAAGACCTAGGCATATGGATCTTGATCGTATGGAGCCTACTCTTGATGACGTGATGCGGGGTCTTGTTGTTGCATTGTTGCATGGGAGGAGCGTCGTTATATTATAGCTTCACTTGTAGTGGTGATGCGACATCTAGCGATGGACCATCTGCCCTTTCTTAGTGCGGATCTCATTATACCACCTCATTATCAGCCACGTAGCATTGGCTTTGATGGTGTCGGTCCTTCAGTTAAGCATCCTGGAGAAACTGATGACGATGATGACGATGATGATGATGATGATGATGATGATGATGACGCCAACGAGGAGAACGAGACGAAGTCGGAGGGCGGTGAAGAGTAAATTTGTGAGTTTTTATTTTGTATTTTGATACTTTATGATGTATTCTGACATATCCTATTTGGTTCAGGATTTATATATTTATGGTTTTTATGTTTCATTTGTCTATCCTAATTCAGATGTTGTATTGGTTCACTCAATACTAAACATAGTTGATCAGGCTATGCTTAGGAGTGACACAACTTTTACATATTGTATTTTCTAGAAATTTATCTTTATATGTTGTGCTTAATTCTAATTGGTGATTCATTATTTGTTTTGTACTTCTAGACTATGAATGGATCGGCCAGGTGGGAAAAAGTCGGTGGGTAGGACCATTTTGGCATATAGCTATTCTGAAATCCAGTAACCCAACGCGATTGTTCCATTCTATTCACCTCTCCAATACATAATCTACTAGTAGGAAATTTTATGGTATAAAATTTTTAGATATAGGTTTGAGAACAAACCCAATTGGAGTATTTGACCTAATCTATAGTCGTAGTTCCTAGAGAAATACTAAGTCACTATTCTTAAGGAAATACTAATTTGCTATAGCTAAACCTATGCTCTGATACCATCTCTATCACACCCCCTGGCCGGCCTTTGGTGGAAGCACCGAGCAATGTGACGGTATAAAGAGTGTCAATCCTATTAAACTTAGAATACATGCCTTTTGAAAGTCAACATAATGTTGGTGAGTGCACAGGTTTTTATTTTGAATTCTTGAATTCCTTTTAAGAATACTTTTCTTTAGTGAAAACTTTTCTTATTTATATATTCTTCTATCTTTTAAGATATCTTTTATTGATCTTAAATGACTATCTTTTCAGGATATCTAATGATTCTAACATATTTTAATTAGGATTATCTTTTATTAACCCTAATTTACTATCTTTCAAGGATTTCTAACGATCCTAACATATTTTAATTAGGATTATCTTTTATTAATCCTAATTTGCTAACCATCAAGGATTTCTAATGATCCTAACGTATTTTAATTACCATAACAAGTGTCCTTAATGGTAATCTAAGCTCTAAGGAAATTTTAATGTATTAACGTGAGCCCCTATAAATGATGTTACGACCGTAAACATACCCCTGATCACAACGCTTCATTGGCGGATTTCGAATAGTAACTTATATAGAAGGTATCCAATCGGGATTGTAGGTAGCAATCACATGTGAGGTTGTCATGGCCCAGTATAGATCTATATATATCTTCCTAGCTCTGGCAAGATTAACGATTATAGGTATTTAGGGATATACCAAACTTAATCAAAGCTTTTGGATGAATAATCAACTCACTAACGCATTAACCATAGGCTTTAATCTTTTCTCTTTTAATCTTTTATTCACACCATAGTTACCCCTTTATCGATAACATAGTTACCCCTATATATATATATATATATATATATATATATATATATATATATATATATATATATATATATATATATATATATATATATATATATATCTTAATGTATGTATGTATATACATCACACTATCTTTCTACACACCTCTTCCTAGTATATATCATCACATGATCTTTATATATATATATATATATATATATATATATATATATATATATATATATTTATATTGTCACATATGATTATTTTAACACGATATTTGGGCAGCGTAACAATAAAGTACAATGTATATCCTAAATCTTGTCTAGCATAACCCCTATGTACTTAAAGACTCCTAGGGATTTGACCATTATAACATCTAGGTATTACCTACACCTAGATTATCGAGCATCATTCTTTTAGACATAGGTCATAACTTCAATCTAGGCATAGTTACAATTATACTATCCTAAGGTATCTTGCTTATAATAAAATGATTTAATATTTATAAGATAAATATTTTTATAAAATCATTTTTTAAGCTTGTATCCCTCCCCCCCCCCCCCCCCAAAAAAAAAAACATTTTAAAGTATTAAAATATAGGTCGTGAACCCATTGTAATTACGTATTGAGAAGCGTCCGAACGGTTACAATCGAAGTTTCTTGTCGTCGAGATGGGTGTTGAAGTATAGACACACACACACACACACACACACACACACACACACACACACACACACAGAGAGAGTTTGGAGGTTGGTTTGAGATGGAAACCAAGAAGCAAGCACCACTGTTTATAATGATGGTGTGCAACGGGCACTCTGCTGTGCGACGTGCACTCGCTTCGTGGCCCATCCAAATTTTGCCACGTGTCACCCTTCTGGTGGTCCATGTTTTCAAATCTCCTACAAATATAGGGGTCAAATGTGCGCAACGGGCATGTCGCGTATATTGACGCACACCCTTTCATTCTTTTGCGCAATGGGCATGCCGCCTATATTGACGCGCACCCCTTAATTCTTTCTAAAAATTTATATTTTCTTTATATGAACTTTGTTTCTTACCATCTTTATATATTTGTGTAGCTCTCTCTTATAACTACAACTTTCCTTTATGTTTCATCTTCTAATTTTACTTTCATTTTTAACCCACATTTTTATATTTAATAAAAATTGTATGTCCATCATACGACTTCCATTTTTGTCCTTCTTTCTTCTCAAGTTTTTCTCTCATGCTTTACTACAAATTTCATTTTCGTAGTGTTAGCCGAAACTCAACGTTTATCTTTTTGCTATTTTTGATGTCAATAGCGTTATTAATGTGGTTAGTTTCTATTCGTCATAAATCATAACTCTTCCAATCAGAGTAAGATTTTCTCGACGCTTTTAACTTTTGGGATCATTAAGTTGTGTATTCTCCAAATACACTAACCATTTTAACTTTTTGATTATTTTATTTTCGACTCAACTTTCCATATTATCCTTCAATATCATAAGTTTTTGTCTTTATGAGTCGAACCTAACTCCTAGTAACATTTAATGACGAAAAAATCTCAATTGTTATATATATATATATATATATATATATATATATATATATATATATATATATATATATATATATATATATATATATATATATAACTTTTAGCTACATTAGATTTCCTTATGTAACTATATCTTTAAATTTATCTTTATAAATCCTAGAAAGGTGGCCATTAAAATCGATATGATTCATGATAGGTCTCATTCTTGCACTACATTCATTTGAAACCTCTCACCTCTTCAACTTATTATACTCAATTGATAAATTAATTTAAATACTTATCCTATATAAGAACATTATTTCACATGCTTGGTTAGTCATATTTGCTTCTCTTCTCTTTTTAATTATTTTACTAGGCGAATATCCACATGTTACGCAGTAAAAAAACTATATTATTAAACTATTAAATAAATATATATCATAATAATTAAAAAGTTACGTCAAATTAGACATATAATTTTAGAGTCAACTATATTTAATTGTTAAACTCAAATTTATGTACTAACTATATTTTATTAGAAAAGCAATAATGTTTCCACCAATGAAATTATAATCACATTTAAACTAATTAAATTGGTTTACACCAATGAAGTTAACCTAACTTTTAAACTACCCATTAAGTATCATTATTAAAAAACCATTTCTATTTATACTAAATGAGATTTAGTGAAAAAAGTATGTGGGTTATTAAGATATCATCTTTTTATTTTAATATTAGGTGATTACCCACGTATTGCGCTGGATTAATATAACTTGATGAAAACAACATTTACAAATGAGATATGAACCTCCAAATTTGGATATAATTTAAATGCAAGTTTAACTATAGATCATCATAATAATATATATTAAGTATCAATAATAAAGTCACAAAACTTTAACAAAATATCATAATCATATTTTTGAAGTTGATTAAATCTCTAGTTTCAATATTTTTCTAATGTTTACAACACAGTAGTATAATCAACATCAACGACATATCTAATAACATATATATTCATTATATATAATATATGTTGCTACTAATATTAAACTTAGTAAATAAGCTTATAATGTAAAAAACATAATCAGTTAGTTGAAAATTGAAAATTCTTAAATCTTGTTTTTTTCTATATACACATTCGAGAATATTAATAAATAAGCTTACAATGTAAAAAAATAACCAATTAGTTGGAACATGAAAATACACAAAATAGAGCTCCATTTCTCAATTTTTTTCTCTATACCATTCTTCACATCCTACAAAACTCGTTTACCACCTTGGCAACGTATGAACGTTTTATATAAACAAAATTTACTTATATACTACTAATATAATCTACAAAGTGTTAAATGAAAAGAAAACAAAAAGTTATTAGTCATTATTAATTAATAATCATAAGTTAAAAACTCTTGAGTTGTAAGTACTAAATACACATCAATTAGAAAACTTTCGAATTGTAATGAGAGTTTTAAATAAATGTGGTGCTTAGAGATATACCTCTATTATAATATATAGATAGATAAATGTAGACTAGGCGAATGCCCGTACGTTGCGCATAAACACCTATATAGTTGAAATCTTTACAAATAAATATTTTTTTAAATACAACAATAACGTTGTTGTTAAATTTTATATACTAATTAGTATACTAAATTGATATAATATATTGATTATTTTGAATTATATGATAATATATACATCTATTACAACTGCATAATCTCAATCATTTGAATGACTTATTCCAGCGAGTTACTCATGAATAAAATTAAATATAATATATGGTTTAATGTTATTTATAATTGTTTTTATTTTTAATTAATTTTTGAAAGTTTATTTGCTTAACGTTTTAATTTCTATCATTATAATTATTTAAAACGTAAAATATTGTTTTTTTTATTTTAAAGGTAACAATATAATCATTTATATAGAGTTATTTTTAACTATGGTTATTGTAAGTTATTTTAAGCTACTTATTTGAAAACTTTAAACGATTATAAAAATATATTTAGGAAATATTTTAGTTAAATTGAGATTACAGTTTAGTTTTTTTGCATTTTGCACTATAATTTATCACTTTTAACTATTTAGAAAATATTCTTTGGGTTTTTTAATTTGAACTGAAACTTATATTTAAGCTGACATTGTAATGTTATATTTAAATTAACAATTTAAGTATTTTGTCCAAACTGTTCAAAAGTTGTAGCTTTGATAATGGTTTACATACAACACCATATTAAATCTAATAAATTAAGTAGAATATATTAAAAGTTAAAGAAATAACATTATAAGTAGAAGTAAATATATTATTTTAATATTAAAATTATTTTATTTATGATTACACTTTAGGTTTGATATTTATTTAACTTTATTAACCAACTTATATCATTATTAGAAAGACACGATAATTTATCACTTTTAACTATTTACAAAATATTTTTTGAATTGTTTAAGTTAAACTAAATTTTATATTTAAGTTGACCATGTAATTTTATATTTAAATTAATAATTTAAGTATTTATACAAATTATTCAAAAGTTATAGCTTTAAAATGATAATGGTTTGCATTCAACAATATATTAAAATTAATAAAATATGTATACTATGTTAAAAGTTAAAAGACATAACTTTATAAGTAGAAGTAAAGATATTATTTTAATATTGAAATTTAGTTTATATATATGATTGCACTTTAGATTAATATTTATTTAACCTTATTAACCAACTTATAATCATTATTAGAAAGAAATTGAAACGTCATGAGAGTTTCAAATGAATGTGGTGAAAGCAAATATATATATATATATATATATATATATATATATATATATATATATATATATATATATATATATATATATATATATATATATATATATATATATATATATATATATATATATATATTTCAGAAAAGCAACAACAATACCTCACCATAGTTCGTATTAAATATACAAAAAAAATTATAAGATATGGTTTAGTACATATTTTAACTGTTATATCAACCTTTTAATATATTTAAACATCATATTTTAATATCAAATATAGTTATAAGTTTTAGTGTTATTGATACAGAATTTCTAAAACTTTAGAGTATGGTTAATTTGTGAAATTTCATTTGTGTATGCTATGTATTTTCCGAACATGCAAAAAACAGATTTTGATACGTGCAATATTTTTTTCCTTTAGTAATTAACATCTTAGAATACATATTGTTTTTAAAGTGTTTTAACAGGTGAAGGGGAGATAAAAATCAAAATTCAATCATCATTAATTACAAAATGACATATATAACCTTTAGACCTCAATATAGTAAACCCCAAAACTAATGTCAAATTTATTATTAACTACTTCCATTAATGATTTTGTAAGTTAACATATACACAGTTTATTTTGCTATGTTTTTGTATTATTTGTTTTGCCTATATTTCTATTCAAATGTAAGTATCAATTATATTCTATTATTTTTGTGGGGGTTAGCACTTAATTCATATTGGAAAAATCATCATTTGTTATAAAATAGTATATACAACCTTAAAAACCTCATCATAGTAGACCACAAAAATAATTCCAAATTTATTATTAATTATTTCTATTAAAATCTCCGTAAGTTAATAGGTACACAATTTATGTTGCTATACTTTTGTATTCATAGTTTTGTCCACGTTTCTATTTAGATATAAAGTTTAATTATATTCAAATATTTTTAGGTGAGTTATATGGAAAAAAAAAAACTATGTCAATACTTAATTTATATTTGTATGCCATCATATATCAAAACTATAACCATTCGGTAAAAATGATTATCAAAGTTGTAACGACATTGCTAAATGTAAAAGTTGTAAATAAAATATAAAGTTAACATTAACAACAGAATGAATTTGTGAAATTTTAGTCTCCACTTTTAAATTTCTTTATCCAGACAAATTCATCAAAATCCATGTCAATATTTATCGTAGCATTTTTTTCCATTACTCTGAACTCGCTACAAAACATAAAACACATATGATTAACCATTCAAAAAGATATGCGAACAAACAAAAAGGTACACACATATTTTATTGGAAGCTGAGTGAGTTTGTAAATAACCCAACAAACCAAAACACTCAAGGAAAATACAAAGATACCTTTTTGCTTTACCAACCACAAAACATAGCTTCTAGTGAGTCATCGACCTTGAAAAATTTTAATAATATAAAAGATTTTAGGGAAAACAAACAATGTAATATGAGCTAGATGAAAGGTACAAAGTGAGATGTTGCAAGATCAAAATGACAAACTAACATGTTTATTATATATATATATATATATATATATATATATATATATATATATATATATATATATATATATATATATATATATATATATATATATATATAAGTTATGAAGAAAAGGAATAGTAAACTTGCAATTTTTTTGGCAGAATTGGTCCTTGTACTATTTTATCCATTTTGACGATTTTGGTCCTTGCAATCAATATTTTTACATTTTTTAGGAACCTTTTAATATTTAAAGTTTGGACACAAAACTTTAACGGTTTGACAACTTTGATCCCTTTTCTAAAAAGTTGTTAATTCCTACCCCTTTAATTCTTTAGCCATTTTGACACTTCTGGTCCTTGCAGTCCAAACTTTTACATTTTTCACTTTTGTTCCTTGTAATCAATATTTTTACACTTTTTAAGAACCTTTTAATATTTAAAGTTTGGCCAAAAAACTTTAACGGTTTGACAACTTTGATCTCTTTTCTAAAAAGTTGCTAATTTTTACCCCTTTAATTCTTTAGCCATTTTGACACTTCTGGTCCTTGCAGTCAAAACTTTTACATTTTTTCATGAAAATGAAAAAAACGGTCTGGGGCAAAGCCCGGGCTTTTCATTCTTCCATTTTCTACATCTGTCATTTTATCGATTCGGAAACAATATTAAAATCTTTTGGCCCCCGCATAGCGGGGGTAAACTTTCTAGTTTATATAATATACCATTGCACTAATAAACAATGTAACATGATCATGATCAAAGTGACTCTATTATTATAGATATATATAGATATAGATATGAAATACATACAAATGGTGAAGAAGGTAGTACTTGTCATATAAAAGTGTTCTATAGTGAAATATGTTACCGGTTATACGATGTTCTTTAGATATATCAAAGATTCAAAGGATCAAACCATTGTATTGGATTTAAGGAAAGATATCAAAGATTTAAAGTCAAAGGGAATGATATGGCCCATTGCCTCAAAGTTTTTCTTATATTATATAATTCTAAAATTTTATCTTGGAGTAACTAATCGTTAACATTGATGTATATTCCATGATGTTGGGTCTTTCTTCAAATGTAAGAGCATCGTTTATTAATCAATAAAACAAGTAGTTAATTATTAATCAATAATACCGAAAAATGTTAGAAAGGTAAGAGGCCTTTATATCATCAATCGATATGTATTATTGAATATATTGGAATACTTATGGATTGTTGAAAATTTATGACTGCTATTTGATATGTATCTTTTTTTATACATTTAATCTTGACTTTACCCTTTTCTAACTCAACAATAATAAGTTATAAAAAATGAAGATATTGATAAGAATATTCAATGTTATTTTATATATTTAATTAGTCTTTTTAAATTCTTTTTTTTATCATTTGCATGAAAACCTATTTTAGGTTTGGTGCTATTTTGTTTTTTGTTTTTAGATGAAAAATGAGGTCATTCAAATCAATATGGTTCAAGATAGGTCTTATTTTTGCATCATAGTCATTAACCCCCCCCCCCCCCCCCCCCCCTCTCCCCTACTTCTTCAACTTGCTATACTTAATTGATAAATTAATTGAAATATTCAACCTATATATAACATTATTTCACATGCTTGGTTACTCGTACTTGTTTCTTTTTTTTCTTTTTAATTATTTCATAAGAAATACACAAAAATGGAGAAGAAGGTTGTATTTGTCATATAAAATTGTTATATGGTAAATATGTCATGGGTTATACGATCTGGGTTATACGATCGTTTTTGGATATATCAAATACTTAAAGGATCAAACTATTTTATTAATTTAAAAGAAAGATATCAAAGAGTCAAAGTCGGAGGAAATAATGTGGCCCATTTCCTCAAATACTTAAAGGATCAAACTATTTTATTAATTTAAAACTATCTTGCATGATAGTTTTAACTTTTAAGATACATATATTCTACTTAGATATTATAATTGATTTATTCTAATTAGATCTCCGTTTGATATATCAAAGACACAAAGGATCATACTATTTTATTGGTTTAGAGGAAAGATATCAAAGATTCAAAGTAGAAATGACGTGGCCCATTGCCTGAAAGTTTTTTTCTATATTTTATAATTTTATAATTTTATTTTTTATGATATTTTTTTAAGTTACTTATATTCTAATTAGATATTATAATTGATGTATTTTGTTAGATTGTAGGTATGAAAGATTTTGGAGTAAATAACCATTAACATTGATGTATATTACATGATGTTGGATTATTCTTCAAATGTAAATGTACCGTTTCTCAATCAATAATGTAAGTGGTTAATTATATCATAATGTTATAATAATATCAAAAAGATTAAAAAGGCGATCGATACGTATTATTATGAACATATTTTAATGCTTGTGGACTTCAAAATGGCTAGCTACTTCATATGTATTTTTTTTTTTATTAAAACATTTGATCTTGACTTTACCCTTTGAAAACACAAAATTAATAAGTTGTAAAATATTAAGATATCCATATAAATATTAAATGTTATTTTATATATTTAATTAGTCCTTTTAAAAATCCATTTTTGGATTATTTAGATAAAACCTATTTTAGGTTTTATGTTGTTTTGTTTTTTGTTTTTTAGATAAAATATGTTGTGATTTGAAAATATTCTAACAAATTTGCTAACGACATCTAGTAACACATTAGTATTTGTATATAACTTTAAGGAAAGTTGTTTTTAATATAAATTTTAGTTTTGACACATTTATAGTAATAACCGGTAATGTGCTATAAAAATTCAACACTTTCATTTTTTTAAAGAAAACAAATCAAGTAATAACCTAAACCAACATTCTTAATAGTGAATTTAGAGGTTTTTGACATAATTAATGATCTAGATATTACATGATCATATTACTAATTCAATTGAATAAATATAAAAAAAAAAAACTATTTCAATCGAATTTAATTAAATCTTATAAATATCAATTAAAGATAATAAATATCAATTAAGGACTATACTTAGAATTTAAAGAGTCCTATTATTAAATTAAATTTTCAATGTAGTAACACATTAATATTCATATACTGTGTTAATATAAAAATTAATTTTAAATGAAGTTGAGTTTTGGAAGGATAATATGGCATATTTGAAATAGAAAATGAAAAAAAAAAAAAAAAAAAAAAAAAAAAAAAAAAAAAAAAAAAAACCATTAAAGTAAAATAAAAAAATAAAAAATGGAACTAAGTTGTGAAATAAATAACTTAAACCAACATTTTTGTTGTAAATACATCATTAAGTTATTAATACAATTAAGTTTATAGCAAATCAATATCTTTATTTATTTTTAGACTTCAAATAGAATGTCTTTATATAACAACTCATAGTCTTCTATAATTTATTTATATAATAATATACATAAAATATTATATATTTATAATTATGTATTTAATGGTAGGTTTAAGGTTTTTATATAATTTTTATCTACACATTAGATGATCATATTATTTATTTAATTGACTAAACACAATTTAAATATTTAGTTAAGCTGAAAGAACTTTTAAGTTCTATCCGTTGAATTATAAATAATTTTTATTTGGAATTTAAAATGTTGTGATACTAAAATAAAACTTCAATGTATTAACACCTTATTATTTGTATTGCCCCATTTCTAGTGAATCCCACTCTGACCACATCTCTCAACCACCTGTTTATGTTAAGGGTAAGCTTCAACATGAGCAACCCAATCTCCCTGATTTTCCATCTCAAATACTTGTAGCTCTTCGGACTCTTACTGTATTAATAGACATGTTTTTCCACCACCACCTCATCCTCCTCCGTCGAACAATCAACAGCCTCCAAAGGATAGTTCTACAACTCCCTCAACACCTTCTATACAAGATACTCTTTCTGATGATGATAAGCCAAAAAGCTCTAACTCATCTCTTTCTCTCTCTCTTTCTCTCTTTCTCTCTCTCTCTCTCCTCCACCGACTATCGGGGAAAGGGGGAGATTTCAATAATTCTAGTTATACTTCTACCAATTGTTTGTGAAGAAATTTTAGTTCATGATGATGAAGCTTCCACAACCCCTGGATATGAAGAAGAATTTATGGAACTTGAATTCCTTGGGGATTCTATTTAAGTCGATGTTATTAGTCCTTCAGTAGCATTCCTATCTGATTATCAAGTTAACGGGAGTCTCGGTCTCCAGAGGAGCAACATGTTAATAGTGACATTGAATCAGATGATGATTTGCCCCTCTCTAGAAATCGCAAGTCCTCAAGTTCAACCTTTGACCCTGTTAAATGCAGGAAAGGTCCTAAGATTATGAATCTTTCAGAATTCTTCACTGAATGTGATCTATCTAAAGAAGATGCTAGAGTATTTTCTATTGAGCATAATGTTGCTACTCGAGACAAGATTCGTCTCAAGAAGAATCCCTCCAAATTAGCCCCAAAAGCTGCTTTCGCTGAAAACTCCTTAGTTGAAAACATGACTGCAATTAACAATTCAATGTTGAGGTTGACAAGAAGAAGAAAGTTGCAGATATTCTTACTAGAATTAACCGTTCACAATATGATGATGTCCTTCATGAAAATTTTCTCTAGATCCTATTGTGAAATTATAGTGAACCAAAACTAAAGGAGAAAGGATTCTCATTTCTCACTGTGAACTTAATGAGAAGATATTCCAAAAGAGAATACCCTGAAAAAAATCATGTATCTGCTCTTGTTAAATATGGATATAGTGAATGGTTAGAAATTCAACCAATCATCAAAAACCAAAAGGGTATTCAAGCACATGAGTTAAAGATTTCTTTTATCTTAATGATCAACAAAGTTAGGAATCTGAATTTAGTTCCTCTCCCTGATGCATCACTCGTGCTTACTGTTCCATTCTCTACTAGATCTGGAAGAAGGTCCAAGCACTCAAGGTACCTACTCCCCTATGGGACTGTCTACACCAACAATACTCTTCCAGCAGATGTTGTGTGTGTCCAAGATCCTTGCATCAGAGAACCTGAACGTGGATTGTTCTTTGTTAATAATGAAGATCATATGTGTTTTCAACGATTTGTTGATCTTCACAAAGCTCCCACTGAACATATTTTTCATCACATACTAGAATGAAAAGGTAAACCTGAAGCTGATTGTTATCGATGGATTATCTATTATGTGTTGGACAAAAAAGGGATGAGTTGGTTTGTCATGATTTCTAGTGGATTAAGCCAGATGTTATTTTAGATGCTAAAAAGGTTTGTGTTGATGATATTTTATTAGAATGGGTTTTGATATCATCAAATTAGAGGATATTATAAGGTCAAACCTTATAATCTGATGAGTCAAACCTTTATCACATTGAATACATCATCAACACAATCAGTCGATGATCAAGCTTCAAAAGGCAGCGTGATATGCTTCTTAGTAGTTAAGTTTTGTGATGCTTCTTAGTAGTTAAGTTTTGTGATCCATTATCTTTCTGACATGATTTTTTTTGTATAGTATATATATTTAATATATGGTAGTTATCATTATTATTTAAATCGCTAATATATAGGGAAGTGAATCTATAATAGTCATCAACCTACTATATAAGTTACACTAGCTTATGATGTAAGATATTATATATGCATGTTTTAAAATTTCACAGAATACAAAAAAGATGAAAAACAAAAAATTGTCAGCTTTGATATCATGAATTTGGGGGGCTATAAGTTAATGAATATTAAACCAAAAATGGAAAAAATCATTGTCTAAAATTATGTAGAGACTTTAAACTACACGTTGGAAAAAAACCACATGCTAATCTGACATTAAACGAATTAGATATGCATGTTTTAAAATTTTCATAGAATATAAGAAAATATAAAAAACAAAAAAAATTCCATATTTGATATCCCAACTTTTGGGGATTGTAAGTCAATGAATATGAAGCCAAAAATGACAAAATTGTCACACCCCTAAACCGGAATGGCGGAAACGTTCGGGGGCGGAGGACGTCATGTTTAGTATCACAGTACATGTATCATAGCAATCATAGTAACAAACAACCATTGTATTAATATTAAAGTGTTTACAAAGACATTAATTCACAAAAGATTGAATCCAAAAGTAAATAACAAAACAAGACATGAAGCTACTATACTTCATCTTCTGAATCCCAACGCACGTACCTGTCTACTAGTTCCCTGAGAATACAAGTTATTTTGAAAGAGTAGATCTGCATTTAAGTTGGTGAATTCATAAGTATTTTAGTGATGTGAAGTAAGTTGTAAGTTCTTTTTAGAAAAGTTTGCATGTTCCCCAAGAAGATCCTATATCTTCTGATGTGATGAAAGATAAGTAAAAATGACTCTACAATCCTTTCTATAGGTACTAAATGGATCAAGTTATATACAATTTAGAGTAAACAAACAATCGATTGTGGGAATCTGCCCTAAGCCCACAACCAAACAAGGAACAGGGAATGAGGCGGAAGTCACACATCCCATTATTTGTTAGATCTTCATTGTATATAACCATGGCGTATTCATTTGGTACTTACGGAGTTAACTGTAATAGTTCTTTATATTTGATGAAAACATTCCTTAAGAAAACCCTTATTTCTTTTAGTAAAAATGGTAACCATAATAGTTTCTTCTATAATCACTTCGTTTATACAAGCTATATATAATCTAATATCGAATGGATAGTTAATTGTGTGAATCTTCCCTAAGCCCACAACCAAACAAGGAACAGGAAGTAAGGCGGAAAGCACACATCCAACTGTCTATCGGATATTAATTATATATAACTCTTATGTATAAACTAAGGTATTATAGAATTAACCACTAAAGGTCCTTTAAGTTATACTGGTTTAATAAAATGGATTAAACCCTTTTACTGATAAGTTTCTAGTTTATTCTACTACATGTTCTATCTAAAAAGTATGTTTTTGTACTAGAAAACGGTATATTAAATTTGTATGCTATGACCTGACCCATACCTGGTACTCCTTATGATTACTTGGTGTATACGGAATATATACATAACTAAGATCGGATAGATAGTAGACTAGGTGCATCTGCACTAAGCCCACAACCAACCAAGGAACGGGAAATGAAGCGGAAAGCACACATCCTACTGTCTGTCGGATCCTATTAATATATATCCCTGATGTATGCACTAAGGAATCATAAAGTTAGAATTATAGGCCTCTTTCTAAATGAATGTACTAAGACTCGACTGTATTGTTTGTCTTTTGTAAGTTTTACCAAGTTTAGGACTATCTTTACAAGAAAATAGTTTGCATTACCCTTTATGTGAGAACATCAAAATATGAATGTAATGGGAAAATGAAAGTATTTTGTAATATTGTATAAGTAATTATTGAAGCACTTACTACCTTAAAACCAGTTTGTTAATTAAGGTTAAAATGTGATTGGTTGTAACCATACTGATATGACATATGTTTAACACGACGACCTAAAGGCGCCGAAACTCATGTGACATTTGTCACCCGTAGACTTGCAAGTCCCACTATAGCTAACAACAAGGTGTGGGGTGTCAATCTCGTATAGATCTATACACAAACTCAGGATCTCCCTCCAGGAAACTCTGGTTACAAAAACGTGACCTAAAAAGTATATTGCTAAGCCGTGAAGTAGTGGTTTCACATTATCGTTATCTTGTTCTTGTTATCGTATGTTCCTTCTGTTCTAGTGTATAGTATGTTCCTCCCTGTTTCTCTTTATAGTATGTTCTGAACTGACTCATGTATGAACTGACTCCTGTATGTCTCATTGTACTAGAAATAGTGAGTAGTAGTCCTCCAAATTATACCTATTCTAGTTTACTAGTAATGTTATTTAAATGACTGTGTATGTTTGAACACCTTTGCTACCCAAAAGTATTGAATTGATTTGAAATAGTTTGTTTGATAACACAATTTGAAGTATAAGGAATCTCTTGGCTTGATGTTATAAATCACATGTGATTGATTATACAACTATATGGTTTTCTACTTGTATCCCCCCCCCCAATAAAAGCATTTAAAATTATTTAAAAGATAAGTTAGGGGTATGAACTCACTTGGTAAGAGTGAATCGGGCAACGTTTCGTTTCTAGGAATGGTCTTTCTCGACATAACTGCAGGCTTCTGGTGAAGAAACGAGCTTCACGCGGGCAGCACATCGACTGGAAAGACGCAAGTTCCTTGGGAACTTCGGGCTTCCGTCAGGGCTTGGGCACGTAAATGGGGCGTCAGGGTAGTCTCATGATGCTTAACACAAAGTAGAAGTAGAAAGGGAAGTAGAGTTTATCAGCCTAAACCCAAGACCTTCGGTTTCTATTTATAAGGAGTGATTTTGGAGCTCACGTCGTGAGCATGGCGTGGCTCACGTTGTGATTTCGATCCTATCCATCTGCTGACTCGACTTCTGATAGCCCAACGCTGGAATCCTATCCATCCCTGGCTCACGTCGTGAGCATGGAGTGGCTCACGTCGTGAGTCCTCTGACAGGGTGGGAATTCGTGTCCCGAAATTTAGAAATTCATATATCTCGCATACGAGCTCCTATTTTGATGTTCTTTATATCCATGCGTAGGTGAGATTATGCTCTACAACTTTCGTTTAGACTTCGTCGGCTAAATTTGACTTTATTTTTAATAATCCATTTTTAACAAGTCGGGACTGGAAGAGTCCGTTAAAAATCCATAACTTCATCATCCGACATCTGTTTTCGTCTGTCTTTTTACCATTCTACTACTATTTCCGAGATCTTCAATTCTCGTTTAGGTTGTGTCGACTAAAAGTCACTCGATCTTTATTTTGAGTTTTTAGTTGTCTACTGTTATACCCGAAACTTAGAAAAATCATAACTTCCTCATACGAAGTCAAATTTGGACATTCTTTTTATGTACGTTTACGGTTTAATGATATCTACGACTTTCATTTAGATACCTAAGACTAAAAAGTATTCTATTGAAATTTCGCGTTTTATGCTTAACAGTGCTTTATCGGCTAAAAAGTTTCGGGTTGTCACAAAAATTATAGTCTAATAGCATATAACCCATAAAAATACACTATGGAAAACCATAATCTCAATCCAACTTTAAACTAATGAGATATGCATGTTTTAAACTATTCAAAGAAACCGGTTCTGGCCTCTAGAACCGGTTCTGGTTCCTAACATTGGTTCTGGTTCTTAAACACGGTTACCCGGACCCAAAGGACCCAAAACCTGGATTATCCAGAACTAGGATAAAACCATTCTTTAAACCCGAAACTCGGACCGGCTCTACATATTCTATTTCTAACGGTTCTAATCCGGTCCAATGCTGATTCTGGTCCGGTTTTCAGATTTTAAATCTCATCCCTACTCCTTACGGAAATAGGCATGGGGTAGGGTTTTTGGGATGGTAACAACCTTAGGTGTGGGAAGGGGTGTTATCATATTCATGGGGGAGAATCAAATACTCATTTTTTGTACCTTACTCCTAATATATTTCTCAACTCTTAGGGTTATCTGGTATACATCAAAATATCTCCAATAAGATTTATGATTCACCATATATAAGATCTTATTATTCAACACCCTAACTAATCGAGCAATGATATTTTATTCCTATTTTACCATGTTACACTACATCCTCAGCCGATCAAAGTCTTGAATTACTTCGTCAACCAACATGTTTTTTAAAGCATATTATGCCTCTCTAAGAAAGTTTCATGTCGGTGATTCAGAGGCAGAAAGTTGTTCTTCGTTAATTTCTTTATCTTTTCCCACGTAACGACCTTTGATTTTCTTGCAAGTTTTAGTTGTTTCTTCACAAGATCCCACCAAAGAGAGGCGTATTTCCTCTAAATTATGTCTTGAAAATCAAACACCCACTGAATGGTGCTTAACCATTCAATGAATTCATCGGGTTGATCATTTCATGTGTAAACTCGGGAATCCTAACCTTCATAACAATATTCTTAAACAGATCATTACCATATCCTCCTTCATGTCAATCTCTTCTTTTCCTGAAAAAATGATTGACCTCCTTATAACCGTCGGTCCAGATGACCGTGTAACACTTGACTTTTTATATACTGAAATACTATGGTTTTTAAAACATTTTTTCATTATGTCATATTTATCGAAACATCATTCCATAAAAATCCCAAAAAATATAGTGTGCAAAGAAATTATGATTGGTGTTATAAACAATATAAGCAAAATCATAGTATTTAGTAACATATATACATGATAGAAATTAGGTCCACTTTGTATCTGTAAAAAAAATCACTGCTAAAGATCTCTTCCTTCTCATCTTTCACACTTGAACTTATGATTAATGTGAAATAAACAAAAAATATGTAATACAAAATTATCTTTTAAGTTACTGGGTTTAGACACAAAACATTTTCATATATTTGATAAGAATCTTTCCTTTTATAACTTTTGTGACAACTGTCAAAATTCAAGTCGATTCTAGACTTGACTAAACTTAGTTGCATGTGTAGGTACAATACATGCTAGATTTAGTAGCTCGAGGCTAAGTCATAACCTACTAGAAACTTGGAAACAAATAAAATCGAAGGATAGTGTACTTAAATTTCATATTGATATGTGAATTCTACAACTACATTAACTGTAACAACTATCCAAATCTGGGTCATTCCTTGACTGTTCATTTAGACACATCATGCATTGACCTAGTAGTAGAAATTAGTTCAGAGTCTCGTAGGAAATTAAAGTCGAAGTTGAAAACCAAGACTAGTATACTTTATTCTTCAACTTCACTTGAATATTGTAATCACTACATAGAAATGTCAATAAACCGATAAAAATAAAGTACAAACATTATTTTTAACTTAAATAAGAGTTAGGAAACCCAAAAATAATGTGAAGTCTCAAAGCTTCAATTTATTTTGATATCCAAAGATTTATAAAATTCCTTGAAACCCTAAAAGTCCTAAAAACTTAAATTTATGAAGTTTTACATTAAAATCCCATTGAAATTTTTATAAACTCTATAATATCAAATTAAAATATTTAAAATGTGGAATATAATGAAGGAAATTAATTTAATTCATTAACATTAACCTTACTTTTATAAGCTAGAAATCTAAGAGTTATGAACAAAATTTATATAAAATACACATTTTATATAAATTGAAAGAAGAGGAATTAATTAAAAAAAAGAAATGAAAATAAAATCTCTTCTCTCCTCTTCAAATTTCAGATCCCTCTCTCCCCTCATTTCTCCTCCCAAAGTCAACGATTTTTTTACTTCCCATTCACTCCACCTCCTACTTTTCTCTCTCTAAAACTTCTTTGTTCCTTCTCTCTAAAAATGAAGAACTTAGAAGCAAAATAACTATGAGAGATTTTTACATTTGAATCCTCATGAGTTCACATACAACTATGTATTTTGGTGGCCAATTTTGGTGGAGAGAAATCTCAAAGAGATGGCGAGAGAGATTGGGTATGCAGAGAGACATAATCTCTCTTTTCTCTTTTTTCATCTCTATAAAACCCCCCATTCTTTCCCCTCTGGGAATTAGCTCCAAAACCCACAAAATTTTCAGCAACTATCCCTCATTTTACTCAAGAATATTCATCATTTAAAGTTGATCTTCAAGGTAAAATCAATTTCCTTTCATTTTTTTCACTTTTCTTTCAAAATATCAAGTTTTCTTGCATTTTTCTCCCTTTTGTACACCATTCTTTATGAACATTCATATGCATATTCATGCATGTCAAATTTGATGATGATGGTGGTAGGATTTCATCAAAAAAACAACATGCATGTTGTTAATAGGTGAAATCCAATGACCAAAACCTAAATCAAATCCATCAACTTGAATTTTTACAACTTTTAAAGATCCAAAACCGCATGCATTCAATTTTTTTGTTTAGAAACATCATATTGAACAACATAAGTTCATTCATGGTCTTCAAATCATAATGCATGTGATGAACTTCAAGCTTAAAGTTTTTATGATCAATGTACATTGTTAAGAATTCTTAAAAAGGATTTATTCACAAATAAACATCTAAAACTTATTTTTCTGCTCAAATCCATTTTTTCCAAAATCCAAACAACTAAAGAAGATAATTTGGAAATTTTCAGAAAATAAATTGTTTTTCTCCATTTATTGTAATTTTTGCAAGAAAATGGAACAATAATTCACATAAAACATTTTTTGGTCACTAAATTCTAAGTAAATTTTGGAACAACCCACACACTGATTAAAGACATTTTATAAAGTTTCATGCATTTCTGTGACTATTTTCTATTTATTTCGATTTTATTTTTGTTGAAGAGAAATAATTTGTAAAATATAGTTATGAATGTGGAAAACCATATTTAATAATTTTCTCACCTTCTATACATCAAAAACACTCCATGTAAACACTTACAGAGTTTTCCATGAAAATATCTTATTTTTTCCGATTTAACGAATTTATAAAGGGTTAAATTGATCATAAATAACTAGACTTGTCTAAATATTATAAAACTTTGTCAAAATATCTTAAAATGATTTTGAACTATAAATAAATTTTTTAATGAGTTTTCCTTACTGTTTAGTAACTTTTCATGAATTAATGTTTATTTATGAGAATAAATCAAGAACAAATAGTTAAACTGTTCTAAAAATCACAAGAAATTATCACAACATCGTATATGACAGTTTAACAACAAACTAAAAGTTTGGGAGATTTTCTAAACTTTTTAATATTCATTTCCATTTATGATAGAATAAATATACAAAAATCCTTTAAAAAAAGTTAAATTATTTAAAATCCAGTTTCGATATCTTTCTCAGTTTACATATGTTAAATAACAATTTTCAAAAAAAAAGTTTGAAGATTCAACTATTTGCTATTTAATTTCCAATTTCCTAAGATTAAACACCCATAAATCTAAAAATGGTTTTCGACTGCTTAAAAATTATTTTTGATATTTTTCTCATATTATATACATTTTATAACAGATATACAAAAATATTAGTAATTTTCCAAAACAGTTTATTACTTTTCACAATTTTATGATGTTTTCAAGGAAATTAAATAGTGGAAAAATAGTTAAACATATTTAAAAATCATGAAAAATTACAAGGAGGTTCTAAATTACAGGAATAACTGAAATATGAAGTATGGAAATTTTTAGAACTAAATTGATTCATAAAAATCTAAATTTCATAGAAAAATTTTTGTAACTTATCAATATCAAAATTTTGACGCAATATTGACATAATTCTATTATAGTACTAAGTATACTAGTATTAGATTTCGATTAAAGACTAATTAG
This sequence comes from Lactuca sativa, assembly GCF_002870075.4. Taxonomy (NCBI): domain Eukaryota; kingdom Viridiplantae; phylum Streptophyta; class Magnoliopsida; order Asterales; family Asteraceae; genus Lactuca; species Lactuca sativa. The sequence continues at coordinate 209,284,321 of NC_056630.2, read as the reverse complement.
TATGTAACATCGTTGCAGGAATCAGTAGTGGTACTAGTGGAGCATAGTTCAAGGCACCATTTGTATTATCTCAAAGCATTGTGAGTATTCACGTCTCCCCCTATTTTCGGTTTTTAAATGTTTTGGGGTGGAAAGAGATGTCATTTACTCAATTATGTTCGTTGTACTTATTTTCAATTGTATCAAAAGTGATTTTGCTATGTATGTGTATGTTATTGTTAATTAATGAGGCCTTATCGGTTAAGTCTCTGGAATCAATTCACACAACTCATTAACTCATTTGAGCCCATGGTCATTATGGATAACGCTATTAGGAGGTAGACAAATCCTCACTCGCCTATTTTGCAGATTGAATTTTACCATTTCTATCTATGTGAGCGATACCCATAGATCTCAATAGGGCACCCCTCGGTCATTAGGCTTGAGTTGTGAACTCATGATTTTATCATTATGCATATACAAAACTTGTATCTTGTTTTAGCATCGAACTTATTTCCCATGCGAATATGAACTTTGCATCACATTTTGGCAAAGCACCTTAATTCTCATGATGACAACGAACTTATTTACTCATGATAACAATGAACTTTGTTATGCAAACTTGTTTACTCGTTATAGCAATGAACTTGCTTACTTATTTTAGCAACAAACTTATTTTTCATGATAAATATGTACTTTGATTCTTATGATGGCATCGAACTTTATTTCCCATGAAAATATGAACTTTGCATCTCATTTTGGCAATGTAGTTTATTTCACATGATGGCAACGAACTTATTTACTCATTTTAGCAATGTACTTCTGCATATGGAAACTTCTATCAAAACTTTGATTATGATTCGCGAAGCCACATTTTTGTACACCTGTGAACTCACTAACTATTTCTATAGTTGACGCTCGTTTTACATGTTTTTTCAGGAATCATCGAGTAAGTGGCACGTAGGGACATATCACTTGTAGGAGCATTTAAGTGTGTTATTTTATTTTAATACATTTTAATATCTTTTAAAAATTGTTCAAAAGATATTGTAAATTGTAACGTTTTTTAATACTATGGTTGGTGTTGTCTTTATCTTTTGCTATGAAACCCTTTGTACTGTTGCGCCTCGTGTTTCCGCTTTAGCGGGGTGTGACAACTTTTACAAAAAAAATTATTTATGCAACTCGTGACATTAGACAATGTAGACTTATAGACATCCCACATCTTATTTTTATTTTTCTTTATCTTATGGTTACATATCGCATCATGGGTCCTTTTGGTAAAGGACTGGGTCATACGGTTATAAACTACATCATAGATGTCAAAAAATCATACAATGTAAAGATTACTAAAATAGAAAGAAAAGTTCAATCTATCATGACATCGTAAAGTGACGTCTACTTCACGACAAAAAGTTCCATTCCAATAGAGTCTTGCTTCCCTTTGTGTGACATCATTGGCTAGCCAATTTGTTCTTTTTTCTACTATGTAATTCACTCTAATGATGCATGATCACCAATTTTCTTTTAGTGACTAAATCACCTGCAAATGTCATGCTCTATATAGAATAACAATATCAATTTGGATAGTATAAACAATAACCATATCAAAGGATCAACGAGTTCAAAACATTAAACACAAATCTTATAGCATACTTTTATCTTTTAAAACCATTTAAATTTATGAACTTTTTTCAAAGAGTTCTTTCAATCAAAATTATTATTATGCCATGTATCTCATATGAAAAATCCATATGTGCTCACCCCAAGAAGCTAGGTTGATTAACTTCTGTTATTGCCTTTGATTTTGTCCCATCCTTCAACCCTAATAAATTATTAAATTACATTAGTTCAACAAATAATAATGTTTTCGCAAAAACAATTATACTTCTAACTAGCACTTAGAATTCTTTATCTTATATTTTGATTATTTTGATGTATTTAAACATAATACTAACTTTCCTTAGTTAATAATCTTCATAAGTTCCAAAGTAACATTCTATATCATATTTCCACATAAGAGTGCTCATCGGTTCAAATCCAATGATTTTTTATGGAACCGATCAACTCAAATTATCCACTAGATGTTTAATTTTGTCAAATGATCCAATCTAATCCGTAATATAAAACCGAACTGAATCAATCCAATTGGATATCAGATTAGATTGGTCTTATCCATTGGAGACATTTGATTGGTTATCTAGGATACATGTGATTGGTTATCTATAATCCAACCAATTCTAATCTATTTTCTATCCAATAACAACCAAATATAATTATGATAATTATAACAAAAATCGCACACAATTAAGCTAAATAAGACTAACAAACAATAGTTCAAATCACTTCAATGACCAAGGTCCAAACATGAAAAATCATTAATAGATACAGATATATTTGTAAATTTCTCTAATATTAATTGGACTAGTGCTATATATCCAATTAGATGAGCATTAATTCAGTTATCCATTGGATATTCAGGGTAATCCAATAACCAATTCAATCCAATTAGATTCTAAAATCTCGAAACCGATCAAATCCAATTGTAATTAGATAACCAGTCCAATCGGTCTATTCGTAATTGGATCGGCCTGTATGAATTTGAATAATTATGTTATGTTATGTACACCCTATTTCCAAACGTTTAGTATTCATGTTTAATAAAAGTAATATACTCAAAATTTTATTAAGATTGTTTATTTAAACTTATATCATGTTTAATAAATATAATTCATGCATATTAACTTCTTTTTAACATGCAATTAATTATAAAATTTTAGGATTCTAATGAAACTCTTAAATTCATCAAATAATTGTCGGGAATATTAAGGTTTGCGGTGGAGATCTGGATACCAGCTTGGATCGTGAATTCGTGATATCACTTTTCGAACTGATATTTCTACCCTATGTCTGGGTTACAAGAAATTCAACCTAGGATAATCCAAGCGGGCACTTACGTTTCTAGGCATAGAAAACGTAAGCTATTATGCTAAAGGGTTCTGTGAATGTGTGATGAAAAACGAGAGCTAAAAAGAACGTAACCCCTTCTGGAAAGGAAGAGTTCTTTATATATTAAATACGATTAGGGTTTCATTAGGGTTGGGCCGTCGTTAGTTGCTTTGGAAGCAAGTAATATTAATCCGGATTAGGGTTACCAAAAACTAACTAGTTTCGTTAGTTTTACCATAATCACCCTCAAGAAATTGAGTTTTCCATTATGTTCCCACAGCGGGACCCCAGCCAGGGGCTTTGCCCCTTGGACCCCGCTAGGGGCGCTGCCCCTTTGGAAACCCCGGACCCGGGGGCGCTGCCCCCGGACCCCCGACTAGTCGTCGAACCGGCTTCTGACTCGATTTTATACATGCGTGCACTCCGCACAAACCCGTACATGTATTAGAGTACAAATCATGAAGCATCTTAGCTCACATGTTACTTAAAATGACATGGTGGCACTAAAATCACCAACAATAATTTCAAATAAATAAGAAAAGTCGTTTAAATCCTAAGCATAAAAGCATTGAATCTTAGACTTGAATTCATCTACTTAATTTAAAGCATGAATATATATAGTCTGTCGTATTTATATCCCTCTGTTTCTTACCAGAAGTGGAAAGATAAAGTGGAACGAAAATGACCATCTAGAAAATAAGATTGTTCGCTAGGTGTGGACATGTGATAGTTTCAATGGAACACATAACTCTTTCAACAAACAAACACATCGTGAGATGCATCAAATAAGAGCCTGCTAACATTTGCTGACTATTAGTTTCGATGTTGAAACAATTACAATTCATTTAAGGGTTTCTGGAAAAGAAAAAAAAAATCTACAGTTTAAAAAAATCCCTTGTCATATCACACTCTAATCATATTTAATTACAGTTCATTTAAACTATATTTACAATTATAGTCCTTCATCCTCTTCTTTTTTGACATAATATATCCTTTAGGTTAGGTCCATTGTTTCTTTCTTCAATAAATTAATCATACATTTCAATTTATAATTTGGTCACAACAACCTCCAGTCCTCCATTATTCCCTAATAATTTATAATTGGTTTTTGACAAAACTTCAAAAATGGTCCCTGTGGTTTTCGAAAATATCAAGTTTAGTCCCTAAGTTCAAAAAACCTCACAGATGGTCCCTGTGGTTTCAAAACTTTTAACAAATGGTCCTTTTCGCTAACAGCGTTAACATTTAACCGTTAAGTGAAGGGCATTTCAGTCATTTTACCACCACAGGGACCATTTATGAAGTTTGCCTTAATTTTTTTTTTTAAAAAAAAAGAAAAAAATTTATTTAATATTAAAGGGCCCCACCTCTCTCTCTCTCTCTCTCTCTCTCTCTCTCTCTCTCTCTCTCTCGTAAACATTGCATCTACAGCTTCAGTTTCAACTTCACACACATCCAAATTCACCACCAATGATCCTCTTCTAGCTCGTAGCCAATCTCCAACTTCACTAGTCACATTCTTGCACTTCTTTACCTTGATCTTCACCAAATTAGGACAACCCCAAGCAAAAGCTTCGATTCCTTCATCTGATACTGGACACCCTTTTATATAGAGCTTCTTCAAAGCAACACATTTTGATGCTATGCCTGAAATCTCCCCATCAGCTATTGTTTCGCTTCCACATAGAGCTAATCTTTCTAGCTTTTGACAGTTTGTAGCGATTGCTTCTAGGCTTGCTGAGTTAGGGTTGACCCCAATTAGAACAAGTTCTTGAAGGTTTGCACTGTGTTTAGCAATCGCTGTCAAACCCTCGTTTCCTATCCTGTTTGTTCTCCATCCATCGATGTGAAGCTTTCTTAAGTACTTACAGTGCTCAGCAATGGCGACAACCCTAGTATTTGTGCATTCTGGTGTCTTGACGATGTGTAGAATTTCCAATTTGGAGCAATTAGAGAGGGATGAAAGCCCAACATCGGTCACCTGTAGTCTCTCCAGATGAACTTCAATCAAACAACTATCTGCAGTCGCTATCGTCTCTAATAACCTATCCCAATCGCCTAAGCATCGGAGCAATTTCAACGTCTTCAGTTTTTTTGCACCGCTAATTAAAGGTCCGAAGAAATGGCCGTTGTATAGCTCCTTAAGACATATACTTTTGAGCGAGGAAGCCGCCGCCCCTGGCCCAATCGGCTCTGCTGCTCCTCCGTCGTTGATGCCTCTTAATCTATTCTTAATAAAAGAGTACTTTGCATGCCACATGTCCTTATTTTGCACCTCCAAGTTTACACGTGTCATTGCCAGGGAATTTTTATTCATCATTTTCCCGCCCATTCTTTGCACCACATAGCGGAATACATCACCTCCTATAAATTAGCTCACACAATTTGAAATACCTGCAAAATTCAAATATACACTGATATCATTCCTATATTTATGGTCAATCTTAGCATATCATCTCCTATCAATCAGGAAAAAAATTAAACTAAATCATTGACTTCTACAATGTAAACTACAAATTCGTTTTTTTTATTCTGATTTCCAAATTTAAATCGATTACCCCACTAATCATATCCATAAAAATCAGGAATCAAATCTGCTAAAAAAAATACTTTTCTGCAATTAATAAATTTATTGTTCCTGAATTATCTATGCGTATTTATATGAAACCATCGAATTGCAAATAATCCTCTACTGCTTTTCTCTCGACTTTGAGTTTCTTATATGCTCTGCTCTTCTGATTTACAGAAGGTTAGTGATACATTCTTTTCCAATAAAATCAGAAGGTTATTTTTTTCTTTAAACATTAAACTCTACATCATTTTCTGTTATTTCAATCATTCTTTGTTCTTTTTTTTCTGTGTTTGTGTTGAGACTGTAAATCATTTCTTTGTTTTTTTTAACGATACTTCCAATATAAGTTATCATTTTCGACTTTATATGTTTTAAATCTATTATTCTTGATTAAAGCTCTATTCTTGCTATATTCTTCCAAAATCTAACTATTACTATTATATATGTATACCAAAACTGAAAAATTGAAAGATAGAATGTAACCTCTTTAATTTAATGAAAAAGATCTTGCTATGAGGAACACAATTGCATTTATTGTGCATCTTTAACTGTTTAGAAATTCATACTTATTCTCACTGCACATAGCAATCTTATCCCTGTAAATGAATTTACAAAATCATGTTATAATTATTTTTTCATAAACTCAAAAAAAATTAAATGAAATGCACCCAACTATTGTTACAGGATTCTTCTACGCAAAATATCAATGTTTCATACAACAGTTTTCAAGACCATTGGCTGAAAGAAAATGTAATTCAGTCTGAAACTCTGCAATTCTTTTCTGAACAAGTATTTTCAACAGATTCTATTTTTACTTGATCTATATATTTATTTTTTTTTAATTACATTTGTTATTGCATTTTGATTATTATTCATTTTACATGATGTTATGTGGTTGGTTGTTATTTGATAAATAGTTAAACTTATTTTACATTGCTTTTTAGTAGTTAAACCTTTATTTTTTTGATTTTTCTTTGCAGATTGATGGCACAACCAGATGTTACTTTGATTTCAGATTTGGATGTACTTAAAGATGATTCGACTATCAAAGTAAGAGTGATAAACCTATGGAACCTCTTTTCATTCTATAACAAGGACGAACTTTTCAGCATTGAATTAATCTTAATAGATGAACAGGTATATTACAACTTAACACTATATATTCATTAAAGATGCAAAATTTAATATTATTTATTTATTATTTTATATATTATTCTTCTTTTAGGGTACCAAGATTCAAGCAAATGTATTAAGAAAAAACATCTATCGATTCAAAAACATTCTAAAAGATGGCTTGGCATTTTACATAAAATGTCCAAGCTTTGCATCTCAAAGGATGAATGGTTTTACTTTGACTCGGCAAGATCATAAACTTACTTTTCTCCATAACACTGTTGTTATGGAGTCTCATGATTTTTCTAGACCTACATTTGGTTTTGAGTTTGTTGATTATCAGTCTGTTATCTCATTGGCCCATCCTCAAAACATGGCTATCGGTTAGTTTCATTTTATTATATATTAATTAATTAATTAATTATGGTAAATTTTATTTTTTGAATTAAATATCATATTTTTAAATTCATAACAATATTTAATTAATCTTATTTTTTGTTCATAGATGTTATTGGATTAGTCGTTGCAATTGGTGAGATGGGGCGAGACAATGAAGATATGAAAAAACATCCAAATCCAAGATGCAAAGTTTGTTGTTTTAATATATTTTTTTTTGGATATTTACATTATATAATTATCATTTCATCTAATTTAAAACTTTTATTTCGCAATGGTTTGCAACTCAATGTCAATTTGTGGGGTGATTTTGCTTACAAACTGCAAGACTTTCTTCATAACAATCCACACAATCTTCGTATGATTGTTATCCTTCAATTTGAAAAACTTAGTATTTGGAGAGGTATATTGTATGATTTTGTTATTAAATATTATTTTTTACACATTAAAATAACACTTAATGAAATCTTTTTTATAGATCGTCCAACAGTTAACACCTACTTTTCCGTATCAAAGCTGTTCATTAACACAGACATTGATGAAATCAATGCGTTTAAGAAAAGGTAATTTATGTTATTTATTTATGTTAATTCATTCTAATTTCTACATTTTTCTTTTATGTGACTAATATTATTTAATTTATGTTATTTCATTTTTATTTCAACAATTAAGTTTTATGTCAGTAACATTAGTTATTTTTTTTAACAAACAGTTTGGATGGAGATGATAGCCCTGATTCATCTACAAATACATTCACACTTTTGAAGTCTAATAAAGTTTCTGAACATGATGATTTCATGGTTAATTTCCAGTTGAAGACAATTGCTGATGTTTCTGAACCCGTGGAGGTGTGGTTTTTATATATTTTATAATCAATAATGAATATAAACCTACTTTTTTATATATATATATATTGGATTACCAAAATAAATTTAATGAACAGAAAAATACATTTATTATCGTGGGCACTATCAAGGGAATTTTACAAAATGAACCATGGCATTACTTGGCATGTACAAATTGCAACTACAAAGCATTTAAGCCTCCTGGTGCAGACGATCAACCTAATGTTGATGAATTAACTCATGGTTATGAATGTCATAATAACGACTGCACAAAAACTGAAACTTCAGTTATTCCGAGGTTATTAATTTCCTAATTAATCAGTATAACTTACATTATATTTCATATATATAAAAATTATTTTGTATTTTCATATTTTTTAGATTTATGATTCCGATACGTGTCCAAGACAATACCGGTACACTTACCTTAACCATGTTTGAAAGGGATGGAAAATATCTTTTGAAGAAATCAGCCAAGGATCTGTTTAAAAAAACATTAAAGGTGGTACACCTTAATTATAATTAATTAATACTTACACTTAATGAATTTATTTTAACCAATCTTTTTTTTTTTACTTTTTTTTTTATTGTAGCTTGGTTTTAGTACTGCTTTCTATCCTGGAGAGATAAATGCACTGAAAGGGTTGAAATTGGCGTTTAAAATATCAATCAAAAACTTCAACGTCTCAAAAAAGAACAACCAATATAGTATATGTAGAGTGAGTGATGATGAAAAGTTGATTGAAGAACTGGAAAATAAGTTGACCGTTTCACAGGTAATTATAAATTATTATTATTATTATTATTATTATGATCTTTTTTGTATCTTTGTGTATACAAAAACTCTATTGTATTTACTAAATACTAGGGTTAACGGTATAAATGTTTACAGTTTTATTTAATATGCTGATTTGCTATTCATATTTTTTATTATTAATATTTTTAATTATTAATTATTCAGGTTGGCAATTCACAGTCATTTGATGTTGCTGAAGCAGATTTTGAATCACAAGATACTAGGAGTTTGAAGGTTATATACACAATATACTTGCATTGAATTATTTTATAAATATTAGTTGACTTTATAAATTTATTAAGTACAACTGTTATTATTTTTAGGATGCAATTTCTGGGACAGATGACAACATAACACCTTCCACTGTTGATAAAAATTCAGCAACAAGTCCCATGAAGAATTTGAATACACCAAAAGTTTTGAAGAGAAATTTGGAAAAAGTATTTGATTTGGAGTTGAATGAAAACTCATCATCTTCAAAAACTCCAAAAATTTCACCAGAATGACGCATTAACCAGGTTGTGAAGGTAAAGTTGGAAAAAAGTGGCTGAGTTGGATTTAAGATGAATTTCGTAAGGTAGTGGATTTTGATTTTTAAACAATGATTATGCATTTTATTTTTCATTCCGTACTTGGACATTGTGGTTTTGAAGTTTCAAATATTTGTTTGGATATTATTTTTTTTAATGGTATGTTTATCATACATTCATAATATTTTATGAATATGAATTTATTATTTAGAAATTATTTTGTTATTTAATTTATATTTATAAGACTGTTTATCATTATTATCAATGTTTTAGCAAAAATATAAAATTTGTTATAACACTTCGAAATAGAAAAATATATGTATTTTATTATGTACAAGATTATGCAAATAAAAAACATACCACTCCTTGACGATTTTGGGATGCTGTCATACCAACAATTGCCAATTTTCTACATAGATCTATTTCTTCATCTGCTGTTCTGTAAGTGAAACCCTAATGGTATCACCAAGCCCATCCTGTATGTACACCAAAAATCATTTTAAAAAACTTTAAAAAACTTTTATTTTTATCAAAGCATACAGCAACTCTCATGGAGATGAATTGTATTTGTACCTAATAAAGACCTCCCTTCAGAAGTATGCCCGACTTCTTCAATATCCGAACCAGGATTTGCTTTTTTTTTTTATCTATGTTATCTTGGTTCTCATAAATTTAGCTATCTTAAGGTCTAAATTGTTTACAAAATCTGAAGCTTTTGCAAACCCCAACCCATTGTCTTTGTTCTATAAACTTGTAAAGGAAGCTCGAGCAAATCCAATGGAGAGGACTATGAAACAAATCTGTCCAATTGACAACCAAACAAAGTATGAAATGAATATCAAGTTCCAACAAATATGAATGTATAAAAACAGAAAAATAACTAAATATTTATCTTTGCTGAGGGTGTTTTCATCTTTTAACAAAAAACAAAAAGAAAATATGGAAATGAATTCCTTTCATACGACCTTGGGACTGGAAAAATTCATAAAACATGAAAGTCTAAGAAAATGTAATTCAATCTGACAATCTGCAATTGTTACTTCACTGTTCTACGCAAAAGATCCATGCTTCATACAACTGTTTCCAAGACCATTGGCTGAAAGAAAATGTAATTCAATTTGAAAATCTGCAATTGTTTTCTGAACAAGTATTTTCATATTATGCAGACCCAATACTTTGTACTATTCGGAACACAAACATTCATATTCATAATTATAAATAAAACATCATTTTGTAAAATTATAAATACCCGGTATAATAAGGCTTAAACTGAAAGAAATCTATCTAAAATGGATATTGAACTTCCATGTTTACACTTAGCACAACAACATCCTAATAGATATCCCTTGAAATTGACAGATTAATCAAATTATATTTTTATACTATGAATAAAATGTTACTTCATCTCAACAGATTGAAGGAATGTGAAAAGAAATGCAAGCTATTAAAAACTTACTTGCTATGGTTAAGTGTTGAACTACATAGAAGTTTCTTCAAACAATGGACGAATTCTTTTGAATTATATCAGCAATGTCGAATGGAATACAACAAAATCAAACAACAAAATTGACAATTCCATTCCCAGACAAAATTTTATGAACATCATTTCTTCTATGTTGCTTTTTCCCTGAAACATCAAATAAATAAAATAATAAATAAATAAAAATAACTATTCGAATTTCAAATATATAAAATAAAATTACTTTGTGGGTTATAGAATTTAAGATCATTTCCACAAACTTAGCGATTGTTTCTCATACCATATCAGGAAAAGTAAATAATTAACAAAACACCTATTTTATATTGAATATATACGATGAAGATTCGTCTCCTAATTTATAGCATTTTTGAATTCAAAAATTGAATAACTATATTTTCTCAAACCTTACAAATTAGCTGATCATTTCAAATACAGAGACTATTCATTTCATTTTAAGAACGTATTTTGCCCTAATTCAATTTCAAAGAATTTGTTCATCAATCTTCAACAGGTTAGTTATTCTTCCGAAACATGTATCTTTTGTTACAAAAATTAAGAAATACGAACAATATATACATTCATGTGTTGAATCTTACCTTCGTATTTCTATTAACGGATCCAATTTCTGAATTTTCTACCTGATTTTCAGTCGCCGGAAACAATACTTCTTCAATCTAATTTGTTTCAAATACAATAACTTGAATTATTGGTTTATGATCTTCAATCGATGTAGACGACCTTGAAATCAGATTGAAAAATAGAGAACAAACAGAGTTTGTGTGTTGTGCCAGAAAAATGAGAGCGTCTTAGGGTTATTCGCATGTGTAATGCAATGATATATTGGGAAAGTGTATTACGTCTATACCGTTCGTATGCGTTTTACTTTATTATTTTTCATTTTTATCAAACAAGACCATGGACGCCATATACGCTAGAGAAAGAAGAAAAAAACGAAAGTTATACTTGGATAATAAAAAATCCAAGAAAATCTATACTGCAGAATCTTCTCAACCTATACCTATTGCACATGGTATTCATTTTAGCCAATACGGTAATTTTCTTACCTTTTTTACATATGTAATATGTTTTATTTATTTATTTTGATTATGTTGTTCATAATTATGTTTAATATATATAAAGTTTTATAAAACTTAATATATTTAACTTTATATAAATAATGTCGTTAAATTTTATACTATTATTTTACAGGTTCAATTAACACTACAGATTCTACAAATGCTAAAGAGAGGAGAAAAATTAGAAAGTTGTATTTGGATAATAAAAAATCCAAAAAAAATTCCAACACTTCTACGCATCAAAAATCATCTATTACACATGTTTCTTACATGTCAAAAAACGATATTATTATTAGTTTGTTTTATAATTGTTTTTTAGCTATATAATTTATTTCAAATTCATATATTATTAAAATTATTCTATTCTATAATAATTATTATTATTGTTTTTCTTACTAACTATTTTTTTCATTACATAACAGATGTCTACAATCGTCGTCATCATTTACTCTCTGTAGATAACTACAGAAACGGTAGATCAGATAAGGAAAATATAAATCCAGTCAAATCGTTTGTATATGAACATACAACTATTCATTCTCCTGCTACAAATATAAATGTTAGAAATCCTCTATCTAACATTTCAAATGGTATGCATTTGTATATAGACAAATTCTTAAATATATGTTTCACATTTGTGTAGTCTATAACAAATCCTAACATTCTAATTTGTATTTTTATGTTCCCAGGAAATTATATTTGTAATAACAACATTCAAACACCGCTATCTATTAACAATGATAATTCAGTGTTTGGTCTTGGCATGACATCCACCGGTCATTCAACCATAATTCAAAAATCTTCATCAATCAAGTTACCAAGAGGAAAACATCAATTAAAAAGGAAGACTACACATATATCTCCTATACCTATGATTGACTTGACATTAGATGAAGAAATTAATGATGAACATATTATTGAAGATGTTTTTCGTGGTACTTCAAAAGGTGATCATAATTATAGAAAAATTAATACTTTCATTTTTTTATTTTTAATTATATTCATCATTTTTTTTATTTATATATGATATTCAACAGATTACTTGGATCATGGAGACCAGATTGTTGTATGTCAGATTTGTCATGCAAAACTATGGACAGATGAATCAGTTAGAGGCAAAAAAAGGGAATACATCTTATTCGTTATGTTGTGGTTACGGCAAAGTTGAACTACCACCCTTAAAAGAAGCACCGTCGTCTTACAAAAATCTTTACCATTCAGTAGATTCTAAAAGCAAGCACTTTATGAAGAACATTCGACGTTACAATTCAATGTTTTCATTTACATCCATGGGAGGCAAAGTTGATTCAACTATCAACACCGGCAACGCACCATACATATTTAGAATTAGCGGTCAAAATTATCATAGTATGGGAAGTCTTCTGCCTTCAAGTGGATGCACACCAAAATTCTGTCAGTTATACATATATGATACGGATAACGAAATTTCAAATAGATCGACAAGTATTGGGTATATTTTTACAATTAACTTTAGTAAACCATTTAAATTCATTTTTGATTATTTACTAACAATAAATAATTTACATAATATTTTCAGTGGAACAACACGCGCTTCATCATCAACTTCAAGATCATATGATCTCCAGATTATAGAATTTTTGAAAGTTATGTTAGATTCAAACAATGCGTTGGTCAAGTCTTATAGGATGGTAAGAGATAATCTTCATGAAAATCCTGGTGCTAATTTAAAGTTAAGATTAATTGGAAAAAGAGAACAAGATGGAAGGACATATAACTTACCAACTTCTTCTGAGATAGCCGCTTTAATTGTTGGTGACATTTGTGATTCAATTGAAAAAAGAGACATCATTGTTGAAACTTCATCAGGATTACTAAAGCGTATCAGTGAATTACATCCTTCTTACCTTGCTCTTCAGTATCCATTACTATTTCCATATGGCGATGATGGTTATAGAGTTGACATCCTTCATAGAGGTGTAACATCTTCAAGTAACAGCAAGCGCCCGACATGTACAATGAGAGAATTTTTTGCTTACAGAATTCAAGATAGAGATCAATCCTTCTCACTAATTCTTAATGCTAAAAGGTTGTTCCAACAATTTTTGGTTGATAGTTATACCATGATTGAAAGTGAGCGATTATATTTTATACGTAAGCAACAAAAAATTCTTAGATGTGAGTCGTATGACAATCTGCGTAATCACCAAGCATCTGGGAGTACAGATATTTCAAATGTTGGGCAACGTGTGATCTTACCTTCTTCATTTACAGGTGGTGCACGTTATATGATGCAAAACTATTTGGATGCCATGTCGTTATGTAAATGGTTTGGATATCCAGATTTTTTCATAACCTTTACGTGTAATCCAAAATGGCCAGAAGTTCAAAGGTTTCTTAACGACACTCCACTTCATCCAGAGGATAGACCGGATATATTATGTAGGTTATTTAAGATTAAGTTGGATGCATTTATTAAAGATTTAAGGGAAAATGAAAATTTTGGCATGGTTCAAGCAGGTATTTAAAATTATATATATATATATATATATATATATATATATATATATATATATATATATATATATATATATATATATATATATACACACACACACACACACATTCTTTAGTTGCTAACTTTTATCCTATTTGTATATTTTTACATGCAGTGGTTTACACAATTGAATTTCAAAAAAGAGGTCTACCTCATAGTCATATATGTCTGTTTATGCATTCTGACTACAAGCTTCCGATAGTTTAATATATAGATCTAATTATTTCTGCTGAGATTCCAGATATTGATGAAGATCGGGAATTGTATTCACTTGTCAAAGAGTTCATGATTCACGGTCCATGTGGAGCTGAAAATTTCAATTGTCCATGCATGGTAGACAGAAAGTGTTCTAAAAACTTTCCAAAGCAATTCTGTAATCATACTTCAGTTGATCCAGATGGTTTTCCCTTATATAGAAGAAGAAATGATGGAAATTTTGTTGAAAAATCTGGTGTTCGGTTAGATAACAGAAATGTTGTTCCATACAACAAATATTTGTTAAAAAGATACCAGGCACACATCAATGTTGAATGGTGCAATCAAGGATCATCTATAAAATATTTATTTAAATATATAAACAAGGGTCCTGATAGAGCAACTTTTGCTATGGTGCACAACAATAATGATTCTGATAAGAACGATGCAGTGGATGAAATCAAAGAATACTATGATTGTAGATATATATCTGCATGTGAAGCATCGTGGCGGATTTTTAAATATGATGTTCATTATAGGTATCCTGCTATGATTAGACTACCTTTTCATTTGCCTGGTCAACAACAAGTTGTATATGAGGCAGACGATGATATTGAAGATGTTCTTGACCGACCTTCAGTTGCTTCTTCAATGTTCATATCTTGGATGAAGTGTAATGAGATCAATAAAGAAGCACGAAAGCTTACATATGTTGAATTTCCTACCAAGTTTGTTTGGAAACCTAAACTTCTAAGTTGGCAGCCAAGGAAAGTTGGACATTCTATTGGTAGAATTCACTCCGTTTCACCTAAGCTTGGTGAAGCATATTTTTTAAGAATTCTTTTAAATAAAGTGAAAGGTCCAAAATCCTTCGAAGAAATTCGCACAGTCAATGGTGAAATATGTTCTTCTTTTAAAGATGCATGCTATAATCTGGGCCTTCTGGATGATGACAAAGAATACATCGAAGCAATTAAGGAAGCAAGTGTTTCTGGATCTGGTTTTTATCTACGTTTCTTATTTGCTACGATGTTATTGTCGAGCAGTTTGTGTAAACCAGAGATTGTGTGGGAAAACACATGGGAATACCTGTCAGATGGAATTCTTTATACTCAACAAAAGAGATTAAAGTCTCCAGGTATTATATGTTTATTAAATTATTAATAAAATTATATCATATAAATTTCCAATATGCACTAAATTACATTTTACGTCCCAGTTAATCTGTTTTTTAATTTGTTGTTACTAATATAGTATTGTTCGTACAGGTTTATCACTAAACGAAGATCAAATTAAAAACTTGACTTTGTTTGAGATAGAACAAATTTTACTCCGAAACAATTCCAGTCTCAAGAACTATAGAAGGATGCCTTACCCAGATGTTGATTTGGTTTCATCTTCAAACAATCGTCTGATAGCCGAGGAGCTAGATTATGACATACCAAATTTGAAGAATGAGTTTGATCGCCTCTTTGATTCATTAACCGATGAGCAACGCAACATTTTTCTTGATATAATGGCTAAGGTTAAAAATAATAAGGGATGTGTATTCTTTATTTATGGTTATGGTGGAACGGGTAAGACATTTCTATGGAAGACAATTTCTGCAGCAATTAGATCCAAAGGAGAGATTGTTTTAAATGTTGCTTCAAGTGGGATTGCTTCATTATTATTAACTGGAGGCAGGACAGCACACTCTCGGTTTATTATTCCCATAAATCTTACCGAGGATTCGTATTGTAGAATAAATCCAAAGAGTGATCTTGCGAGTTTAGTAAGAAAAGCCTCATTGATCATTTGGGATGAAGCACCCATGGTACACAAGCATGCATTCGAAGCTTTAGATCGAACTTTAAAGGATATATTAAGATTTGTCGATCCTACAAACTCAAATATTCCATTCGGAGGGAAAGTGGTTGTTTTTGGAGGTGATTTCAGACAAATTCTACCTGTTGTTCCGGGTGGCAGTAGACAAAACATTGTTAACGCTTCTTTAAGTTCTTCGTATTTATGGCAATAATGCAAAGTCCATAAATTAACAAAAAACATGAGGTTAACTGTTGGAAGCGATTCATCTGATGTTCATCATCGAATAAAGAGTTTTTCAAACTGGATTTTGGACATAGGAGAAGGTAATCTTGGTGGTCCGAATGATGGTGAAGCAATTGTTGATATTCCAGAAGATATTCTCATTAATGATCCATGTGATCCTATTGGTTCATTAATCAATTTTGTATATCCTTCCATTCTTGAAAACTTCAACATTGCGGGTTATTTTCAAGAAAGAGCAATACTTGCTCCCAAGAATGAAGTTGTCCAAGAAATAAATGATCGGTTGCTAAAATTGATTCCAGGAGAGCAAAAAGAATATTTGAGTTCAGATAGCCTCTGCCAATCTGAGTTTGTCCATGATCAGTTTGATGCAAATTTATACTCACCTGATGTTTTAAATGGTCTTAAAATCTCAGGTATGCCAAATCATAATCTAATTTTAAAAGTCGGTGTTCCAGTTATGTTATTGAGAAACATTGATCAGAAAAATGGCTTATGCAATGGCACTAGACTACATATCATATCTTTGGGTAAACGAGTTATCGAGGCGGTTATCATATCTGGAAGTAATATTGGAAACCGGACTTTCATTCCAAGAATGTCTTTAACTCCTACTGAAAACAAGATCCCGTTCAAATTCCAAAGAAGACAATTTCCATTGGTTGTATGTTTTGCAATGACAATTAACAAGAGCCAAGGACAGTCTTTATCGAAGGTTGGATTGTTTCTCAAAGATCCTGTTTTTACACATGGCCAATTGTATGTTGCTTTATCTAGAGTTCAAAGTAGAGAGGGATTAAAATTGTTAATTTTAGATAACCATGGTAGACTATCAAATAAAACATCCAATGTCGTGTATAAAGAAGTTTTTAGAAATTTATAAAAAAATTTAACAAATTTATTATTCCTATCAACTTATGTTAATGTTTTATTTAAATTCATATTGCATGATACAAAATGATAACTTGATAACATATCTATAAATACATATTACTGATTTCATATTTAAATCATTCTCATTTCATAATTTCAACCAATCATTATATCACTATCAAATTACAGACAAAACGTTGTTCAATAATTAACTTATAATTATAATTTAATTTAATTATTTTTAAATTTCCATCCCGTGGTGTCCACGGGTTATAACCTAGTCGTTTAATAGACAGCTCCTCGAGATAAGAACAGCCATCGAGGAGGGCGTTTATGCCTTTAGCACCGAACATGCAAGATCCACAAGAGAATTTCTTCAAACCCTTGCAGTTTTTCGCTAAGCCGGCCATACCTACATCAGTTGCAGGTGAAGAATGGGAAGAAGATGATAGGGTAGGTGGGTTTTTTGATCTTACGAGAGAGAGAGAGAGAGAGAGAGAGAGAGAGAGAGAGGTGGGGCCCTTTAATATTAAATAATTTTTTTTCTTTTTTTTTTAAAAAAAAATTAAGGCGAACTTCATAAATGGTCCCTGTGGTGGTAAAATGACTGAAATGCCCTTCACTTAACGGTTAAATGTTAACGGTGTTAGCAAAAATGACCATTTGTTAAAAGTTTTGAAACCACAGGGACCATCTGTGAGGTTTTTTGAACTTAGGGACTAAACTTGATATTTTCGAAAACCACAGGGACCATTTTTGAAGTTTTGTCTTAGTTTTTTTAATAAATTAGACAAATTCAAACCCTTATAACTTTCTTATTTCTTATCCATTTTAACCGATTCTTTTTGTAAGGTAAAGCTCACAACCTTAACTATATTTTAGGGTTAATATATAATAAAAATGATATATACATGTTGCTATTCATACATGGCAGCTGATTCATATATAAAAAAAAAAATTCTCCATACATAATAATTTGTGTTTTAGAGTATTGTATTGTACAACTTTACAAAGCATAAAATGTTATGCATAACAAAAAAGTATTTTTTTTTTATATATAAATAACATCCCTTAATACCTTAATATAGAGAAAATTGCAAATTTAACCAAATACATTAATTACTTTGTGAAAAATAGCAAAAAAAAAAAAAAAAAAAAAAACTCAAATTACAAAATGAGCCCTTAAAATCGCAAATAGATTGAGTCCATTTGTGATTTCGCATTTCCATCTGCGAACGTACAAGTGCCTAAAGCACATCTGTGCGTTAGACACTTGTATGTTCGCATATGGAACAGTCCATCTGTGATTTTGTACATTCCATCTGTGATTTCGTAGCTATTTTGTATAAAAGGTTTTTTTTCTTCATTTTTCACTATATTTTTTAGAGAAACTCTCTCTTTCCACCTCCCGTTAGTTACAACGCAAACCAAATATTCTTTCATTTTTTTAGAGAGGTTTTAAACAAATTTTACAAAGAAAAAACAACAAAAGTGATAATTTTTTGAAAAAAATTATATATAATAAGATTGTTTCATAGTTAAACCCTATCAATTTCGTAGTCAAAACAAAAAAAAAATATTAAAAAAAACACATGCACACACACAAAATCGTAGGTGAATAGAGAGGAAATCGCAGATGGACATAGTCTATCTGTGATTTTAGGCTGGAAAGGGGTTATATATACAACGAAAAAAACTACCTGCGAACATACAAATGGCTAAAGCACGTTTGTACTTTAGCCACTTGTACGTTCGCAGATGAATGGCGAAATCACATATGGATTATACTCATTTGCGATTTTAGTGGCTAAAAATGCAATTTTAGTTTTTTTTTTTACTATTCTCCACAAAATAATTAATGTATTTGGCTAAATTTGTAATTTTCTCTAATAATAATAATTAAAAAAAAAACTTCTATTAAGGACGATTTTAGATAATATAGATTGAGACCGTTCTATTTTGTATCCAAATAGTAAACATAAATACTACATATTGTTGGTTTTATAAATTAAAAATTAAAAAAATTGGGTGTACTTCACCTAATCAGCTAAAGTTATGGACTAATTCAAAAGTGTTGAAAAATCTTATACATATGTTTATCACGCCTATATTTTTTCTACGACGACCAGCCGACGACATAGCACCAATGGCCACCTCCGAGGACTCACTCCGACGAGCTCTTGCTGAGAAACAATCCACGATCGATGCGACCGGCAACTCGATACGTCAATTGAAGTCTTCCGGCGCATCAAATTCGGAGATAGACGACGCCGTTAAAGCACTCAATGCTTTGAAACTCGAGAAAACATCGATCGAGACTCAACTGAAAGCTTCCGTTTCTGGTGATGCTAACGGCTCTGTTATGAGCAGGGATGCGTTCCGTCAGGCCGTCGTTAATACGCTCGAACGACGTCTGTTTTACATTCCCTCGTTTAAAATTTACAGAGGTGTTGCTGGTTTATATGATTATGGTCCTCCTGGTTGCGCCGTTAAATCTAACGTTCTTGCTTTCTGGCGTCAGGTATGTAGAGTTTTATCAATCTTCATGAGTGAAGTTATTCCGCTATATGTTCATACTTTGCTCTTCTGCTCTAAAATGCATTCGACTTTAAGAGTGCAATCTGTGAAATATATACTCCATTCATTTCGGAATAAGTTTTGCCGCTGATTACGAACCGGTTGGCCTTTTAAGATCAAAATCGATTCGAGTTATAAAACTTATTTAGATAATTCACTAGATATGAGGTTTGCAACACCATTCATATCAATTTTGGATGTAGGATTTTCTAGTTTTCACACTAAAGAGTCAAAGTGTAGCAATTTGGGTGAAGAAGCCGATAGGGTTTTGAACTTAACCCGCTTCATTTCACAATTGGGCAGATTCAATCTGAACATGATTGCTTTTTGTTTTTTTTTTCTCTCCAAATCATTTGTCGTTTGTTTAAGTTTACCAACAAGCATTTTATGTTAACAGGATTAGTAGATAATATTTCTGCTTAAACTTTCTCAGCATTTTGTTCTAGAGGAGGACATGCTAGAAGTTGATTGTCCTTGTGTCACCCCTGAAGTTGTCTTGAAAGCATCTGGTCATGTTGATAAATTTACTGATCTTATGGTTAAAGATGAAAAGACTGGAACATGTTACAGAGCTGATCACCTTCTTAAAGATCATTGTAAAGATAAGCTTGAAAAAGATCTGGCTATGAGTGCTGACAAGGCTGCTGAATTCAAACACATTCTTGCTGTTCTTGATGATCTTTCAGCTGAGGAACTTGGTGCAAAGATCAAGGAATATGGCATTGTTGCACCTGACACTAAGAATCCTCTTTCGGATCCTTACCCTTTCAATCTCATGTTTCAGACCTCAATTGGTCCTTCTGGCGTAAGCCCTGGGTCAGTATTATATCTTATAACAATCATGGTTTTACATTCTTCCATATTTTACTCGTTTCATTTGATATGATTCAGGTATATGCGACCTGAAACAGCACAAGGCATATTTGTTAACTTCAAAGACTTGTATTATTACAATGGTAACAAGCTACCTTTTGCTGCTGCTCAAATTGGTCAAGCTTTCAGAAATGAGGTCATTTGCTTTTAAGCCCCAAATACCAATCTTGTTATTTTTATTTTGTTAAGGTCTACTCGGATTGGATTTTCTTTTTGGGCCCCTGTTTTTCGGTTTTTAGTCTTTGAAGCAATAAAATTTGGAGTCGAATAAGTGACATTTTGTTGTCATCTTTCTTCAGATATCTCCTAGGCAAGGTCTTCTAAGAGTCCGTGAATTCACACTTGCAGAGATCGAACACTTTGTGGATCCTGATGATAAATCACACCCAAAATATTCTGAAGTTGAAAAGCTTGAGTTTCTCATGTTCCCAAGGGATTTACAAATGTCAGGCCAATCTGCAAAAAGACTTTGTCTTGGTGAAGCCGTTTCTAAGGTTAGTTGTTATTCGGTATTTTAAAGCAAAGTATAGGAAACAGCAATTAAACATGATTTTCTTCACAGGGGATTGTGAACAATCAAACACTTGCATACTTCATCGGAAGAGTATATCTATTTTTGACACGTTTGGGGATCGATGAAGAACGTTTGCGTTTCAGGCAGCATCTTCCAAATGAGATGGCCCACTATGCTGCAGATTGTTGGGATGCTGAAATCGAATCCTCTTATGGTTGGATCGAATGCGTTGGGATTGCTGATAGATCTGCTTATGACCTACGTGCACACACGGTACCCTTTTGAATTTTGATTTTCTTTGTTGATTGATTTTCATGTCATCATGTGGACATATGACGTGGCAGGTCTATTGAAACAATAGTAAATAACATTTTTGGTCCCACGAGTATAGCTGATTTTGTAAGTTTTGTCCTAAAATGTTTTCTTGCTTTTTGGTTTTTATTTGTAACGATTTATTATCCAGTTCCAAGTAAAATGATTGATTTTGGTCCCCAAGTATTGTTGATTTTTGAAATTTTGGTCCTAAAAATAGATCTGGCAATTTGATACACGACATGAGTTTTTCATGTATAGGTTTTAGAAATTCGTGTTTCGTGTCTTACACGTGTCAAACATGAATTAAATTTTGTTGACACGCGACACGTATAAACATGTAGAGACACGAATTAAAAACTTGTCTATTGGTGTCACGTATCAGACATTAATTATGTGTCGTTCGTGTTTGATACGTATACACGCCACACTGACACGGATTGTCAGGTCTACCTAAAAGTATAGTTATTTTGCTTGGAACAGAAAACGTTACGTAAAACCTCAAATAAGGACCAAAATTGCAAATGAAAATTTTTTGGGAACAAAATTGAAAAAAATCAACTTTACTAACAAAATTGTAATTTACTTTTGAACAATTTCATTAGAGCATACGGTGTGGATCGTGTTGTTTTTTGTTGTGGCTGAGTTGGCAGCCCATAACGCCGTTATAACATCAAAAACACCCCCCCCCCCCCCCCTTCTTATTGCATCTTGTTGTGGTGCTTCTTGTTGTCTCCATGACAAGAAGAAACGTGATCACCTATTGGCTGCCAAATTATCTCTCTCTATTTCTCTCCTCTTAACATGGTGTTATAACACGATGAACACCACCCCCTCATCTTGTTGCTTCTTGTTATAATACCACTTCAAGTTGCCCATACCATATGCTCTTACATAGTAACCAATTTTTAGTTTTGTTGCAATGTTGAAACATTGAAGGGAAAATGTCATCAATCAGTATTCAAGTTTCACAAATGTTCCATTGTTGTGAAATTTTGTTTGGCGATGTTGGCTTTGATAGTTTGATACTGATGTTCTTTGGGTTGATTATTGTATTGATGTCTTCTTGACATGTAATGGCATTGCCTACATTGATTTTTGAATGAAAATGCTTTGCAACATTTGTTCAATAATTTAAAAAATAGTTTTAAAAACTTACAATGCAGCTAGATGATAATTGCAATGTTTCTAATGATATTCTTGAGTCTTGATTTTTATAGGACAAAAGTGGTGTTGCTCTTGTAGCTCAAGAGAAATTTGCACAACCTAAAGAAGTTGAGGTAATTATTCTAGTTGTGTAGTTGATGGTTTTATATTTTTAATGGAGGAAATTGCGAAAATTTGGTGTATTTTTTTTTTCAGAAAGTGATTATTACTCCCATTAAAAAGGAGCTTGGGCTTGCATTCAAGGGTAATCAAAAGATGGTAGTTGAAGCATTGGAGGTATAAACAAATTCTTCTCTTAACTATCAAACAGCCCCTCCCTATACACCAATTCTTGATTTCCTGTTTTACGTAGACGATGAGTGAAAAAGAGGCGATGGATATGAAATCTGTTTTGGAAACAAAAGGGGAGGTGGAGTTTGAAGTCTGCACTCTTGGGAAAACTGTTACAATAACCAAAAAAATGGTGACAATATCAAAAGAAAAAAAGAAAGAACACCAGAGAGTTTTTACACCTTCTGTTATCGAACCTTCTTTTGGCATTGGTTGAATCATCTACTGTCTCTATGAACATTCTTTCTACATGAGACCAAGCAAAGCCGGAGATGAACAGTTGAATGTCTTCCGTTTCCCCCCTCTTGTGGCCCCCATCAAATGCACTGTTTTCCCTTTGGTTCAGAACGCTCAATACGAACAAGTTGCTAAAAACATCTCCAGATCTTTGACTGCAGCCGGGATTTCAAACAAGAAAGATATTACAGGTTTGCCATTGTCTTGTTTGATTACTTCTCATAAGAATTTTAACTTAACATGTGTTTATATTGTATAGGTACGTCAATAGGAAAACGATATGCAAGAACAGATGAGCTGGGTGTGCCATTCGCTGTGACTGTGGATTCCACGTCATCAGTCACAATCCGTGAAAGGGACAGCAAGGATCAAATCCGTGTCAGCATCGATGAGGTGGCGGCTGTTGTTAAGGAGGTCTCTGAGGGCCGTGCCACATGGGCAGATATCTTGAAGAAATACCCCGCCCACACTTCTCTTTCTGTGAAGGAGGTTTTTTGGCAATTTTTTAGTTTTTTTAAGAGTTTTGGAACTTTTCGTAATTTCTTTACTTTATAGGCGTTGTTGAGTTGCAAATCTCGGAACTGATGATGTGATATTTTTATGTATAGTGGTTTGATATTGTTTATGTTTTTGTGATGTAATTACCACTATGTATAGTGCTTAGTTAGTGTGATTAAGCCTAAGCTTCCTATAAACTTCAAATCTATATCTTGTATTTTCACTCTAATCAATAAAGTACTAAAGCTTTGACCATATCAGATCACTTGTACTTTTACTTTTACTGTTTGATTCATGACTGATTTGGAATGACAATGGGGCGGGGCAGGGTATCCCATCCCCAAACCTGATATCAAAACTTGTTCCCTTCCCCGACCCGATATCCGCGGGTTTCTTATCGGGGCTGAAAATTTCCCCGAACTTGACCCTAAACCCAAAACCTGAAATCTATGCCAAAAAAAGTTAAAATTGTTTGGAAAAACCTACAATGGAACAGTGAAAAATTAAAATTTACATAGGCTTACAACATCAAATACGTTCATAACATCATTTAACCATGTAGAATTTAGTAGTAGTCTAATATTGTTATAAAAGCAACCAACCAAGAAACCAAGTACAAAATATGAAAAACCAAATTCATCGCAATAGTACATTACATTTAAACATTAAAACAAACTCAAAATCAAACCAAATCATCCAAACTTGTTGTCTCGTTTTCTGTAGTGTCTCCTACAAAATGTTAAACAAACCCAAAATCATACCAAAACATCCAAAGTATATAAAAGTAATATTCTTATTATCGTCATTTTACATCTTTCACATCATAATAAAATTCAACATAACGACAATATGTCACTTCTAAACAAGTTATTGTATATAAGAAAACATAAAACAATTTCAAAAAAAAAATAATACTAATATGCAAAAACGATTTATATATTAATATACAATAATATATTAGCTCGAATTTCATTCAACAACCAACTTTGAGCACACATTAAAGCCTTCAATGTTTATGCATGAAGTCGACTACGATGAAGACTTGGGGCACCAGCAACGCCCTCTCCTGGAACTTGGCGGTTATCTCCGCCACAGTCTCCGTCGGCTGTCTCATATCCAAAAACTCATTGGCCAGCTGTTGAAGCTCGACAGGCGGCACAAACTCTGCCCTGAACCTGGTCGCGAAGTCCGACCAAGTCATAGCCTCGACAGCTGAGGCTCCCAACGAGTCACCCACGGACTCCCACTAATCCCTAGCTCGATCTCGTAAACACCCTGCTGCAAACCTCACCTTCGACCCCTCAGGGCAGAAGCTGATCATCTGTACAGACTCAATGTCTGCAATCCATCGCCTGACAGCTATGGGGTCCTTTACCCCGTGAAAATCCGGTGCACCACTGCCCCGGAAGTCCTTGAAGGACAGCGTGCAAGATCCCGACTGGCCAGATGCCATGTCACTCCTGAATGCCCTGAGGCGATCCTCCATCAACTCCAATATCCCTTCCTTGATCGACCCGAATATAAGGGGGGTCAACTCAAGGATGCCTCTGGTGATCTCTGACGCGATGAACTCGCGTAGCCCCTCATCTACTGGCTCGGAACCTGATCCCGAACCCGATCCCTCTCCTTAACTGCCAACTACTGGCCTCGAGCGTAGTACCACCATTCTGAAATACAAAAATAATAATTGTTAGCGATACTGACACCTCTGGAGGGATCACACGTACTACAAGTTCTCTGGTCTTATCTTGGCCTTCCTTAGTTTCGGATACGGATCCTCTGCTTTCAGTAGTACGGGCCCATACTACCTTCCACATCTATCCGTACCTTTTCCAAGGTCTTCCTTGACTCCACCAGGTCTCTTTTACTACCGCTGATCACTGTTATACTCATCCTAGGCTTGCCCCGGGAAATCTCTAACTCCACCCTACCCGGTCCTCAGCTGCTGAAGGCCTCCTTGTAATGCCAATTAGTCATTACCTGAATACCATCACATGTGTTGAGGCTCAGATAATCCTTCGAGTAACAGACTCGTCTCTACACGATTAGACTCAGACAAAAGCCGCGCAGTAAGGCCAAATCCAGCACTCTAAGATTATTCAACCCTGATCACATGTGACGTGACGTATTCATATAATGTCTAACTCTCATCACTCAAAGTCCTCACGAAGCACAAAGCAAGCAGCATTCAGACACAAGGAAACAATCTCAGGCAAATATGTCCTCATAGAGGAAAGTTGTACTAGCATACAATGCTAAACACACACTATCTGGCATAACCCTAACAGGCTATCCTACTACTGTCTACTCAATTCTAGCATGCAATTTTCATACACTGAAGCACATAAGGCAGGCACATAAGGCATCACTCCTAGATCCTTAGTCCTATTCTAGTATGTTGTTCTACTGAAACTGATAAACATAACATAAGCTGGTATGGGTACTTTGGGGAATACTTACTTGAGCTCGGTCGGTCGCACACATCACACACTTCGTTCCTTCTTAAACTCTTTACTTAGCTTTTCGGAAAAATATTTTCTTCCTTAAAATCTTTTAAATCCCTTGATTTGAGTTCAGACACCCCCGAAGGCGTGTCCGAATCCCTCAAACCAGGGCTCTGATACCAACTTGTAACATCCCAAAAATAGGAGCAAAAAATTTCATTTTTAAAACATACAATTTGCAAAACATTAGAAATAAAACATTCACGGATTATGTCATTTCATAAAAGGTGTTGCTTGTTTGGAAACCATTTCATAAAACATAATACTATCAGAGTACAAAACCCCAGGAGGATCCCATAGTGCGGAATACAAAGCGTGTGTGTGATGTACCGCTACCGTGCTGGCTCCTTCCCCTTCGAAGAAGAGGTACCTGAAACCAAAACTGAAAACTGTAAGCACGAAGCTTAGTGAGTTCCCCCATCTTACCACATACCATACAATCACATATCATACACACTGCCGGACAATTCTGGGGTGCCTGACCTACCCGGTACGGCCATTCTGGGGTGCCGACCTACCCGTGTCAAGCCGATCTGGGGTGCTGACTACCCATGTCAAGCCATTCTGGGGTGCTGACTACCCATCGGTCCTAACAACCGATCCTAGGGGACTATTTCACCCCCTACTGCTACTATCACATATATCATAACATAACATATTATCAAACATATCTAGGGCGTCCGATCTACCCTTCGGTCCTAACGACCGGGCTTGGGGACTATTCCCCTCCTACTACCACTATCACATATAACATATCATGCCAGCATATAAATAGATCATCACGTACTGTCAGACATATCTGGGGTGTCTGACCTACCCTTCGGTCCTAACAACCGAACTCCACTATCATCACATATTCATATCAGGCCATCATATAACATATCAAGTAGTAGCAAACCCAGATGATATCACAAAGAGAATCATCTAACAAACAACTCCTACTGGTGGGCCGACATTGTGGCCGTAGACCCACCGCTACTGGAAGGTAACTCACCTCAAAGTAGCTGCTGATCTGCATGGGAATTGACTGTCTTCTGCTGCTGCTGTCCCGGAAGTCCTCCTGCTAAAATCCCCACAAAACACCCAGTCAAATACTGCTAACCGACCTTAGGGTAAAATGACCATTTACCCCTGACCGAGCCAAGAGTCAAAGTCAAAGTCAACTTCCAGTTGACCCGACTCGCCGAGTTGGCCTGCCAACTCGCCGAGTCCCTATCCTTTTGTCTGATCATAACCCCGTCTCTACTCGACGAGTTTTCCTTTTAATCCAAGGTCCAATAGTCCTTCATCCTACTCGTCGAGTTGTATGAACAACTCGCCGAGTTCACGTTCATCCGAAGAACATGCTATGATGCGACTCGTCGAGTTGTATGAACAACTCGCCGAGTCTGTTCTTGAGGCAAGAAGATTGCCTTGGACTCGCCGAGTCAGGGCATTGACTCGCCGAGTTTCTTAACGGGTGAGTCTGGCTTCCGACTTACTGAGTCACACCCCATGACTCACTACTCCACTCCGCAAACACAAAAAGGGGAAACTCGGGGACTCGCGACTCGACTCACCGAGTCCGATGAACGACTCGCCGAGTCTATCGCATGCAAACACTAAATATTCGATTTTGCTTGGATCCAGCTCATGCCATACATAGATATGGGTTTCTAGGGCCTGGTTAACACGTAAAGTTTCCAACTTTACGTGTAAATAAACACCAATGAAGGTTTTAGGGCTCAAAATGCACTAAAAGAGTAGATCTAGGGCTTTCATGCAATATGGCTCCATAAAGGCAGTAGATCTGAGCTCCTGGAGCTTAATCATGCCTAGATCTAAGGGTTAATCAGCTTATTACAAACCCTAATTCATAATCAAGCTTGGAAATGGCTTAAGAAGGACTTTAATGGAGCTATAAAGGTCTACCAGCATGAAAACAGAGGGTAACTGAGTTATACCTCAAGGGAATAACTTGAAATAACACCAAGATGTCTGGCCTCCTTCTTCTCTTCTTGATCTACTCTTCTCTTCTCTCAAAATCTTCAAGAAACACACCAAAACACTTCAATCTCTCAAGGAATAAGGGTTTGGACGATGTTGGGAGCTCTGAGGGTGAAAGGGGCGAGGTTGGGGCGCATAAGGTTGGTTTAAATAGGGTGCAAACCCTTGAAATTTAGGGTTTCATCAGATAGCGGGGACTCGCCGAGTCCAGAATGTGGACTCGCCGAGTCGCCAACTTAAACGTGCTCCCAAACCCGTCTCTACTCGGCAAGTCGGGCCTACAACTCGTCGAGTCTAAGGCCAAAATGCAAAATACTTAGATAAATTTTTACGTACCGGGAACCAGGTGCTACACACTAACGCCCCCAACAACAACAGATTTCTTACTCCTTTCCTCCTAAAACCATTTCCTCCTAATTGCTCTGATCGCACAGGGCCGTTCCCTTCCTATCCATAATCCTCATCGGAAACCAGCAAGAACATCTGTCGTTACCTTCACCACCAAAAAGCACAACCCCTCCCTATTTCTCCGATCTCTAGTTCCTCCTGCACTGTTTCGATCTCTCTTGTTTCCCTCTCCAACCCTTTATTTCTTACCTATTTTCTCTACCAACAATCGCCAAAAAAATTATAATCACCCAAGATGACCAAATTCTTGCTGGAGTTGTCAAATATGTCAGAAACCATCTAAACTTCTATAACAGGTCATAAGTTTGATGAGAAAATGTTGACAAAAAAAACTCAATGACTAAATGAATACCAATAAAAAAAAGGTTACCTTTTAAAATTATTATCCCAACAAAAAATGACTGAAACCAATTCGAAAACACCTATCCTAAAAGGGAAGTGATTTGTACACAACAATTTTTCTCCGATCACAACAATTTATGATTTATAGAGTTGCATAGTACAATATTTTAAAGCATAAGTTGTTGTGTATGGAGAAAATTTGTTATCTATAAATAAGCTCCCATCATAAAAAGATCATATAACCAAGACAAAACTGCAAAAAATGGTCCTTATGGTATGTTAAAATTTGCCACTTTGGTCCAAAAAGTTTTGGAGTTGCACCAGTGCTCCAAAACTTTCATTTTATTGCGAGTTTGGTCCAAAGCAATTAATTTTTTTTCAAATGACGGATTTGCCCATTTTATTTGTTTTTTTCATTTTCTTTTCTTTACTATTATCTAATTACAAATTTACAATAAAATGAAAAATGAAAAACAAAATATAACCCTTTTCCCTCTTTACAGACTCAATATCACCCTCTTTCTATTTACTGTTCGGCAAAAATATCAACGCCATTGCCGGAAACTCGAATCCACCACTGCCACTGTCGTCTTCTATCTCCTGCTCTGACGACAGCTTCGCCTTTGCAAATGCTACCTCGACAAACACGACAACAATCATTTCGTCTCTCTCCTTCTCCGAAGACATCACCGTTTGAAACCCCAGCGTTCATCGACTTGGCGACGACAATTGATTGCTAGGCTTTTGGCGACTGATTGTGGTGGCAGTCGTCTCTCTTTCCTGCTAAGGTTTTGGACCACCACCGTTTGCAGATCCGATTTGCCGCCTACCATAGAGGTTATGTCCAGATTTACAGAGCTAGGGTTTGTAGCGCCGGCACCCTCAACCGTCGTCTTCATTGAGTTGCAGATTAGAGCTAATATTTGCAGATCTAAATGTCGCAAATGGTGGTGATGTGAACGTCATCGTCTGTGATGTTTGAACGTCGATCTGTCTCTTTCCTTTCTGGCAAGTCGTGAAGCTACATATCTAAACATCGCAAATGGTGGTGATCTAAACAATATCAATGATGTGTAAAATACCAACCCGATGATTTCTTGATGTATCTCCCATATTTTCTAGAACTAGAATCCAAAAGAAATTGCTTGACAGATGGAATCCAACAAAGCAAAAAATGATCGCATAGAATTCTCTGAGTTAAATCATGTTGTACTACCTTCGATCATGACATCATCCAACTAGGTTTATTAGTTTTGAGATCCAAAAACTCCAAACCATTTTTTCATCCGATCATATTTCACTTATGCCAAGCTTGTGTATGTTTTTATCCACTATGTATTTACGCACAACTTTGTAAATTTATCAATTCTTAAATCTTCACAATAACGAGAATTACCCATTCAAACTTTTACTAACGAGAAAACTAAATAAAGAGAGGATTATGGTACAAAACTCAGGATGTTGGTGGGGTAATGGTATTAGGATAGATTTATTTTTATTTTTGTTTTATTTTAATTACATAAATAGTTAAGTAAATCAAAAGAAAAAAGTAAAACCAATTATAAAGGGTAAAAAGATCATTTTACACACTTTCAATATTTAAAACAAAACAACTCGTAACAAAATGAAAGTTTTGAACAATTGGTACAACTCCAAAACTTTTTGGATGACGGTGACATTTTTATAGTTGAGAAATTAAATATATTTCTTATATTTTATTCTTATTATTCTTTTATCCATATTAAATAGTAACAAGTGAATTAAAATATTATCAATTTTATTAAGGGCGTGTTTGGCACGAAGCTTTTGAAAGTGTTTGGGAGCTTCCGACTTTTAGTTTTTGACAAAACGCTCTAGTTTAAACAAAAAACTTCGTTTGTCAGTACGAGCGTTTAGCTTTGAGTTTAAACAAAACGTTTCAAATCTAAAAGTTATTTCATCTAGCGTTTAACAAAACGCTAGTGAGCTTTTGAAATCAGTTTCTATAATTACCCTTAAAAATATATTTATATATTTATTTATTTTTAATCAATTGTCCTTTTATGTAATTTTATATATTTCAAAACAGCTACTTTTACAAAACACTTATATAACAAATAAAAATTAAGACTTTACCCTACCAACTATATGCTAACGGTTTTCGGCTATCATCTAATTTTACGAAAATGTATTATAGTTTTGCGTCACCAACATGGTACCGTTTCTGTACGTACACTCCTTATTGCCTAATCATAATAATTTCTAAAATATCCGATAGAATCTTTTAGTGGCCTACATCAGAGCCCAACTACAGCCCAAAAACCTAAAACCCTAATCCTACCGCCGGTGTGGGGCCATTGATCGGAACGCATGCGTTTACATTCCGCTATCTTATCATCACTCGCTCACCACCGCATCACCTCCAGATTCCGCCAAATATATTCTTTACAACGACCGGCTAACGCCACCGCACCAATGGCCACCTCCGAGGACTCACTCCGACGAGCTCTTGCTGAGAAACAATCCACGATCGATGCTAGCGGCAACACGATACGTCAATTGAAGTCTTCCGGCGCATCAAAGTCGGAGATAGACGAAGCCGTTAAAGCACTCAATGCTCTGAAACTCGAGAAAACATCGATCGAGACTCAACTGAAAGCTTCCATTTCTGGTGATGCTAACGGCTCTGTTATGAGCAGAGATGCGTTCCGTCAGGCCGTCGTTAATACGCTCGAAAGACGTTTGTTTTACATCCCGTCGTTCAAAATTTACAGAGGTGTTGCTGGTTTGTATGATTATGGTCCTCCTGGCTGCGCCGTTAAGTCTAACGTCCTTGCTTTCTGGCGTCAGGTATGTTGAGTTTTATCTGAATTTATAATCGCCACGATGACAATCATACCGCTTAAATTTTATACTCTCATCTCCTGCTTGAAAATGCAATCGGCTTTGTGATATCCTGTTCATTTCGGAAATAGGATTTGCCGCTGTTTTCGAACTGATTGGCTTTTCACCTCAAAATTGATATGAATCGCAAAACTTTCTGGATAGTCCAATATATACGAGGCTTGCAACAAAATTCATATCGATCTCAAATCTAGGATTTTTAAATTTTCGCATAAGGTATTGAAGTGTGTTGCAATTTGGGGGAGAAAGAGGATTGAATTCCAAACATGCAGCGCCAATGTGTGACTAATTTTTCCTTGTAGGTATTCGTCTCATTTTTTACAAAATGGACAGAATTCAATATGAACTTGGTTGTTTTTTTGTTATTTAGCTCCTAAAGTTTCTATTGTCTAAGCCAGTTATAAAGTAATTTTCTGTACAACTAGGAGGATTGGTGTCTAATCTGAAATAAAAGATAAATCATTGGACACAGTTTTCCCAGAATCAAAAGCCTTAAACATCTATACCTTACTTGAGTTTTAAAATTGTGTAGCTTAAAGCAATTTGCTACCAAGCATCCCTAAGAAAGACTGACTATTTAACAAACCATTAATTGACATATGAATCTGTTTGAATCATGCGAGAGCTTATTCATTATCCGAAGATACAATAACATCAAAACTCAATAATGGAGATATGCCTCAACTAAACAACAATAGATTGGATGTTGGAGATGATAGTGGAGGATACTAATATCATTTTGCTTAAATTTTCTCAGCATTTTGTTCTTGAGGAGGACATGCTAGAAGTTGATTGTCCTTGTGTCACCCCTGAAGTTGTCTTGAAAGCATCTGGTCATGTTGATAAATTTACCGACCTGATGGTTAAAGATGAAAAGACTGGAACATGTTACAGAGCTGATCACCTTCTTAAAGATCATTGTAAAGATAAGCTTGAAAAAGATCTGGCTATGAGTGCTGACAAGGCTGCTGAATTCAAACACATTCTTGCTGTTCTTGATGATCTTTCAGCTGAGGAACTTGGTGCAAAGATCAAGGAATATGGCATTGTTGCACCTGACACTAAGAATCCTCTCTCAGACCCTTACCCTTTCAATCTCATGTTTCAAACCTCAATTGGTCCTTCTGGTGTGAGCCCTGGGTCAGTATTAATCATCTACTATTTTCAGATTATTTTACTTCATAATTGCAATGATTATAGCTTTACATTCTTCCATATTTTACTCATTTCATTTGATATGATTCAGGTACATGCGTCCTGAAACAGCACAAGGCATATTTGTTAACTTCAAAGACTTGTATTATTACAATGGTAACAAGCTACCATTTGCTGCTGCTCAAATTGGTCAAGCTTTCAGAAACGAGGTCATTTCCTTTCTTGAAAATTTAAGATTGCAACACGTGCATTTCATTCATGCTTTATGTATTTTCTTTAAGACATTAAGGGTGCGTTTGGTTGTGGAAAATTGTTTTCATTTTCTAAGAAAATGTTTTCAGAAAATAGAGTTGAGTTTTCGCTTTAAATTTCCAATAAAATTTTCAGAAAACGCGTTTGGTTGAAACTGGGGGAGTTTTCATTTTCCATCTTAGAAATTTGGAAAACTGTAAAAATCACTTTTCGAATTTACATACAAGTTGGAAAACTGAAAATTTTCATTTTCTTGAAATTTTTTGGAAAACTGAACGAACCAAACGCGTTTTCAAAATTTCTGTTTTTCTTGAAAAAATTTCCTAGAAAACTGGAAAAATTTCCACAACCAAACGCACCCTAAATGATTATTCAAGTAATGAATTTATTTATGTTCACTTAAATAACGATGTTCTCTGGAAATTGACATTTTGTTGTCATCTTTTTCCAGATATCTCCTCGACAAGGTCTTCTAAGAGTCCGTGAATTCACACTTGCAGAAATCGAACACTTTGTGGATCCTGATGACAAATCACACCCAAAATATTCTGAAGTTGAAAAGCTCGAGTTTCTCATGTTCCCAAGAGATTTACAAATGTCAGGCCAATCTGCAAAAAGACTTTGTCTTGGTGAAGCCGTTTCTAAGGTTCGTTGTTATTTAAAATTTTAGAGCAAACTACAGGAAATAGGAATGTATTCATATCTATTCATTCATAGTAGCAATATGCAACCCTAATAGCTTTTAAACACATATTTCTTCACAGGGGATTGTGAACAATCAAACACTTGCATACTTCATCGGAAGAGTGTATCTATTTTTGACACGTTTAGGGATCGATGAAGAACGTTTGCGTTTCAGGCAGCATCTTCCAAATGAGATGGCCCACTACGCTGCAGATTGTTGGGATGCTGAAATCGAATCCTCTTATGGTTGGATCGAATGCGTTGGCATTGCTGATAGATCCGCATATGACCTACGTGCACACACGGTAACCATTAATTATAGAAGGGCATTTACGTCTTTTGAACTTACAAAGTTCCTTCAATTCCTTATTTATTGAAGAGATGATGTTTTATGGTTTTACCATTATTTGTAACGAGGTTTTGGGTTGTTGGTTGGTTTTCATAGGATAAAAGTGGTGTTGCTCTTGTGGCTCAAGAGAAATTTGCAGAACCTAAAGAAGTTGAGGTAATTTTTCTACTTTTATATTTTTAATTGAGAAAGCTGCTAACAAATTGATGTATTTCTTCTAGAAACTTGTTATTACTCCTATTAAGAAGGAGCTTGGGCTTGCATTCAAGGGTAATCAAAAGATGGTGGTTGAAGCATTGGAGGTATAAACAAATTCTTCTCTTAACCATCAAACAGCCACTTATATACACGGTTTTCTGATTTCCTGTTTTATGTAGGCGATGAGTGAGAAAGAGGCGATGGATATGAAATCTGTTTTGGAAACAAAAGGGGAGGTGGAGTTTGAAGTCTGCACTCTTGAGAAAACTGTGACAATAACGAAAAAAATGGTGACAATATCAAAAGAAAAAAAGAAAGAACACCAGAGAGTTTTCACACCTTCTGTTATCGAACCTTCTTTTGGCATCGGTCGCATCATCTACTGTCTCTATGAACATTCTTTCTACATGAGACCAAGCAAAGCTGGAGATGAACAGTTGAATGTCTTCCGTTTCCCCCCTCTTGTGGCCCCCATCAAATGCACTGTTTTCCCATTGGTTCAGAACGCTCAATACGAACAAGTTGCTAAAAACATCTCCAGATCTTTGACTGCAGCCGGGATTTCAAACAAGAAAGATATTACAGGTTTGCCATTGTCTTGTTTGATTAATTCTCATAG
This sequence comes from Lactuca sativa, assembly GCF_002870075.4. Taxonomy (NCBI): domain Eukaryota; kingdom Viridiplantae; phylum Streptophyta; class Magnoliopsida; order Asterales; family Asteraceae; genus Lactuca; species Lactuca sativa. Next base: position 209,249,041 of record NC_056630.2, on the reverse strand, counting down.
GAAAATGTGGACTTCTTATATTGTATCTATGTATGTATAGGTACTTCAATAGGCAAAAGATATGCGAGAACAGATGAGCTGGGTGTGCCATTTGCTGTGACTGTGGATTCCACGTCATCGGTGACAATCCGCGAAAGGGACAGCAAGGATCAAATCCGTGTCAGCATTGATGAGGTGGCGGCTGTTGTCAAGGAGGTCTCTGAGGGTCGTGCCACATGGGCAGATATCTTGAAGAAATACCCCGCTCACACTTCAGCTTCTGCAGATGAATGATCAGTGAAGTTGTAATGTAAGGTGCTCTCTCTTTGTTTTTTTTGGTGTTAGAAACAATGTTGCTGTTTATTTTTAAATTCCCAACACGCCCATGCTTCTTTCAACACACATCATGCATATCAGATTTTAGCTCTACTCATATAGTATAGGGTTGTTTTTGTCTTTTCACTTATGTTGGAGAAAAACATATAGACAGACAGACACACAAGAAGAATGTAATTTTCCTGTTGGTTGTGCACCTGTTTTTTCATTTTTCCTGGATAAAGTGGTGACGTTGTGTGGATATATATAATTTGATGAATATTTGAGAAAATAACCTAGTTGGAGAAATTAAAAACCAAAAGCTAACGAGGGTAAATGTGTAAATAGTTTGGACTTGAAAGGAAAGTCTTTTTTCGCTTGCTAAACTTTTCATTTTAATAAAAGGGAAGCTATTCTATCAATTATCAAATTTGTTGAGCTATAAAGTCGAGTCTAGGGTTAAGTTAATAAGGTCTTAAAATCCCAGATTAAATAAAACAATTATATCACCTTTAATTAGGGAAACGTGTCCAGGAAAAGAACGAATATATTCTTTCTTTTTTTCCCCTTTGATAGCCGTGTCATTCGACTTTTGGCGCAACAATCGAATTGCGTACATAAAATTAATGTTAAACTTGGGTAAAGCTTTTCTTTATGACTAATTTCTATGTTCTTAAAGTTTACATATATTATATATTCTTTCATGTTTAAGATATATCAAATATTAACAAATTATCTCTTTGGTTTCGCTGTCTTTTTCTTAATTCATACAAAAAAAAAGGCGTTCTCCAAAAAATGTTGCAGTCTAGTGGAATAAGGCAATAAGCTAGAGATTATTAGAGGTGACAATTTTGGATCATTTATATGTGCATGATTCGTTTTGGGTTTGTTCTATCTTTCATGATTTGAATATATAAAACAAAAACTTCAGCTAGAAGGAAACGAATCGGACGGAGCTAAAGCTCATGTGTATGTAACTTTAAAATATGTTTTATCTTTAACGAGTTAATAAATAAAACAAAAAGTTTAGCTAAAAAAGATCTGGCCCGATAGATTTAAAGTTGTCTAAAGGGTAATTTTAAGATATACAACGTTTTGAAATGCTTGATTAAAGATTATATTAGTTTTGTAGATATATAGTTTTTCTGCAATCGTATTTTGGTAAATTAAATATCAATAATTTTTTACTAATGACAAAATGTTTGTAGGTCAATCTCATTAAACCCGAACTGTTCCAAAAAGTGATTTTAGATTTATAAATTCGATTACAATCCACTGTTTTTTTTTTATCTATTAGTCTTTTTTATGATTACTAATGAACATATTGATGATTTAGTAGTTGTTTTAGTGTAATGAGATTTTAAAGTTCAAACTATGATCTTAGTATCATCAAAGTTGTTTTAGTGTAATGAGATTTGGAAAGTGATTATATTATCCAATCAAAATCCAAGACCAATTTGTGATTCCAGAAACTACCTCGTTCTTTAATACTCCAATAGAACATTTTCGATTTATGATTCTCTGTCAAATGTTTTTATTAAAGTTTTGAATTTCAGTGAGATCGTTCTCAAATATAAAGTTTCCTTTAAAGCTTTCGATAAACGTCCCCTAGAGATCATGTCAAAGAAGGTGCATTGTTGACACAAAAAGTAATGCATATATTATCTGTAATCACATTATAGACGATTTGAAAGGGATGCTACACAACTTGAAAGCACCTTTGTTTCGTGTCAAAAATTTGAGGGGTTCGATTACGCCATTCAGTTTTATTTTATTTTTATAAATGTATGCCAAATCAAATATTATATTTTTTGTACAGATAGAACAAAATTTCTTTTTAAGTGTCACAGAGAAACACTCAAACACAAACACATGTCAAGTCAAATATTATATTTTTTTTAACAGATAGAACAAATCTATTTCCTACTTGGTATAATTTTCATCCAAAATTACTTTCCTGCCTACTAAACTTCTCACATAATCTTGGTAACCTTGATTTTCGTTCACAAACTTTCTTCTAATTAAGGTATTAATGATTTATTTTTATAGTTGATGTTAGATCATTTAATTTTGAAATATATACTAAAAATATCATTGAATCTATATAACCTTTGATTTGATGAGATCAAAGGATGAAATTGTTTTTACGATTTTTTTATTTTTTATTTGATCCGGATTCATTAGTTATGTGTATCTATTGAACAGTCAAACAAATTAACATTTCTTATTTTTTTTTAATAATTTGAATATACATTTATGAAAAAAACAGGATTGTCATTTATCATATAAACAAAATATCAAATACGACGATATAAAACTTCAAATCACTTTTGATAAACATATTTACAACCACTAAAATAAGTCTACAAGTTTCTTCACAACCCATGATAAATTTTCTTTTCTCAAAATGAAAATGATTGCAAGTATGATTTATGGTTCCCATCGAGACTTTTCCAAAGTGGGTGAGGGGTATCTTGGTCTTTTCCCACATAAAACCTTCTTTACTCAGTTATACCATATGCATCATTACTTGCCCCACGCAACATCAGTTGTACCCAGTGCATTACCAGTTGTACGTTTACCTTTCCAAAAAGCTTCCAACACTTGTACCAATCACAATGGAATCCCTCAAAATCAGTAATACAAACCGTAACGGATTGGAGAATCCTTTCCATATTTTCATCAAATCTCTCTATTAAACCATTCATCATCATTACCATTCACACAGTGAAGGTGAAATGTCACCCACAAGAACCACAAATTCTTCAATTTTCGAAGCGTTCTCGCTAACCCCACTTCCATATCCGGTTCTTTTGATCTTGTCGCTCATCTTCTTCTTTCTTGGATTTCAATGGTACTCTTCTTACGAAGAAGCCATTGAAGCTACTGAAGAGAGCTTCAATTGGGTTCTTTTAATCACTCCATTAATTCTGCTTTTTGCTGTCAAATGGTTGTCAAATGTGGAGCACCCAGAAAAGTTTTTTGGGTTTGGGTTGTCACCGTGGGAGCGTCGCCGTTGGCTAGCGTACCAGTCGCCGGAGGAGGGAGGTTCGCCGTGGGGGGTGGCTGCTTTGATATTGTTGGTGCTTGTCTTGATGCAGTTTCATTCTACTGTTCTTGAAAGTTGGTTTTGATTAAAACGAGTTGAATTTTAATGGGTTTTGGGGGTTAATGTTAATTAAAGTGAGGTTTGATTTGTTTTTGTGTTTACTTAGAATGAATGTTTAATATGAGGTTTGATTTGTTTGGTACTACTACTCAGTTTGTGCTATGGTTAGTTGTACATTGAGCTATATAGGTTGTAATATTGCTCTTATATTTGGTTTTTTGGCTTGTATAATAGTATCTAATTTATGCTTGTATTGCTATTCATGAAATAGGATTATTCATGGGTTTTTAGTATTCAGGATTCAATTGTGTGACAGAACATAATCTCATCTCATTATTTATGTAATAAATGGTACCTTGTTAAATGGTTGATAATTGGCCTATCTGCCGTTTAAAAAAAAATAAAAGTAAATGGCCAAACCCTAACTAGGCTATGCCACGTGGCTCGGTTCAATTGGAGGAATGTATATAAGTAATTTAAAATTTCATGTCTCTTAGCTCTAAATAAATGTTTTTTTTTTTTATCATTTGGCCATGATCATCCGAAACCAATTTGTAAGGTTTGAGTATTTTGCTAGTTGAAGCAGTTTTGGATGAAACCGATTTTCAAACTTATAATTGTTTTTATCGATTATTTCTTCAATTTGTTGTTTATATAAGGTTTAGAGGTTTACTATCCTAGATGCGAGGAAAATATTTTTCTAAATTTTAAAAGTTGAAAAATAATGTTATGAACCCCTCCTTGGAAAAACATTGTAGCTCATGCATAGCCATGAGTTTTACTTATTTGTCAGTTTAACCATTAAAGTTTTCTTAAATTTTGACACCGAAAGCAAGTTCAGTGAAATATGAAATCTAGCAAAAAAAAAAAAAAAAAGGTTTTATTCAAACCGCTTTCACTCAAACGGATGGGAACCGATCCTAACGAAATCCTGTAGATTTGGAATTTTTTTCCTTGGAAACTGGTTTAGATATTCTCGTGTAATCCTAGAAAAATACATTTAAATTTAGCTTTAAGATTTTGGCACAAGAAATGGTTGATCACCAAAATTTCTTAAATAAACAAATATGTGCAACTAACCCAAAGAGTTTTATGGTCTGCCAAGCAAACCCAAATACATACATGCTCTTTCTTTTTTCTAAATTAAGTTCTATAAATCAGTTTTTTTTTTTTAAACGGCAAATAACATTAAAAAAACATCATACTTGTAAGCAAGAAGCTAGCAAGCGAGGGCAGAGTACAATTACAGAGAAGAAAACAAAACGAAAAGATACAATTAAATGTGAGCAAATGAAGAACTACTCTATTAAGCCCAATTACCGCAGAAGCTATTATGATTCCTATGTTTACCCCACAAGTAAGATAAAGTTATTATCATGTCTGTTGTTTTTGTTGGAAATCCCCACACTTTTTTGAATGTCATATATCATTTATGGCCAACCAAACACAATATACGATACACTGGGCAAAATTACCATATTACCACTATGGGTCATTTTGTGATTCCTTTTCAATCCCAAGGGCCAAGATGCAATATTATTCAAATACAGGGTCAAAATTAGAAGTACCTCATCATTGGGATGTTACAAATTTCCCTTTATTAATCAAATAAGTTACATTCGTTGACCCTAACTATTACATCATCTCATTGATGCCTAGTGAGAAACGCGAACAATACACGATGTGACCATAGAGACATCACAACGTGACAAGAAAAAGTGAAGAACCTGTGTCGGGACTATTCTCATGACGTGACACATTGGTGGTCAAAATGTGAGGAATATTGCATCCCAAGCCTCTGATCTTTTAGGGTTTCGTTTGTATGTAAACCCTATTATCTCGAATCTAGGGTTCATTATCAACCTCAATCACCCTCAAACCTCAGAAAACTCTAACCCTAATCTTTCTTAGTGATTCCTGGCCTTCTGGAGCTTTTGGTAGTTTGAAGAAGAAGGTGTTCTAGTTATGGATCTAGCAAGGAAACATCATCATCGTCATCTTGTGCTCATTCTGGACCTTTGTAAGTGTCCAAAATCCAAACTTTATTACTTAATGTTGCTAGATCTAAGTTTTTGTCCCATGTCCTTCATGCTTGAGCAAGTGTGAATGGAAGGAATTCATAAAGTTGGAAACTTTATGGATTCTAAGGGTCCCTTGAGTAGTATAAGGTTCAGATCTAAAAGGTGGTTAAGTATTGGATCCATGCATGTAAGTTTTGGTGTTATCTCTTCACTTTTGACATAGAATGGATTGAGGACATGAAAGAAGCATGCATGTCCATAAAGTAATCATTTTTATGGCCCTTTGGAGTTCCTTTAAGCTTCTGAAAAATTTAGAGTTGAAGACTTAATGGACTAATGAATCAAATATTTAGATTGTTGCTTCAGACTCAAGTCACGGCGTAGCACTAAGGGTGTCACAACGTTACCATGAAAGGAACCCGCGCCTTTTTGTGTCTTTTGTGATCACAACATGACGAAGGAATGTTCGCGTCATGAGGTTTACTTAATGGGTCATCCGTGACCGAGTTGGCTGAGTTGGAGTGAGTCGAGTTGGAATCGGGCCGAGTGTACTCTCAGGACATGACCAAGGGCTGGTCACGATATGAGGCTCTGTGGTTAACATTGATGGTTGTTGACTTTGACTTTGACCATTGACTTTTTGTTAAATTTCTATTCTTAGAATGTAGAATTAGGTTTTACCTTGTGTGGTTATTAGGAGCTGTTTAGCACCCATTTGATAGTTATGGGTGGCTTGGCTTTGAGCTGGATTTTAGTCGACTTTGTAAATCAGGTGAGTTTCTCACTATACTCATGGGTCGAAGGCACCAATGTCGGCCCACTAGATTACGTTATGTATCCTTGTGTATAGGACGTTGCTACACTATAGTGGGTTGTTAGATTGGTAGATCTGTTATGATTACATGTATTTTTGGCTATTGTTTGTTTATTGTTTATGTGCATATGTCGACATGTTGTTGTTGAGTTGAGGCAGTCCTGATTTGTGATGTATGCCAAGATACCTGGGCGGTCTAGTGTACTATAGGCCCTATGATGCGATCCAGTCATACTGTAAGCCCAAGGTAGCGGTCCAGCTGTTAAAGGCCTTACGAGGCGATCCAATAGACTGTAGGCTCAGTAGAGCAGTCCAGGAAGATTGTAGGCCTAGCTAGGCAGTCAAGGCAGACTGAAGGCTCATATGTTCATGCATTGTATGTGTATTGTTGTGTGGGGTATTTTAGGGAAATAATTATACTTTGTGCTTATGGTTTGGGGAAATCAGTAATCGTGTAGGCCTTACAAGGCCTGGCATGATCACACTGCATCCCCTAGAGTTTATTTCATAAATTTAGCATCTTTGTAATAACAATAGTAAAATGTATTTAACCATTTCGTACTTTTAACACAAGTTTTCTTGTGTTTTACTTGTATCCCCCCCCTAAAACATTGAAAAATCTCGAAAATATGGGGGTATGAACTCACCTCGAGTGCGTTCTTGGTTGGATAACGAAGTGGTGGCGATGATCTTCAAGTTAGAACACGTGAAGATAGTCATATTCTAATAGTCTTAAACACATAATAAAATGTGTAAATTAGATGAACTAACAATGAAAGTGTTGTATAACACTAGATTATATAAGGAATACTTACAAAGATTCCTAAAAATCAATTGAAGGATTTGTTTTCTGGGGATATTTGAAAGTGTTTCTGGGCAAATATATGAAGATTTGAAGATGTTCTTGGGGATAAACGTATGAAGTTGAATTCGTTTCTTGAGAGAAAATTGAAGGAAATTTTGAAGTGTAAATAAGGAAATGGATAGTGATTTTGGCCTAATTTATATAAGAGGGGGTGAAGATGATGTGGCATTTGCATTGGATTGTGTAATATATCTCACTGGGAAAATTTTCAACGGATAAGATATTGTGAATTCGGCCTAAGCACTAACCGAGAACCATCTTAACGCCACCGAAATCACATGTGATTTTGGTCCAAGGGAGATCTCGGGCTCGCATGTTCTCGGTTCAAGTTGAGATTTCGGTCTCCCATGTTCTCGTTCCAAGAAGTGATTTCGGTTAAGAGGTGATTTCGGCCAAGAGGTGATTTCGGTTCTTCATAACCGAAATCTCTATGCTTTTGCACAATTTAAATAAAGAAGTTTGTATAATAATTTGGATTATTAAATGATTTTACTTTTGTTGACTTACTTGACTTTTGTTGACTTATTTGTCTTTTGTGGACCCGAAATGGTCGGTTGTCAAAGCCTTCGACCCATGGAGATATAGTGTAATGACTCACCTCAGACTGCTGAATCTCATAGATAAATCTCTGGCTGTTGGCCTGCTAAAATCCCCGTGCTATCAGTCACAAAATAACATCCAATTAATAATTAGATCCCGACTCACACTAAGAGTCCAATCTAGGGTAGAAGACCTTTTTACCCTTTCCCTAAATTAGCCCAAGGCCAATGCCCAATCCAATTGTCCAAAAAGTCCAAATTCCAAAATAATCATCCAAGGCACAAATATGGCCCACTTTTCCAAATTGGGCCCAAACCCCTTCATAGCCCTTCAACCAAGAAAGTCCAAAAAAATATTAACAGCCCAACAATAGAATTCTGATGGCCCAACAAGGCCCAAGAAAACTAAAATTCAATATTAGCATACTCTTTTTAGGGCTTGCACGTTCAACGTACCTTCTTGTACACCCAGCATACTCCACCAACTTGGCCAACTTCCAATATTTAGCTCTTAATCAATTAAGTCTTCAACCCAAACTCATATATGACTTCCTTAAGGTGGTTTATCACGTAAAGTTTCCAAATTTATCTTCATGCATGGTTTAATGGGCCTCTAGAGCTCAAAAGAGCTTAATAAATGACTTAACACATGCATGAGACCAAAACCACCATAAAGTTTACACTTTTATGCTTAAGAAACCCTTAATATGCCCGGATCTACAAGGATAAACTCCATAAACGACCTTAGCTCACAATCACCAACCAAAAGGGACTAAAATGACCATAAACAAGCTAAAGAGTAAATCAATGCAAAGAGTAGCTTAATGCGTTCCCCAAAATACCACATACACAAATAAAAAGCCTCTCATGGATATAGCTCGTTGGACCCTCCGGTCCGGTCTCAGTGAAGACCCTCCGGTCTCACGGCTCGTTGGACCCTCCGATCCAGTCTCAGTGTTGACCCTCCGGTCTCACGGCTCGTTGGACCCTCCGGTCCAGTCTCACGGCTCGTTGGACCCTCCGGTCCGGTCTCAGTAACATATAATATAGCATATATATCACACAGACAAGATGCATAACTCAAGTAAACATATAAGACCCTCCGTTAACTCATAGATACCACTCATGGTAAGTATAGTGAGAAGACTCACCTCGGATGATGAACAACCCCTATAAACGCTGCTGCCGCGCACCGGTCTCTATCTCCGAGCCAAACCCACAATTAACTCAATTAGGAACTAAGTCCAAACTCTCACTCATTAGGTCTAAAGGTAGTACACTAACCAAGCTATCCATAACCAAAAAACCCATTGGTCCCACCAAGGCCCAATAACAAACGAGCTCTCCCGAGCCCCAACTCTCAAGTCTAAAAAATATGGCAATCCCAACGCAAGGGCCCAAAGCACATAAATATATTCCTTTGGTCCAAAAATCTATTGTAACAAGCCCAAACTCCAGGCCTAACACTCAAGGCCCAAATGAGACTTAACCCAAAAATTCCACATTGAGGTTACGCGCGGCGTACCTCCCTTGGTACGCTCAGCGTACACACGAATCCAGATCGGGCCATCGGGGACACTTGTTCAGTACGCGGGGCATACTGGATTTACGCTTTACGTTCTTCTAGACTTTCTTTTTCCACTATCTTGGTCTTAACCCGTTAAGACCATAGCTATGTCTATACTCTCAGATCTAGACTCCCTCAAGGCTCATACTCCATAAAGGTCATGACTTTATGTAGCACCTGGATCTTGGTATGTATTCTTTGTAACTAACTCTTTAAATATTTGCATTTTTGGCCTTGGACTCGACGAGTTGAAGGACCAACTCGCCGAGTAGAAGCGGGATAAGACGCGGGGTCTAAGTTATGGACTCGGCGAGTCGGTTCCCAGACTCGGCGAGTAGACCCTGTCTGGACCAAAAACCCTAATCCGAGGGTTTGCACCCTATTTAAACACTTTAACCCGGCCTCCTTCGTCCCATTTACTCCCAGAGGACCCCCATAGCAAACCCTAGACATTGTTGAAGCAAACTAGAGCATTTGAAGTGAGTTTGGTGCTCTTGTGATCCAAGGAAGGAAGAGAAGCTTGAAGGAGCAAGAAGGGACTAAAGGGGATCCGAATTTGTGCATCATTTGCAGCTCATTCAAGGTAAAAAGTCTGTACCTTGTTCTTCCAAATTCTAGATCCCATTTTGTGTAGTTTTAGGGCTTTATGAGACATTTTAGCTAGCCAACCATGAATGCAAGCATGGTTGGGGATGAGGGTACGAATCTAGGACCCTCGAGGGGTCACTAAGCAGAAAGGGGGTGCTTTTTCCACCCAAGAAAGGCTCCATGCAACTCAAGGGCTTGTTTTAGGACCTTTTGAGCTTAAAGTCCCATGCAAGCACATAAAGGTTGTAACTTTACGTGCTAGAACGGTCCTAGGAGCATAGATCTATCCTTTGATCAAGAGTTGTACATCAGAAATCGAAGATCTAGTGAGAATATGCGACAGACTCGGCGAGTCCAAGATTGAGTCCCAAATCAGTTGAGGGTCAAAAGGACCCAATTGAGTGTGGAAAGGTTTTAGGGAGTCCCGGGGAGTGACCCAATGTTCTGGACTAAGCCACTGTTCGGGATATTCATGGGACTCGGCGAGTGCATGAGCAGACTCGACGAGTCCAAGGCAATCTTCATATGGATGAAGATGAACTCGACGAGTTGTTCATACAACTCAGCGAGCCAAGGGCAGGACCTATTTATCAGTTGAAGATGAACTCGACGAGTTGTTCATGCAACTCGACGAGTCGGATGAAGATTCAGTCGATGTTCAGTTGAAAGGAAAACTCGTTGAGTCATCGCCTAACTCGATGAGTAGAGATGGGCATAAGGACAAATGGAAGGATGGGGACTCAGCGAGTTAGCGAGCCAACTCGGCGAGTCAGGTCAACTGGTAGTTGACTTTGACTTTGACTTGGTTGGGGGTAAGATGGTCATTTTACCCTAAGGACAGTTAGCAATGTTTGATTGAGTGTTTTGTGGGAATTACAGCCGGAGGATTTCCGGAGCAGCAACAGCAGATAGTCAGTTCCCGCGCAGATCAACAGCTACTTCGAGGTGAGTTACCTTCCAGTAGCGGTAGGTCTATGGCTACAATGCCAACCCATCAGTAAGAGTTGTATGATTATATGATTGTTTATGTGATATTCATCTAGGTTTGCTACTATCGATATGTTTATGTGCTAGTATGATATGATGCTATGTGCTAGTGACAATAGGGGAGATAGTCCCCAGAGTACCGGTCGATAGGGCCGAAGGGGTAGTCATGCCCAACCATGCTAGATAGATTATGTGATATGTGTTATGTGGTAGTAGTAAGGGGTGAAATAGTCCCCAGTATCCGATCGAGAGGACCGAAGGGGAGACCAGCACCCAGATATGCTAGTCAGTATCCGGTCGACAGGACCGAAGGGTAGGCCAGCACCCAAATATGCTAGCAAGTATCCGGTCGAGAGGACTGAAGGGGTAGGTCGGGCACCCAGATATGCCTGACAATATATGTATGTTGTGTGATTGTATGGTATGTGGTAGGATGGGGGAGCTCACTAAGCTTCGTGCTTACAGTTTTCAGTTTTGGTTTCAGGTACCTCTTCATCGAAGGGGAAGGAGTTGGCGCAATAGTGGCACATCATACACACAAACTGTTTTCCGCCTTACGAAATTGTTCTGGGATTTGTACTCTGACATTTGGTTGAATTCGTATTTTGGTTTTCAAACACGATGTATGAATATGAAATGATTTGATCAGACAATGTTTTATTTACAAATGTTTTCCAAAGTATTGATTAAAAATAAAATTTTTGGACGTGAAATTTGGTTCGTTACACTTTAAGCCTTTGCATGGCTGATAAAGTCCCAAACCCAAATACACTGACTCTTTACTCCCAAAAATGCTCATATCTCATGCATGGAGAGATCTTGATGACCAAGATCTCATTTTTATGACTCCAAATGATTAAAAGCATCTAAAAGGACATGTATTATACTCTGGAGTTCATCAAACTCATAAAGTTCCAAGCTTGGGACATAAGATCCTAAAAATGGACTCAAAACAAGAACTAGCACAACAATGAGAAAGTTTCGAACTTGATACCTCTGAAAGATGCACCAACAGGTGTATAACTCAGATCCAAAAGCTAGATTCTCAAGCTATTCTCTTTCAAGGCTCCTTCTTCTTTAATGGACAAACATAACAAGTCATCACCCCACTAGATCCACATGAGAAAGCCACCAAGATTCAAACTTTATGCTTTCTAGAGCTAGATCAATATGATTAAGGCTTGGATCCACAAGCTCCAAGCCAAGCAATGCTTCCTCAAGGAACTCCTTCTTCCACAATAAGCACCAAAACTTCACTAAATCACCAAAAAACTCAAGAATCACTCAAATGGAGGCTTAGGGTAGATTTCTAGGGTTTAGAGAGATGGAGGCTAATGATATTAGGGTTAGGTTACGGGATAAGTGTTGGATTAGGTGTCTAAGCCCATAACTATTATTGGTATGTATTCGACCCGAGAGTAGCATGGTCCATTTGGGTTGCATATCATCAGGACAACTTGTTAGGATGGACTTTTGAGAGAAGGTTATTTATGGTTTATTAATATATTATAAGTAATAATATATTAATATGAAATCATATGTTTTAATTAGTATTGATCAAGAATTAATTTGGAATTAATTTAGTGGTCGAAAGAGACTAATTAAATCTATGGGGACTAATTATGATAATTAGTTATATTTATATGTGTTGGGCTTATGATCCATGTTGGACCAAGTTTATGTATGGATACATAAAGAGTTGGGCCACATGAACCATGGATCATAAAACCCATGGGTATGGATTTGGGTTATATCCATAACCCTAGAAATCCCACATATAAATAGATACTTCATTGCCCAAAATCGCCACTTGTATCTTTTTAGAGTTCATGGTGTCTTTTGTGTGCATGGAATTCTCTCTCAAGTTCATCCTTTGTCCATGGTGTGTTGTGATTCTATTTGAGGCTTCCACACAATTGGGGCTAAGCTCTTTAAGGCCAAATACACCAAGAATTCAAGCTCCATCAAAATGTATGTCATGCTAACTAGTATATTATATTTTTATGTTAAATGCATGCTAGTTGTAAGATTAATACCTTGGAAACCATTTGCATGTATAATTAATGAAAACATAGATCCAAGCTATTTAGGGTTGTATGTGCACCATAGGATGTTGTAGTATACCAAAACCCAACAGTGGTATCAGAGCCATGGGTTGTTTTCAATTATACTTGATGCAAGTTGCTGAAAAAAACTGAAAAAAATCGAATTTTTTGTTGTCGGGACAGCAGACTCGACGAGTCCAGTGATGGACTCGACGAGTCCATGAACAAATTCATCCAACTCGTCGAGTTGGTTCATGCACTCGACGAGTTGGACCCCCTGACAGCTTATCTTCGAGTTTTTTTGGCCTGTTTTGGATTACAATCATTGCTGCAAAGTGTTTTTGTTCATAAATTTGTTTTTTGATACTATGGTAATGTTTATTCTCATCCAAATAAAGGATAATAATCAAAGTTTCAAGTTTTATACATGTTTATATGATGCTTGAAAAATGTTGATTATGAATGTTCATGTTTATGAGTTTGTTTAGATTAATAGGAAAAATTATGAGATAGTTGTTTTCAATCCAAATTAATCTTGAAGTTGTTCATAATATGTGTTTTTGTAACTTGTCCTCAAGTTACATGAAAAGTCACATTTATGAATTTTAAAACTCATAAAATTTCCATAAGTTATGAAAAAATGAAGAGTCACATTTTTAATGCTTTTAAAGTCTTCCATAACTTGTTTACAAGTTATGGAACTTGAAGGGTTTTTTCCATTAAACCACTTTAAAATTCATAAGTTATGGAAACCATAAGTTTTTTGAATTGTTCAAAACTTGTGCTCAAGTTTTGGAATTTGTAAAGTCAAACCCCATATACACTTTAATTCCAAACCCAAGAATTTTAAAAGTTAAAGTTCAAACTTTATGGACTTCATTAAATTAATTAAAGTGTCTATTTAAAAAGTTAATAATTCCATAAAAACATGGTTTAAGTTTAATTAAATTAAGAGTATAGTTTAATTAATAGATTAAACCACCAAGTATTTTAAATGTTTAAAATACACCCTTATACTATTATAATATTATTAGTTAATACTTATATATATATATATATATATATATATATATATATATATATATATATATATATATATATATATATATATATATGTATGTATAAGAACAAAGTCAGTCTTACCATTAGTAGGCCTCATTCACGAAGTCGGTCTATAGGGGGGGGGGGGGTATAAGGTTACTGCCTATAAAATGGCAGTTTAATGGGTGTCCACTCTCACCCACCGCTTCCTTGACCGGTGGAGGGTCGTTAGCCGAACGGGTAGGACAAGGACTATAATTCTCCCTTCATTAAAAATATTAATGATAAATACTAAGTAACTAAACCTTTTATAAATACTCAATCTTAGTTACTTAGGAAAAAGTGAATAAGGTGCTAATCCATGAAATTACACTTTGCACTTTGTTTAAGTCGGTTAGTGGAGCGTGTGTGGTTAACCGGCACACTAACTCGTATTTAACAAGGTAGGCAAAGGGTAACTTAATGTTTATCATAGTATCGATGGAGCATGTGTGGTTAACTGGCACATCGATTATGGGGTAAACACTTAAGGGTACCAAGTAATTTGCATGGTTACTTCACACCTTGTTTTGTGATCCTCGACATCCCAGTCACAAAACCTGAAGGGTACACTCGAGATTGAAACATGTCATTGAACAGTTCAATGAATCTCAAATATCTAGGAGTTTCAAAAATCAATTAAAACCTAATAATATATATTTAATTTTCATGGTGGAAATTGGTGAATCGTCATTCGCCTACCTTCAAATATTTTATAGCTTGGATTACGACATCCCTCTTCCAAGTTATAAAAGTATTGTGTTGGGTCCTAGCCTGAATATTTCATATTGGGTGTTATATTAAGGACTTTAAATCAACTATCTTGAATATCTCCCAAAAGATGTCTGGTTTAGACATTTATGATCTTCCCAAATCTCTTGAAACAAGCTTTCCTAAATGAAGATGATGTCCCATGGAAATCATACTTCTTTCACCTCTTCCAATTATTCTCCCTAACCCACTGAAACGACCGAAAAATTTCAACCAATTTAAACTTTTCAAAAACAACCCGATTTCATTAAATTATTACAAAAAGGTTTTCAATACAATTCATTTAGAGTATTCCTAGAATCACATCACAACATAAACATGAGGAGCGGTACGATCATTCCTTCGCCTTGCCACGGTCTCCTGAAGAACCTGAAAAACATTAAACCGCAACTGTAAGCCCGAAAGCTTAGTGAGATATCCCCAAAATACCAACCACACATACGCCCTTCCAGGCTACGACCTTCTGGTCCAAATCATAATGCCTTCCGGCCCATAACATAGTGCCTTCCGGCCCATATCATATATAGCATACATAACATAACAGAACACGGAACAGCCATGCACTTCGGGTCTACTGTGAGACTGGTCCGCCGCACCGGCCAACAATCCACCTGGTCCACCCTCCGAGTCTAGCCATGTACATCGAGTCTACAGTGTGATTGGTCCGCCCGCATCGGGCCTACAACCCACCTGGTCCACTCTCTGAGTCTACAGTATGACTGGTCCGCCCGCACCGGGCTTTCAGTCGGCCTGGTCCACTCTCCGAGTCTCGGCACGTCTGGTCCGCCCTCTTGGGGCCTACAGCCTATCCGGACCGCTCGCTGGGCCTTCGGGACAACCGGTCCGCCCTGGGTATCTTGGCCTACAGCATAAAGCAGGACCCACCTTAACCCAACTCCAGTCCAAACAACCATGTGCACATAAAAATACAATCATATAAGAATTCACAATCAACAAGCCGATCAAACAGATCACATAACATATCATCATCCTAACCAGAATACCGACCTAACCGGTCACTAGCATAGCATCACCCTACATATCAGGGAACTGAACTTAACCAGGTCTCTAACATATACCTTCCTAGCTACCAGGATGCAACCATATCAAAGCAATAACATAACAACAAATACCCGACTCTCAATCCGATAAAGGGCCGGCCTTGGTGCCTTAGACCCTGTCGATATAGTGAGGATAACTCACCTCGCACTGCCGAAACTCTGAACTGAAGAGCAGGTTCTCGAATCACCAACTCACCGCAAATCCCGAACTAGCCATCAACAAAATAAACATTAGGCCAAGCATACATCCACTTATCGGGCCAAGGCTAAAGTCCAAATCTTATACAAAGTCCAATATTGGCCCAATTTACCAAATTGGGCCCACCTCACCAAATAGGCCTAGATCCAAGGTCCATAACAATAATTGGGCCCAAAACACTCTATCCATAATTTCCAGACTTGGCCCATAAACCAACTACCCACAAACGGCCCAAACTCTAAGGCCCAATATTAAGGTCCAATAAGGGGAAGTACGCTGGGTGTACCCTCCTTGGTACGCGGGGCGTACACACTAAAACCCAGCTGAGGATCGGGGCCCTGACCTGCTACGCGGGGCGTAACTTCGCTACTCATAAAGTCCTTATAACCTATTAATGGCTTAAGCTCTTAAGCCCAAACTTCAGATCCCTAGGCTAAATACACCTAAGATTCATAAAGTCTCAAACTTTATCACTTGGGACGTCCAAAAGTTCTTAATCTAAGGTCTTAATCCATTAAGACCTATATATCTCACACATGGAACAACTACAGCCCTTGGGACCTCATTTTTCTCACTCAAGACCTCTCCAAAGGTCTGAAAGGACAGATAATCTCGGCCAACACAAAACATGAATCAAGATGAGAACTTTGGGACAAGAAAGATGCTAAAACTCCACAATACTTAGATCTATGCAAAATAAATGGCAAGCAAGAAGCTTTATACCTCAAATAAGCTCCAAAGGATGATATCTCTTCAGATCTACAAGCTCCAATCGTTCCTTTCCTTCTTTGACAACTTCTCCTTTCATCTTCTAGCTTTTCTTTTGCCAAAATGAGCTTTCCAAGGCCAAACACACCCAACAATGGAGGGAATACGGGTTTCTAGGGTTTCTAAGGTTAAGGGTGAGCTTAAGGAGGCTAGGGTATGAACCAACATGTTCCTTATATAGTGGCTGACCCTAATTTTAGGGTTCTAGAACTCTAATAGTACGCTGGGCGTACTCAACCTTGCACCCACGTCCATATACGCCTTACGCTGGGCGTAATCCTAGCTTACGCTGGGCGTACTCGGCGAGTCCCCAAATTTCATACTTGCCCCTCATTTTCCACTTTTCCCACAAGATGACCAAAATATCATTTCTCTTAAATCCCGGGGACTCACAATTAGGTACGGGGCGTTACACCCACAAGTTCCTGAAAAGTTTAAGGTCACTCAAGGCCTATTGGCAAGTAAAGGTCTATGTGTGATCACATCTTGGAGATGTAGTCACATATTAACAAGCCGGGAGAGTTGGATGTCAAAGTCTTGAGAAAGTTTGTGGCTCAACTACTTTCTAAGTCACATAGTGAGTTCTTTTGGAATACCTATGAAACAGACTATGACAAGACCCTTAATGATCTTATCTATTTGCTAAGATCAACTTCCTAAAAACTTTATGGACATTGACAATGATGACACTGGAAATCCAGAAAAAACATTCTCTTCCCAATGGAAAGGGATCGGCCATAGTCAACTCGGTTGACCAAATGGTAAAGAGAAAAGCTAAGTCTGAGATAGTCCTATTACCAAAGGGCCCATATGTTTATATTGCCATAGAAAGGGGCATTGGTTGCGAAGCTGCCAAATTTACCTAAAGATGTTAAAGTCAATAACTTTGACTCTACTTAAGGTAAAGTCCACTATCTAACTCTGCTAAGTTTCTATTCTGAGATTCTTGATACATGATGTGACTGGGTCACAAGTTGATGTTTTAAGAATCAAAGAAAAGTGAAGAAACTTAAAGAAAGAATATGTTGAATCTGATCGCGTAGATGGATTTCTATCGCATAGTTTGAAGATCGGATTCTTGAGCTACTTCTTAGGAGTTATGATATTTTGCTTAGGAATAGATAACAAGTTTTCATATGGATTGTAAGGATAAGTTTTTCCGCAAAGTTTTAAAATAAAAGGTAAATCTTTTGATTTTATTTATTTTAAAATATCCTTACAATGGCATTTGTGAAAATCTGTGTTGCTTATAAGATTCCATTAAGAGCAAGAGTGGAAATATGAATTTGATTCTTTCATTTGTGGTAGTGTCTAAATTTACCAAATAAGGAAAGATTCTCATCACCCAAGTTTTAGTTGGATAGAAACTTGGAAATCATGCAAGTTGTATAGCATGATGAATGAGAACTTTCGAGCATTGGAAAAATTAAGACTAACTACTTGTTTACATGGATGTGTGAGTCAAGTGAAGGACTAAGGGATCGGGTACACATTCTTGTGCACTGTTCAGAGTCCACCACAAAAGATCGATAATACTATTTGTCATAATTTACTATATGTGACATCCCCATTTTCACGGCCAAAAAAGACCAATTTTGTTTATGCTTTATAAAAGTAAGAGTACTTCTTTTCATAAAAATGTTGCGGAATTTGTTCCCAGAAAAACACGATAAATACGTTATTAAAACATTTTCGAAGAAACGTATTTTATTCATTTTAAAACATTTGGGATGTCATTGTCAATACAGAAACATAAGCATAAACAGAACTTACATTTATTTACACTAGTGATCTACATCTCTTTAATCTCTCAGTGTAATGTGACTTCATATCAACACCTATGATATAAATAAACTGAGTGGGTCAGGTTGGGAAACCTGGTGAGTACATAGGGTTTTCAACCCACAATAATATAATTATTATGTTTAAACAATCAAGCAATTAAACCCAATTACCCATCCCCATTATCTTCTTTACTCTTAAGGATCTACCCTAAGAATCAACTATTTCTCGTTCATTCATTCCTAAGGATTATCCTAAGGAATCGGCACGAAGTCCATCGTTACCAAAGCTTATAGATTACAACTGGTGAACACGTAGTCCAAAACATCTGGTAAACACTTAGTTCAAAAGTAACTAGTGAACACACTTAGTTCAAAATACCTAGTGAACACACTCAGTTCAAAGATACGTAGTGAACACACTCAGTTCAAAATACCTAATGAGCACCTAGTTCAAAAACACCTACAGGTTACGAGCTTACTAGCATTCCACTGGACCGTCTAGTATCGCCCATGGTCATCATCTATACTCCACTAGATGACTGGATCACTGACAACATTGATGTCTCCCATCGTGTTATCGCAAAACAACTATTTCATCTACCCATGTTTTACCCAACACATTTTGTAGATATAAAATACATATACAGTTTAAATCATTTAAAACATGTATAAAAATATTTCACCCAACATAGACAACAAGTATTCAGACAATATGCACACACAGCACGTAATTTATATTAAAATACTTCATATCTGTGTAAGATGAAAGGGACTATGCACTCACTTGAGAAGGTGGTGACTCGGTACTCGGACAGCGCTTCGTTTACTTTAAAATAGTTTCCTTCGACGAAACCTAGTATTATTACCACTAGATTTTAGTCTAATATTTACAGTGACTAATTATTAGTCTTATTATTATTATTATTATTATTATTATTATTATTATTATTATTATTATTATTATTATATAAGTGTTTAAACAATACTTTCCAACCACTATGTACAGACAGGGGCCAGACATAAAACACCGGAGGGCAGGACCATTTTGGCATATAGCACTTCTGAAATCCAACAACCCTATGTGGCCCTTTAAACTAGATTCGCCGTACCGCGAGTAGTTAAAAAGATATTATAACGACACTTATATAAGTCATAATAATAGCTCAAATATTTATTATAAATTTATAATAACAATACTAATTTTAAATATAAACTATATTTAAAATAGGGTAATCATAACTTACTTACAAGGGGATTTTAGCTAGGAGTCGGGCTCTGTAGGGACAGAACTTCGTCGCTGAATCTTTCTAAGAAAGATTCGTGCAGCGCTTCAGCGCTCACCTTACTATACTAAAACTACAGAAAGAGAAGTTGAATCCCGAGGGACCGAAATGCTCGGGGGATAAGCAGAGAAAGACTCTTGAATCAAGAGAACGGTGCAAGAAATATGAGAGCCCAAGCCTCTTATTTATAGTAATTGAATTTACAAAAACTACCCTCCATAATTACTTAATGACCTTATAGTTATATAAACAACTAAACACCCCTTTATAATACTATTTTAAATAGATTTAACAATATTTGCACTAAACTAATGTCGAAAGAACTCAACATTAGTCTTATAATGACCGCATCGTCGATACCTTTCTAATGATATATACATATGTATATATATGTGTACGTATATATGATTTATACTTTATTTTAATACGTAAATATGCTATTATAATTTGTAACTCGTTCATACGAACTCCGTTTTTGACGTTCTTTATATCCACGCGTAGGTGGAGACGTAATCTACAAATTTCGTTTAGACTCTGTCGGCTAATTTTGACTTTATTTTTAAAGTTATATTTTTAACAGGCCGGGACAGGATTGGTCCGTTAAATCCTCATAACTTCTTCATCCGACGTCCGTTTTCGCCCATCTTTTTCTCGTTATGCTACTCTTAACTAGATCTTTGATTCTTGTTCAGGTCGTGTCAGCTAAAAATCGCTCGATCTAATATTCGAATTTCGGGTTGTACACTGCTAATCCGAAACTTCGAAAAATCATAACTTCTTCATACGAAGTCAGATTTGGGCGTTCTTTTTATCGAAGTTCTTAGTTTAACATATTCTACGACTTTCGTTTAGAGCGCCAAGGCTAAATCTCGCTCTATCGTAAATTCACTATTTACGCCTCCCGGTATCGAGCCGGTTCCGTCACGAAACTTCGACGGGTCATAACTTCTTCGTTATAACTCGGATTTTGGCGTTCTTTATATATATGGAAACCTAGTGACATATACTACAACTTGGTTCAAATTATTTATAAGCTTCTGTCGAAAAGTCATTTTCGACACTTATTGCCTCTAATTTGACTAGCCCGGATCTGCGGGCGTTACACTATAGCTCAGTAAATATGGTTATACTTATAAGCTTAAGTGTAATTTTGAGACATTGAAAAGAGGTTCCAATGTATGGCAGAGCGAATAAGAAGAATCAATTTAGGCAGAAAGATAAAAGTTTCTCAAATCTGAAAAGATGGGAGAGTACTTTAGTATCATGTTTTAAGACCATCTTAATGATTTTGAGACCTTATCACAATTCATCCTCTAAGTGCATTCTGATAGTTAAGAAGAGGAGTTATGAATTGTTGAAGTGGTTAAATCAAGAAGATGATTCATACTTCGTTCCAAAAACAATTCTTAGAGTTATACTCTAAGATTGTAACTTGAGTGACTTGTCTTAAAGAAGGTTTAAAACACTTATCAAATGTAAGAGTAAAAGTTTTCTACTCTTGTACATTTGAAATTGGTAAGTTGTGATGTTTTGGATAAAACAAAGACCAACTAAGGCCAACTGTGTGAAGTGTTTGTCTTGATTAGAATCCACACTGTCTCTTGAATATCTGACAAGAAAGTCTTATATGTCAAGAGGACAGTGGGAGTCTTAAAGGTCTTGAAAGTCTCAAGAACTAATCAAGAATAAAACCTAAAGTTCTTCACTAGAACACAACTTGAGGTTTATAACCTATCGTGTTGACATATTCTGTGCCCATTCCAGTTAAAGTTGGCTTTGCATATGAGTTCTTAGAGTTCTTAATTGGTTGCACAACAACTTGGAAGCAATGGCAGGCCCTTGAGCTGCCAGGTGGCAAGAAATTAAGATTGAGTTCAGTCCATATGAGTTTGGATTTGTCATTATCCTTGTCTTGTGACTATGGTTTTGACAATTCACATGGATAAGAACACATACACCATTAAATCTAAGGGTCATAAGGTTTCTCTCCTATTCATGAAAATGATGGTGAGGAAACACTTCCACCAAGTAGATTGTAAGTAGATAGCAATTGTGATATTTGCATTCTCAAAGTCGTTAGTTGAGCTGTGTGGTTAAGCGACACACTAGCATGGACTTATGAGAAGTGGCAAAGGTCTAAACAATTGAGACTATGATTACGGCATCCCTTTTCATAGTTCTGAAATTGTTTAGACACACCTGTGAGCTATCTAAGATAAGGTGTATGATATTGATAAAGTTTTATCAAAGCAATCTAGTATCAGAAATCTGAACTTTGGTAAGAAAGTCAATAAAGTATTGTTTTTTCTAGAAGCTTAGCTGATTTCTGAGTACATGTCAAAGCTAATGGGAGCATAAGTGTTATGCTAATAATCATCATGTTAGTGGGAGCATGATAATTATGATGAAGGTTGCAAGTTAGCAATGTTAATTATAGAAAACAAAAGGTTTCAATTGGGAAAAAGTTGTTTTGCTATAATTAAGGGAGAGGAAATTATACTTCATCTTTATGTGAGACATCGTGAATCATATCCCATATGCTTCGGATATAGGATCGATTGCATGTGCTATATTCATCCTTTCGAAAATTTTCCAAATGCCTGGGGCATTAAGAAGGGAAAAGGTCTAAAATTGGATATGACTAAAAGGATTAGACAATTGTCGAGGACAATATAAGGTTTACCAAAGATTGGTTGCTCGAGGACAGTTGGAAGTATAGTGATAATTATGGAAGGACTATATTGACATAATCTATAAGGAGGCAACTCTTGTTCAGAAGTGATAGTCAAAATGGAATATGGAAATGTTTCAAAGTTAGAAATTATTCAATCTATGTAAGATTAGGAAACTTAATGCAAGAAAGATGTTTCCAAGGAGTTGATCTCCTTTGGAATGCTCTGTAATGTTTGTTGTAAAGTCTTTCTGACTTTGTGCATAATCATTACAAGAGGATCAATGCATATAAGTTTAGAATCTAACAGATTTCAATAAATGGCATGAATTTGGAATTCTTGCATTTGCAGTAAGGATTTGGGACTATGAAAAAAGGATCATTGGAGTTATGTTCAATTGATCTATTTCACAAAGTAAAGATCATAGACAAACATAGTATGCATACTTGGTGTATGGCATGACTAGTGTTTAGAAAACATAGTGTACATGCTTGGAGCATGGGACAACTATTGTTTTAAATTCAAGAATAAAGTTGATAGCTGAAACAGTATACAATGAATAATGTGTAATCATATGGTGATAAATAAAAGGTGTTTTATTTTTCTTCATAGGTTTTGATACCATATTCGATTCAATTATTCTTGTGTTTCATTTTGCATGTTTTGACTTCCAGAATAAACTAGGTCATCGTTCTGGATGACTAAGTTATTCAAACCATCCACAGTCGGTCATATGTTGGAAGTAGATATGAATTAAGACTGTCATGGGTTAGCTTGTAGAGGTCTAAGATGTTGGACAAAGGGCTACAACACTCATGAGTGCTCATAAGTTATGAGTATTGGATTCAACCCGCGCTCATTGGAATCACTTCATGGATTTTATCACGAGTGATCATGAGACGATAATATCTTATATTCTTCAAACCTAGAGATATGAGTTGTTACTATGAGTTGGTTATATATTGATTGCACGAAAACGCATTGGTAACTCGATGTTATAAAATGTGTCTTTGTGTATGATTCAACAAGTAGGAGAACAAGCCATATGAGTCGAATTTTATCCATTCCTTTTACCTTCGGGATAAAAGCGATATCTGTGGGCCCCTCGATGATTTGGTGATGACAAACGAAAGTGCTCGGCCGGGCCTGGACTGATTTGATTTGTTCAATTAGCCAGTCGTCATAAATCGAAAATCGGGAAACAACAAATGGATCGAGATAATGATTATAATCCATGTCTCAGTCCATATGATATCTAGAATGGAGGAATATATGATCCCTTATCTATTGGACATGTCATTTGATTTGTTCAGAGTTTGACAGCGGCTTTAAGAGCTACGATTGCTAGTCGGGATCTTGGAGTCATACTTGAATAATAGTTTTAGACTTATCCAAGTGGGAGACTGTTGGATTAGGTGTCTAAGCCCATAAGTATTATTGCTATGTATTTGACCCGAGAGTAGCATGGTCCATTTGGGTTGCATATCATCAGGACAACTTGTTAGGATGGACTTTTGAGAGAAGGTTATTTATGGTTTATTAATATATTATAAGTAATAATATATTAATATGAAATCATATGTTTTAATTAGTATTGATCAAGAATTAATTTGGAATTAATTTAGTGGTCGAAAGAGACTAATTAAATCTATGGGGACTAATTATGATAATTAGTTATATTTATATGTGTTGGGCTTATGATCCATGTTGGACCAAGTTTATGTATGGATACATAAAGAGTTGGGCCACATGAACCATGGATCATAAAATCCATGGGTATGGATTTGGGTTATATCCATGACCCTAGAAATTCCACATATAAATAGATACTTCATTGCCCAAAATCGCCACTTGTATCTTTTTAGAGTTCATGGTGTCTTTTGTGTGCATGGAATTCTCTCTCAAGTTCATCCTTTGTCCATGGTGTGTTGTGATTCCATTTGAGGCTTCCACACTATTGGGGCTAAGCTCTTTAAGGCCAAATACACCAAGAATTCAAGCTCCATCAAAAGGTATGTCATGTTAACTAGTATATTATATTTTTATGTTAAATGCATACTAGTTGTAAGATTAATACCTTGAAAACCATTTGCATGTATAATTAGTGAAAACATAGATCCAAGGTATTTAGGGTTGTATGTGCACCATAAGATGTTGTAGTATACCAAAACCCAACAATAAGGAGCTTAAATAGGGTCCAAGACCCTAAAATAGGGTTCATGTCAGATTGGTGTACGCCCATCGTACATATGATACGCCCAGCGTACTCCGAAGAACATCTGCGACCATCCTGGTCAGTATGCCCAGCGTACTTCAAAGTACGCCCAGCGTACTTTCTTTTTCACTAGTACGCCGATCGTACGCTTCCGAATGCCATAACTTCTTCGTTATAAATCCGTTTATGGCGATCCTTATATCCACGAAAAGGTAACGAGAAGCCCTACACTTCTATAAACTTTATTCCTCCTAAAACCCACTGAAACTCAGATCTAAAATTCATGAAAATCCCGAACCAACGCCTTTAACAATACATTTGGGCTCTAAAGCACAAACCGAACTCTTTTATCACACAACCTACCTCACCCACATCCCAAAAGGGCCTAAACCTTTCTCCTTCAAAGCCTCAAAACCTTCTCATACTCGGATTAAGGCCCATGGGCCTTAAATCATCACAAAACAATCCAGAACAGGATGTTACAATTTACAAGTTCTCGTCCTTAATCTACTTTTGTGGATGAAAACAGGAGTAAATGTGTTGATTCAAAACAATATATGATAGGATATTATTTATTTTTTGGAAATTCTTTAATTTAATGGAAAGTAAGTAGCAAACCATCATCTTTTGTTTTTTAGGAATTATATATATATATATATATATATATATATATATATATATATATATATATATATATATATATATATATAAAGGGAGAAGGAGAGAGAGAGAGAAAGAGAGAGAGAGAAAGAGATGTCAATGGGTCCAAAACGTGGCAGAGGTAGCATCCCTCATTTACATGCATAAGTTCCTTTGCGCCACCACCGGTCCCTGAAATCCCTCGTTTCCTAACCCCCACCCCCGGAATCTACATCACCCCCTCCCTCTTGTTCTCTGTTTGATTACACAATACTAAAATCTAAAATCTATATATATATATATATATATATATATATATGTATGTATATATATATGTATATATATATATATATATACACACACACACACATACACACAATACTAAGTATAACATCTAAAATTTGAATTATTATAAGATACTACAATTTGAAAAATATACAATACTAATTTCAAAGAAATTAAACAAATCTGAAAGATGATCCAAACTTCACCAAGCCTCTTCAAGTGCAACTATGTGTAGGAAGCATCACCAAAGCATATGGACTATCCTTCAACCAAATTCTTATGGTGCTTTTCCATTACCACCTATTGATTTCAAATATCGATTACTGAAAGACCAAAATATCCTAACATGGTCACACCAACTCTTAGATCATAAAACCCAATTTCTAAGATATATTCACCATATAAGGACTAATGGAGGTAAAGAGAATCAAAACTTCACCAAGCCTCTTAAAGGTGATCCAAACTTCACCAAGCCTCTCCAAGTGCAACTATAAGTATGAAGCATCACCAAGCATGGAATAGCCTTCAACCAAATTCTTCTGGTGCTCTTCCATTACCAACTATTGATTTCAAATATAAATATAAGTTACTAAAAGACCAAAATGCTCATACATGGTCACACCAATTCTTAGGTCGTAAAACCCCATTTCTAAGGACCAATGGATGTAATGGGAATCGAATCTGACCTCAAATACGAAAGTTGTGAAAAAGTGATTTATGGGAATCAAGCTAATACATGGCCCGTGTGAATTTAGCCTAATTCCTCACGACATGTATGATTGCTACATCACACAGTTTTACCCAATAATAACACCATACTTTGCTAAATCAAGTTCTAACCCTTCTAACATCATTTTAAACCATTTTCAATGATTGGTATACTTTAATATCTCCATTACACATGTTTTAATTATCTCATTTTACTCCTAACATCATTAGATTATGGATTAAAATAACCTTTTCGATTTCTTTATTTTTATGCTTTAAAGCTCTGTAATTGTCATTAAGTTAGATTTTCACCCTAAATATGTATCTATGATGATACAAACTAACTTAGAAACATTTTAACATACTTTAATCCATGACTAACCCATAAAGTGAAGATTTGGTCAGATTCAAGCTCAAAAGTCAACTTCTAAGTTTGAATCTCATTAATAATTCCATGGATCCAAATGAATTGATCTCATACATGATATGAGTTTTGATTTAGCTCATAAAACTCCAAAAGCAATTATATAGGAAATTAATTGATTAATTGGTGAGCTAATTATAGAATATCAATTAAAAAATCAATCTAACTCTTATAAAACATTCATTTTCGGATTTAGAAGTAATTCCATGACTTCATACTAGAGATTCAAATCTCTAGTTGGGAGAGAAAATCACCCCATCCAAGATTCTACAAAGGCTTATATGTTCCAAAGAATGAGAAGGGAAAAAGTTTGCATCCTTATAACACAAATGTTATTACACTTTCTACCCTTGGATCTTAATTTTATTAAAATGAACACCATTTCACTTACTAAACATCCATTATTTCATTTTGACCATTCCCCATAATGTATCTAACATTTTTATCCTATTAAATCCTATGTGCCAACTCATGGTTTAATTCAACTTTCATGGATTTGACGGTTTTGGTCTCTCAACTTTAAAAGCTTACTCCTAGATCACCATTTGACTTGGAAATTAACTAGTAACTTAATGTTTTCCTAAGTAATTTATGTCTTTCAAGTCATGTTTGGTAAATAGGAGTTGAATTTTAACTTTCACAAACCGGCAACTTTGGTCCTTTAATCATAACGTTTTCAATTTCTCTTTATTAATCTTCTAGTTTATTTCTGTTATAATATTTATTATATATTTCATTTATTAACTTTTAATTATTTATTTTTTGTTTTATTGTCCTAAAAATATGTTTTTGCTAAAAAGAGCATACGTCTTGGTCCATTTTGCAGATGTTGTACAAGTCCATTCGTTTGTGTTTATTGAAGATTGGATTAATGACAAGATCAACTATGATTTTCAATCCCTAAAAAAAGGCATTGAAGCGGTTACACTCTTGGTCGATTTGATCATTTCATACTGCCTCCATATTCAACAATTGAAAACCAAGAAAGGAAGTTTTGTTTGATAATATTATCGGTTGGTCGTTTTGTTGGATTTCCAATAGATATTGTAGAAAAAAATTTAATTAGGTTTGCTTAATTAAAAATCATATTATGATTTTTAATTCTTGTAAAGTTCAATCATTCTAACTTTTGAATAAATTTGTTGTAGAAAAATAAAACAACCCACCCAATAAAAAATAATTGACAAAATGGAACTCGTAGTCGTTACCTAATAACATTTTACTTGTTTTTAATTACAACAATTATTCATTTTCGAAAAGAAAAAAAACAGCTATTATGACACAAAATATATATAATATGCTTTCCTTGAAGCTGAAGCACTTGTGTACTTTTTCTAAAGCTCCCTTTTTTACTCTTGAAGTTGGAAAAAATGTTCAATCAACAAAATTATAAATGAAATTTTAACTAATTGCCTTTGAAAAAAAATACTTACAATAATTTATAAAATTTATTGTTGCTTTCTATGATTCCATCACGCTTGATATAAGTACCAAAAAATATTTATAAAATTTTACACTTACAAGCTCTTTTAGGTACAAATATCAACATTATAAACATTAAATTTATTTTGCAACACTATTTGCAAAATTAATACAACCTTTTCCAACGATGCAATCCATTTCATTCTCTCTTAAACATATACAATTAAAGCAAAAAACAACTCCAACATAAACACATAACATTGCTTGTTTTCTTTTAAGTTATTCAAGGGTCAGTATTCATCAGAAACCTGAGTTGTGTTCATCAAGTCTTTTCTTTTCCGTGAACCCAAGTTAAACCACCGACCTTCAATGATCCAACTTGAAGACAAGAAAAAGACAAGAATAACCGGCATTAAGAATAGTAATAATTGGAAATTAATACCTACATAACCCGACCAAGATTTGAAGTTTGAGTATTCTGAGAGAGACAACAAGAAGACAACAATGGCAAGAAACCCAACCAAAGGAAGAGGTGGCAATGAGATGGATGACAATGTTTGGGCCCTCCACCCGTGTTTTGAGTCCGGGTCAAATCGCTCCATTTGTCTCAACCCGCTATTTTTATTTTCCAACTATCACACCCTCATGTACATATATACATTCAAAAGGGTAAGATTGCTTTGGAGATGGGGTTTGTTAGGTTAAGGTATATATTCTTTGAGTATGAATTATGACAAACCATTTGTAATAAACAAGCTAATAAGATAAATTTTTAGTTTTTCTTTTCTACTGCGTAAGAAATTGAATTATTTCCGACAAAACTGAATTTCATCCATTTTAGCAACCAAACAGAGCATAAAATAAATTTTGACATTTACTTTATTGCACATTATATTATTCTGTATTCTTGTTTTCTTCAAGAATTATAACCAAAAGTCTTGTACACTCAGGGATGATGACATCTATTACAAAGCAAAGCCTGTGTGAGAAAAAGAAATTGCACAATTCAAGTTGCTGATGCTGACATGGCACTAACATCATAATCTTAACTAAAAATGACACTACTTACTTTGCCCATAATCACGGACACAGACATCAAGCAGCAACCTTTTTAGCCGTCACAGAGTTAATGATGGTTGCAAAATCCGAACCCTGCGTGATATAATAAATTAATATTCATTTTTATTTTTATTTTCTATTTCAACATATTTATAAATAATACCTTCAAAGAAGCACCACCAACAAGAAATCCATCAATGTCTTCTTTTTTCGCCAGCTCAGCTGAGTTCCCAGCATTTACAGATCCTGTGATACATAAACAAATAAATATCTATTTAAACATAAACAAATAAATATTTATTTAAACATAAACAAATAATTTGAAATGAAATACCTCCATAGATGATACGTGTCTTGGATGCAACTTCAGGTGAGACGTTTTTTGCAAGCCAATCACGGACTGCCACGTGTACTTCCTGAGCCTGCTCTGGTGAGGCCACTTTACCGGTTCCAATAGCCCATACAGGCTCATATGCAATTACAATGTTATCCCAACTCGACACAGCATCTGTATTAAATAAATAAATAATGTTATAATTGGGTAGATTTTTTAAAAAGCAAAAAAGTAGGATGATGATGATGTAATAAATGAAAGGTTGCCTGCATAAGCTTTCAACTGCTTGAAACAAACATCAAAAGTTTTTCCTGCTTCTCTTTCTTCCAATAGTTCTCCAATGCAAGCTATTACTCCAAGATTCTGGCCTAATGCATATGCAGCCTTCTTACCTATAAACTGGTATTTAAAGTGATTTAGAATGTGATTTTCACCTTTTTATGATTTAGAAAATAGAAAGAAGATAATGAATTTATAAATCTAACCTCATCGTTTTCCCCAATCACATGCCTCCTCTCAGAATGCCCAAGAATTACCCATTTGCATCCGATATCTTTCAATTGCTCAGCACTGTAATTACAATTTACAAGTGGTAAAGTATTGGAACTTCTTGAATTTAATCCTTCCTATATTATATATCAAATAAGATGAATACCTGATTTCTCCAGTAAAAGCTCCACCTTTCCCAATCCAAGAATTTTGAGCAGCTATCTCAATTCGGTCAGATAAAGAGCTCTTTACTTGATCGATATAGACAAAAGGGGGTCCCACAACAACATCTGCAGAGGTCAAAGAACTAAAACTCAGATCTAATGAAATCAAGAATCATGAATTGCTAAAGAAATAAAATGTGTTGCTATTTACAGCAACCAAAATTAATATGATAGAACAATTAGCAGGCTTCTTAAAGTTCTCTTCTTTTTTGCAAATAGGTTTATAAAGTCTAGTGGATAAAAGCAGTTTGTATGTAAAATTGAATTAGATAATTAGATTATGTTACAGTTGAATGAAATAGAGATGAAGATAGAAAACTAACCAACATCAGGCTCCAAAGTTGCACTGTTCAAGTCTGAGACTAGCTGCTTGATTGAATCTTTGGTCCCATTCTAGAACAAATGTTACAAAAATGCCACATAAAAAGAAAATAAGTGAAAGTACAAAAATTGGTGTTTAATTTTTTCAAATTTATTGTGACTGAAAATTGAAGGCACAATCACTTACACATTTCCAGTTGCCTCCAACAAAGAACTGTAACAAAAGAACAGATATCAATTGTCAGTAGCTAATATTGAGAAAATCGGCACTATAACTGGGTTACATTTTGCAAGTAAAATGCCTTGTTAACAAAATAGAAAAAATTAAAGTACAATGTTGAATGGAAAGGAAAGAAACTAAGCAGATTGATGAAAGTATTCGGCTAGTTCTTACATTTATCCCAATATCAAATTCAAGTTTATTACAGGTTGAGAACTAATAGCCAGTTTACTAATTGAAAAATCGCCTATTAACATACTACGACTATAAATAGAAATCCAAGGAATGCTGCAATACTAAAAAAATCAGAGCCGTGTTCAATTCTTTTACTTTTTCGCTGCTTAAGTTAGCATTGAGAGTGTGATTATCGTTCCAAGCAAAAGAGATTTAATTGGAACGGATATATCAAACATTAGATCTGTATAAAATGAAAAAAGCATGTATATCTATCTACCTTCCCGGTGCCGGCCATGGCGACGATGCCGGTGCAAGGTCGTGTAGAAGCAGAGGAGAGACGTATGTGAGAATTGACAGACTGGAAGAACGATTGAGTTGTGGAGAGTGAAGCGGACTCGAGCTTCGAAGAGCGGCGGAGTCCGGAGAAAAGAGGCGGAGAAGCAGCGGCGGATTTAGCACCGGAGAGCTGGGATGCTGGTGTAAGAGAAGTTGAAACCATCGCCATAGTAAACCCTAATTCGGAGGTTGGAGGCGACGAAAATGGCGGTAGTTGGTAAGGAGTGGTGGAACTAGGGATACTGTGGTTGCTGTGTAAAGGTGGCCGAGAGGCGATGAGTTTAATGATAGTGATTTGTTTTACACGATAAGTCCTTTTTTACGCTCCCCTTGGGGCGTGTAACTAAATATATTTATATTTGTTTTTAAATATTGAATAACTGATTATTTTAAATATTTAAATAATTGATTATTTTGTTACTATTAGTTATTTTATCAACCAAAGAGGGTTTAAGCCGTGTGGAATTAAAGAATAGTCATTTAATATTAGATAATCACATATGAATGGATATTCAGTTTTTGGGTTAATAATTCTGTCCAAAACCATACTTGATTTATAATTATACTGTGATTAATTCGCTTTTAAAACTGAAAATAATTAAAATTTAAGTAACGAAAAGAAAGATTTTGGTTTAATTGAAAATTATGGTCCACGGATGTGGTTATAAGTTTTAAAAAGCTTAGAAACTTTTTTATTTAGATACTCACTTCATTTTCACTCTCTCGCCTTACTTAGGTTGACATAAAACTCAATAAACATTCTTTTAAAATATATCTAACTACTTCATTTTAATGTTAATTTATCGTTCAATCTATATACATTTTACACGTATAACGAGTGAATATCATCCATTTTATAATAAATCAGGTTCTAAATTTATATTCCAAAATGAAAAACGCTATTTTTGAAAAATGGGTAAAAGTGTAAAACTACATTACTCTTACTTGTAATTTAACTAGATGTTATTTTCAACAAATAATCAAAAGACACATACATGATGATAAATATGTGATGGCGCATCCATCACATGTGCCACATATCACTCCACCTATACTTATTATTTTGATAGGGATGGGCCTCATGGGAATTGTGTGTGCCCCATCGCCCAACCAAAAAGTCCAGATGCCATCTTTCAAAGCAACGAGGGCATTCTTGTCAATTTGTCTCCTTACTAATATC
Source organism: Lactuca sativa (assembly GCF_002870075.4). Lineage (NCBI taxonomy): Eukaryota > Viridiplantae > Streptophyta > Magnoliopsida > Asterales > Asteraceae > Lactuca > Lactuca sativa. The sequence continues at coordinate 209,216,561 of NC_056630.2, read as the reverse complement.
GATTTATCCAACCATTTAAAATTTGTTAAGTAAATTCAAATGTTTGTAATTTCTTGAGTTGCTCTATTTTTTAAAATAGAGATATTCATCATAATCATTATAAATGGAAAGTTGAAATATTAAGATCATTATTACAACAAGTATCATAAGATGACCACGCAGTACATGAATACAGTTCCAAGGATTCGTAAGAACATTTTTTGATGGCGATATAAACCAAGTGGTAGATGTAATATCTTTTATTTAAAATTATTAAATACCAATTATATTCCAAAGTAGATGATTCTTTTTTTTATGATTCCAAGTTGGGTTAAACTTTAGCACATTATATCATAAACAGATTGACTTGAGACATCATGTTTTTAATTTATCTTCTCTAAAAAAAATTAAGTTTATGATAAATTAATGATCTTTTATTTCAAATCAAAAATATATTTTTACATAATAAATGAATCTGCATCAGTTCAAATCCTTGATTTGATAAAACTATTTAATAATTAAGTAGATAGAAAATTATTTATTTGAGACAATTAAAAAGATCGGTGGTCGCATATATTGTTGACACGTGTATAAATGATAGATAACAAGTGAGTGGCCTGGCATCGATAATATCTAAATGCCAAATGGACCCAAAACCTTTGCCCAAACAAATTAATTCTTATGTGACTAAGATATTTCAGATATTTGTTTATTTTTTTTTCAAATTTATTCCTCGAGTCAGTTCTTAATTGATAGCGGAAAGCTGATTATTGAAAACTAGAAACTAGAAATTGTAACTTTTATTCTTACGAAAGTATCCCATAAATTAATTTATATATAAAATATAAAAACTATAACCCAAAACCAATTCCAAGTTACATGAAAATAATCAAGTATTAAAGATTGAGATATGAATCTCGTCACATGCAATACGCAAGGCCGTTTCAACAACAAAAAAAAAATGCAACGACCAAGGAGAAAAAAATGAAATCCAAAATAATAAACATGCCTTATATTATATGCTATAAAATATTAATTAAATTGCCTAGGCTATAATTCATATTTGATCCAAATCATACATTAAATAACTTCCTTTATTTTTCTTCTAATAAAACAATAGTTACATACATTATACATACAAGGAGCCGATACGATAAACACATGTCATCATCATCATCATGTAACCGTATAATTGACCAAAAAAGTGGATTTAAACTTTTTTTTTGAAGTACCTGTGTTTTGTTTGTGACTTGTGAGAGTGAAAAGTTAGGAATCTATGCAAAGTGGTGGTGGCATGGCGGTGGTCCTAGCGGTGACCACCACCATTACCATTGAGGCCGCCAACGACACTATTTGATGAGCTGGCTTGTACAGTATGAGATGATGAACAGCCACTAGGACTAAGAGAGCTCTCATCTGAGATGCTATTCTCCTTCCTATGTGATTTCTTCAACTTTGATTCACCCCCTGACCCCTCCTACAGTATACAATATATATGAAACATCATCATTTTTACTCTTAACACCCAGTTATATCTATATGCAAGAAATAGAAGAAAATGTAACCTGATCTAGTGTAGATCCAGGCATCTTGAGCTCCAATTCAGTAGCAACATCATTAGAGTCCTCATTTTTTCCACTTGATGACTTATTTTTAGAAGGTTGTCTGGTAGAGACGTGGGACCTACTACTGGGTTGGTGAACAGGTGGTGGAGATACGTATTGAAAGAAAGTGGAACACGGGTTTGAGGGATTTTGGTTGCCAAAAAAAGGGTAGGGTTGGATGGGTGGGTGGTGCATAGGTGGCATTGGCATTTGCATAGGGATAGGGTAGGGGTAGGTAGGTGGGTGGGGGTGGGGGTGGGGTTGCATTACAACTGATTGGTCCATATGACCCCCCCATGGGTATATACTACTACTAGCCCTAACCCTTTGTTGGTATTGAAGGTTAAGGTTTTCAATATCTGATTTTAAGGATGCTTTTTCTTCTCTTAAATCATGCTTCTCTTGAGTCAACTATTATCATTCAATATTTCAATTCAACCAATGTCAATATATCATATATTTATAATTAGATAGATTAATAAGAAAAAGGTGAGAATACAATGTTATAATTGGGTAAATTATCCAAACTACATTTTCTTAATAAGAAAAAAGTTGAAACTACAATGTTGTAATAGAAAGAAGACAATGTTACATAAACGGTCCCTGTGGTTTACCAAAGGTCACAACTTTCGTCCCGGCTCATTAAATGCTCTACAATATACATTATTTACTTATGATTTAATGAAATTTTTATTTACAAAAATAAAAAATGTAACAAAACACTATACTTTCTATTTATTTTTATAAAACAAAACTGTAAATTAATCAAAACAATGAATTTTTTTATTTTTTTTTAATATCTGTGTCATTTAAAATTCACACGAATAAATATGAGTTATAATGCCAATTTCTATATTATACCATGGTGGAATGAAATTTAACAAATGGAAGGAATCACATTCCTTCAAGAATCATCTATTCCATTCCACCATGCAAAACAAACAAGTTTTTCTCATTCCATTCCAACCTTTCCCCAATTCCATCATACAAAATTAACCAAACACTAACCGATTGTTTTCAAAATTCAAACTAAATCTTCTACTTTACAGATACATGTGTTTTGACTTATAATAGCAAAAAGTCATGAATGTGTGATTTTACTTAATTATTTCTAAAAAAAATAATAAAATTTGGAAAGTTACCTCACGGGATTCTTCAGTGAGTGTTGTATACTCAGATTTTAATCTGCTGACTTGAGCAGTCAAATCATTTAGCATCTGGATTGTATCACAGAGTATAGTTGCCTTATCAAATTTAGGTCTATCAGGATCTGTTCAATGTTTACAGCATTTTAGCATTAAACTTACAATATATCCAACAACATTAACAGAATAATTTTAAAAAAGAAACAGAATACAAACAGGAATACAGGATACATTGACAACACATTATAGAACATAGTGTTGCTATACATAGGTGTTTCTTTTTACTTTATGGTTTTTGCTATAAAGAGTCAACAAAACATTATATACCAATAATGATATAAGATTCTTATTTATATAAATGAGATGAAGAGATGAGAAATTTATCCATTTTTCTTATTATATAGCAAAAATATGGTGACATACCTAATGTCTTTCCCAATTCAGTGAACTGCTCATTGAGACGATCTCTCCTTAGCTTCTCACGATCAGCCTTTTGAAGCTTTCTGTCTTTATGTTCAAATCCAGGCCTTTCAGAAGCAATAAACAAATGTCAAGTGGGAGAAACAATCAGGGGCATGACTCAGTGAGAAGGGCATTTATGTCTTTTGCACAGACAAACAATCAAGAGTGAGTCCATGTCCCACCTTTTTTGTCTGATTTAGTCCCAATCTAATGCATGTCAAACACAGTACAAGAAAGAAGGTGGATATATATATATATATATATATATATATATATATATATATATATATATATATATATGTTGGCAACTGGAGATGTGTATTGAAACTACTAACATGAAAAATAATTAAAATAAAATGTTTTCTTTTCAATTATTTCCAACTTAAGAGAGTGAAAAACAATTATTACACCTTTTCTTTTTTCCTTTATCCACTCTCCTAGCTTAAACTTGCTTTTCTCTCCAAACTTGAGAACATAGTGTAAGGGGTGCTTGCTTCACAGAATGTTTTCGAAGGAATTGGAATTTGTCAATGGATTGGAATATGAAGGAATTGAATTATGTCATGTGTTTTGTTGGCAGAAACAGGATTGGAATTCACAGGTGTTGGTGAGGTAAATGAGGGGAAAGAAGATGGAGAGTGAGAGGCAAGAAGCACTTACTTGTGAACTTCTAGGGTTAAAGGGGTAATTTAACAATGTTAACATGAACTTCTAGGTTAAAGGGATATCTGAGTATTTTTAACAAGGAGTGCTTGGAATTGAATTCAATGCGTTTTAGGATGAAATCATGAAAAGTTGATGCAAAGGATCTTGTAAATTCCATAGGATTTCAATTCAGTACTCATTTGCAACTAAAAGCAGGATTTGAATGGAACTGAATTCCAATCCAGTCTAAATCAAGAAAAACTGTTCATTAATACTAGCAGCTAGCAAACTTAAACAGTGAAGTATAAAAGCTAATGTTCTAAATCATTGAACTTCATCTTACAGACAATTATTGCTTGCAGTTACAGTCACATTACATACCAAAATTAAGCAAATCAAGCCAAATCCCTCATCCAAAAGCATGTCATCTAAAGTTCAGAATCATTGAACTACATCATACTGAATCATACTTGCTCATAACGCGAAGTTCTCAATCCAATGATATGAAACTTCAACACCAGAGAGGAACAACTCATAAACATATCTTAATTCCTCAAATTATTAACATTTTAAATTCCGTTACCGAGCAAAACAGCTCGAAATACGTAAGCTCTGTTGTTATGAGCTGAGATTAAGAACTCATACCTTAATTCCGCGTTCAATTGATTTGGGGGTGGTCGATTATCAGGTGGAGCAAGATGAAACTTCTCTGAATTAGGAGGCAATCGATTATCCATTTGTAGGAGATAACAGTGAAGATTTGTATCTCCAATTTGCTTGATTTAGGTGTGATCCTTTCTGAGTTTTAGGGTTTATCCGTTATCCGATCCAGAAAGACAGAAATTTCATAAAGATAACGTGATTAAATGTAATTGTTGCCTATTTTCACTACCGAGAATCTACATAGTGATAGCTGTAGTGCAAGTACACCCGCATATTTTGGATTCGGGTCAGCTTTACCCGACGCTTTTCTCCGAGTTTTATATAAGTTACCAACTTCAACGACGCTTTTGCCAGTTTGCCAAAAAAAAACACGTTTCAAACGATTTATTTATTGTTTCGACATGTCCCGATACATTTAACTAACAAATTGAGTTGCTAATTTTTTTAAGAATTGGGAGGTGAATCTTTACAACTTAAATACTGATCTATAAGTCACTTATATATGTATTTTATGTGGATTAAGTAAATTTTTAATTTTTTTTTTTAATATAGGAAACTAATTTTTTTTTAAAGGCTACATATATAAATTTTGAAATCGTTATATTTTATTGAGGAGCTCAAGTGTCTTAGGTGTTAGAAAGTCAAAAGTATCAAACACAAAGGGAAGTAATTTGTACACAACATTTTTTCTTCATACATAACAATTTATGTTTTATAAAGATGTACAATACAACATTCTAAAGTATGTAACATCCAAGGCCGGTCCAAACGTATATGGGGTCCGGGCCTTTAAAGATAAATATGATAAAGATTCAAAAAAAATATCATTTATTCTTCACTATAAATGCATACAATTAGCAATAACAAGCAAGCCAAATTGTTTATCTTTTGAGCTAGTTTGAGTTTGAATCAACTTTAAGCCCTAAAAATTGTTTAGATATTAATTTATATATATATATATATATATATATATATATATATATATATATATATATATATACACTACATAACCGAAAAATTTTGGGCCCCCTGGGGACGTGGACCCTGGGCGGTCGCCCGGGTTGCCCACCGTCTGAACCGGCCCTGACATCCAAATCCTCGGTGTATGGAATTTAAAGTAAATTATGAGTTTTGTGTTGGCCACGACGTGGCATGACGATATGAGGTGCCTTTTTTCGTTGAGGTAACACGACGTGACAAATAAATTAGGGGCAAACCCTAATTTCCAGACTTGGATCATATTCAAAGGAAGTGATGGTTAGTGTTTTCTCTACCCTCAGCCTCCATCACCTCCTACCCCCCCCCCCCCCTTCGTGAAGAAACCTTAATCTTTATCTTCTATTTTTGAGCTCATCTTGGTGTTTTTGGTGGTTCTTGAAGGAAGAAAAATACTTTTGTGGTGAAAGGAGCATCTTAGCCAGCTTTGAGACTCTGTTTGGGCATCTCTGGACCTTTGTAAGTGTTCAAGATCCAAGTTATTGTTCTATGTTGCTAGATCTAAAGTGTTGTCTCCTCTTCTTCAATTATAAGCTAGTTTGGTGGAAGGATTCCATAAAGTTGGCACCTTTATGGATCCTTGAGGTCATTTGTAGGTTATATGCTTTGGATATGCATTTTGGTGTAGTTTTGAATCCATGCATGGGATTTTGGTCCCATTTTGATCCATCTTGAGTTCAAGACATGCATGTCTATAAAGCACCAATCTTGTAATACTCGTTTTCCAGATTGGTTTAGTTTAATACTTGACAGGATCAAGGATGGAGTTTTTGGGAAGAACTACATGCCACAACGTGGTGCATGGATGCTTATGACGTAGCATTAGTTAAATGGAATGACTCTATTTGATGAGTACTAGGACATGGTAGTAAAGTGGCCACGATGTAGCATCTGTTTTGGCCCAAGCCCATGATTTTAGGGTTTCTCTCGTATTTAAGCATGATGCCCATGGTCGGTGTAGGGAAGGGGAAAGTTGGGCAGTGGAACAAGACCCAAAAATTTTAGGGGCCCAAGTTTTTTAATATACTCTTTGACGCTTCAGTCCTTCGAACTCCTTCTTCCTCCTTTGGCGCTTCAATCCTTCAGCCTCCTTCTTCACTTTCGTTCATTTTCCATTTTCTTTCTGGTTCGTTTTCTTGGCTTTCTTCTTGGTGCCTGTAGGTTTGTGATTTTTTTCACAAGCTAATTGATTTTGAATTAATTTTCATAATAGTTGAACCTAATTCTTCTGTGATTGATGTTTCTTATATAGGAATTATTAAGAACTGGTCTCATATGTTTCTGGCTTTCTAGTTCTTTTTCTTCCTTATTCGTTTTCCTAGATTTCTTCTTGTTTCTTCCCGTTTTCCTATGTCTCTTATGTAACGTCCCAAAAAATAAGACCAAAAATTTCATTTTTAAATTAATAAAACAGTAATCCCAAAAACAACATCATAGAAACCAATGTGGAACAAAACGTATCGATACATCATAAATATCATAGTAAATCACAGGATGCGGAATATGGTGGTGTGTGCACTGCAATCATCATGGGCTCTTCCCCTTCAAACCAGAAGTACATGAAACATAAACTGAAAATCGTAAGCACAAGGCTTAGTGAGTTATCCAAAATACCACATAACATACATAATAAACACATATTGGGCCCCCTCCCCACAACGCGCCTCGCCCAACATCGAGTCCCACTCGGCCTCGAGCCCCACCCGATATTGAGCCATGGTCGGGTTACAGATCTGTCAATCACCAGACCTTGCCTGACATCGGGCCCCGTCCGATACATATAATCCTATAAACATATAATCATGCTAGCACAAGTGATAATCACAAAGAGAATAGCATACCATACAGTCATCGAGCCCCGTCCGGCATCGGGCCTTGCCCGATAAGCATAAAAACACATACTAATAAGTAGCATACAATATACTTATCAGGCCCCACCTGGCATCGGGCCTTGCTCGATAAGCATACCATCACATAACACATGCAAGAGTCACACAAACATCTAGCATCCTAACATATAAACCATGAGCCAACATTAGTGCATTCGACCTATTAAACTTAGTGAGGAGGCTCACCTCACATTGTTGAATCTCATAGATAAATCTCTGGTTGTTGGCCCGCTAAAATCCTCGCGCTATCAATCACAAAATAATCATCCAATCAATAATCGGATCCCGACCCACACTAAGAGTCCAAACTAGGGTAAAAGACATTTTTACCATTTCCCTAACTTGGCCCAAGGCCAAGGCCCAATCCAACTGTCCAAAGGGCTAATTTCCATAATAATCAATCAAAACCCAATATGGCCCAATTTTCCAAATTGCGCCCAAACTCATTTTCCTGGGCCTACAACCAAGAGTTCAATAAAACATTAACAACCCATTAATAGAATTTTTATGGCCCAATAAGGCCCAAGACAACTAAAGTCCACCATGACCCAAAACCGAAGAGCCCCCGAAACCGAAGCCCACTGCTGAGTATGCAGGGCGTACTCAGCTCGTACTCATCTCGTACACTCAGCATACTCTCTTAAGGGCTTGTACGCGCAACGTACTCCACCCTTTTGGCAAACTTTCACTTTTTAGCTCTTAATCGATTAAGACTTCAACCCCAACTCAGACCTAACTTTCTTAAGGCGGTTTATCACGTAACGTTGCCAACTTTACGTGCATGCATGGCTTAATGAGGATCTTAGAGCTCAAAAGAGCTTTAACAAATGCCTTAATGTATGCATGAGACCACAAATTGGAATATCCATAAAATCAATGAAAATTTTAAACTTTTAAAACCAATCCACAAACCATCATTGTTTACAAAATAGTTTCCAAAACATGTTTGTTATCAGAGTTTTCCCAAAATCATAAAACAAAATACGAAGATGTGCACGATCACACCTTTTCCTTCCCGCGATCATCTGAGGTACCTGAAACATAACCCAAAACTGTAAGCCCAAAGCTTAGTGAGTCCCCTCAAAGTACCAGCACACACATAATAACACATATACAATAACACCATGCAATGGGTCCACAGCTAAAAGATTGGATTACCCCTGAGACCACAGCATAAGTTTGGCTTGCCCCCAGGCCCACAGCTTATGACTGGCTTGCACGCCGACCAAATCAGTCCTCAGACTGATTAACACCAACCCCTCAGTACGGGTCTGGCATGCCCTACCCGACCCTTAGATCATATATGGAATGCTCATGATCCCTTAGTATGAGTCTGGCATGCCATACCCGACCCTCAGCTCATATCTGGATTGCTCTAAGGTTTGTTGGCTACCGTACTGTAACGACCCAATTTTCACGACCAAAAATTTTGTTTTAAAACATTACTTTAGAAAATATTAATAACTAAAAACATTGTTTGATCAAACCATAACACAACGTGAACCATGTCTAAAAGCCAAATCATACAACCAATCAAAATATCAGAGTACAAATCCCAGTGAAGCTCGTAAATGCGGAAACCAGAGAGTGTGTGTGTGACATACTGCTACCGCGCCGGCTCCTTTCCCCTAGCTGAGGAGGTACCTGAAACCAAAACTGAAAACCGTAAGCACAAAGCTTAGTGAGTTCCCCCATCATACCACATACCATACAACACATAACATACATACTGCCAGGCCATTCTGGGGTGCCTGACTACCCGGTCAAGCCATTCTGGGGTGCTGACTACCCGTGTCAAGCCATTCTGGGGTGCTGACTACCCATGTCAAGCCATTCTGGGGTGCTGACTACCCATCGGTCCTAACAACCGATCCTCGGGGACTAGTCCCCTCTTACTACCTTTATCGCATATAACATAACAAGCCAGCATGCAAACATATCATCACGTATTGTCAGACATATCTGGGGTGTCTAACCTACCCTTCGGTCCTAACAACCGAACTCTACAACTATCACATATACATATCATGCCAGCATATAACATATCAGGTAGTAGCAAACCTAGATGATATCACAAAGACAATCATCTAACATACAACTCCTACTGGTGAGCCGACATTGTGGCCGTAGACCCACCGCTACTGGAAGGTAACTCACCTCGAAGTAGTTGCTGATCTGATCGGGAACTAACTGTCTACTGCTGCTGCTGCTGCTCCGGAAATCCTCCGGCTGCAATCCCCACAACATACTCAATCAAACACTGCTAACTGTCCTTTGGGTAAAATGACCATTTTACCCCTGATCATGCCCTAAGTCAAAGTCAGAGTCAACTTTCAGTTGACCCGACTCGCCGAGTTGGCTTTCCAACTCGCCGAGTCCTTACTCAAACGATTGCCCTGAATCTCGTTCCTACTCGTCGAGTTAGGCGATGACTCGACGAGTTCACCTTCTAAACTGATATTCAAGTCCTTCATCCTACTCGCCGAGTTGTATGAACAACTCGTCGAGTTCATCTTCATCCGATGAACACTTATGCTAAGACTCGTCGGGTTGTATGAACAACTCGCCGAGTCCATCTTCATCCGAAAAACACTTATGCTGCGACTCGCTGAGTCTGTTATTGATCTAAGGAGATTGCCTTGAACTCGCCGAGTCAGGGCATTGACTCGCCGAGTACCTCCATAGATGAGTTCAGCTTCCGACTCACTGAGTCACACCCCGTGACTCACTGCTCACTCGACACTACGAAAAGGGGACAAACTCGGAGACTCGCGAACAGACTCGCCGAGTCACATAAACGACTCGCCGAGTCGTTGCCATGCACCCACTAAATACACATATCTGCTCGATTCCAGTCCATGCCATTCACAGATCTGGGCTTCTAGGACACGAATCACACGTAAAGTTTCCAACTTTACGTGTAGATATTCACCAATATGGATTTTAGGGTTCAAAATGCCTCAAAAGGGTAGATCTAGGGTGGACAAGCAACATGGGGCCATAAAGCTAACAGATCTGAGCTCCTGGAGCTCAATCTTGCCTAGATCTAGAGGCCAATCGACTTATTACAAACCCTCAAGCATACACAATCTTGGAAATGGCTCAAAAAGGACTTTAATGGAGCTATAAGGGACAATAAGCTTAAAAACAGAGGGGAAACGAGCTATACCTTAGGGGAAACGTTGGAATGACACATAGATGCTTGGCCTCCTTCTCCTCTTCTTGATTCCCTCTTCTTTTCCTTCAAAGAAACTTCAAGAACACCACAAAACACTTCAAACTCACAAGGAAGCAAGGCTAGAGAGAGATACAGGGCTCTGAGGGTGAATGGGGGCGAGGTTGGGGCGGATAAGTCGTTTAAATAGGGTGCAAACCCCTGAAACTTAGGGTTTCATCCAACAGATGTGACTTGCCTAGTCCAGGATATGGACTCGCCGAGTCGCCAACTTAAACGTGTCCCGGGTCCCGCATCCACTCGGCGAGTCGGACCTATGACTCGCCGAGTCCAAGGCTAAAAGAAGGGAAATACTCAAATAAAATTTACGTACCAGGAACCGGGTGCTACAAATCTCCCCCACTTATTTTAGACTTCGTCCTCGAAGTCTGTTGCTCGATCCCGAAACAGCTCGGGATAATGCTCCATCATCTCGTCCACCGGCTCCCAAGTCCATTCCGAACCCTTGCGGTGCTGCCATTGCACCTTCACTAATTCCACCCTCTTGTTCCTCAAATCCTTCGACTTCCTGTCGAGGATTGCGACTGGGCGCTCAATGTAATTTAGGCTGTCATCAACCTGAATATCCTCCAAAGGCACTACTGCTGAATCGTCCACTAAGCACTTCCGCAACTGGGAAACATGGAAAGTGCTATGGATCTGGCTGAGCTCGGCTGGCAGATCCAACCTATACGCCACCTTGCCCACCCGGGCTACAACCCTGAACGGTCCGATGAATCTCGGGCCCAACTTGCCCCGCTTCCTGAATCAAATGACGCCTTTCTAAGGCGACACCTTCAGGAGAACCATATCCCCGACTTGAAACTCCAAGTCGGATCGACGCTTGTCGGCGTACCTTTTCTGCCGACTCTGAACAGTCTGAAGCCTGCTCCGGACCTGTTGGATCCTCTCGGTCGTCTTGAGCACCACTTCGGTGCTCCCCATGACTCTCTGGCCAACTTCACCCCAGCATATCGGGGTCCTGCACCTTCGCCCGTACAACATCTCAAATGGAGGACGATCAATACTCGCGTGGTAGCTGTTGTTGTATGAGAACTCGGCCAGGGGAAGATAGGTATCCCAGCTACCACCGAAGTCTAGCACGCACGCCCGCAGCATATCCTCTAGAGTCTGGATGGTCCGCTCGCTCTGACCATCCGTCTGCGGGTGAAAGGCGGTGCTAAAATGCAGACGAGTGCCCAACTCGTCATGGAATCTCTTCCAAAATCTGGAAGTAAAACGCACATCCCTGTCCGAGATCACCGATACCGGCACCCCGTGCCGCGCCACGATCTCCCTGATATAGATGTCGGCCAATTTCTCGGCCGATATGCTCTCCTGAATCGGAATAAAATGAGCACTCTTGGTCAATCTATCCACGATGACCCAAATCGAATCCACTCCACGCGCGGTCCTGGGAAGCTTCGTGATAAAATCCATCGTGATATCTTCCCATTTCCACAGTGGAATATCCAATGGCTACATCTTGCCATGCGGTCTCTGATGTTCGGCCTTGACCTTCCTGCAGGTCAAAAACCGCTCGACGTGCCATGCCACATCCCGCTTCATGCAGGGCCACCAATAATCTAGACGAAGATCCCTATACATCTTCGTCGCCCCGGGATGAATAGAGAATCGGGACTTGTGCGCCTCCTCCATCAAAGTCTGGCGCACACCTCCGTGATACGGCACCCACACCCTACGGTGTAATGTCAATAGTCCTCGACTATCATAATCAAAGGAGGAAACCTGACCCACCACACGCTCGCTCTTCCGATGTTCCTCCTTGATAGCCTCCTGTTGAGCCTCCCGGATTTGCTCCAACAGGGGAGTCACCACAGTCATCCTCATGCAAACGTCCCTGATCGGCGCCGCCTTGCGGCTAAGCGCATCGGCCACCACATTGGCCTTCCCCGGGTGGTAAAGGATCTCGCAATCATAATCCTTCACCACATCCAACCACCGACGTTGCCTCATGTTCAGATTCGGCTGATCCATGAGGTACCTCAAACTCTTGTGGTCCGTGTAGATGGTACATCGAACCCCGTAGAGGTAATGTCGCCAAATCTTGAGGGCAAAAACCACCGCCCCCAACTCCAAATCATGCGTCGGGTAGTTCGCCTCGTGAGGCTTGAGCTGCCTCGAAGCGTAGGCAATGACATGCCCCCTCTACATCAGTACCGCGCCCAACCCAGAAATGGACGCGTCGCAGTATACCACAAAATCCTCCATGCCCTCTGGCAGGGCTAAGATCGGCGCGTCGCACAGTGTCTGTCTCAGTGCTGTGTAAAAAGAACTTTCTCCGTAGCCATGTCGGCAAATAAAGGTTCTTCCGAACCTAAAACATAACACAAATGATTAAACCTAATGCGATCCCTTAGTCATCCCTCTTATCTCAAACCTTCTGAAGTACCCAGGAGAAGGGTACCGCGCGCTGTTGACCAACCCCTCTTAGTCAGATGGAAACCAAAGCGAAAGACACTGCAAGATACTCTAGAAGACAATAACCACCCGAAGCACACTTCGTAGATCCCCCAGAAAGACCCTTCACACCTCGCACACTAGGTTCATGAACCCAGAGAATAGAACTCATGAGACTGACCACTATAACCAGGTATATGCATAAAGGTGGTATATAGTTGAGATAAAAAATATTTAAGATGTGTGCTTCCTCCTTACTCCCTGTTCCTCGTTGGGTTGTGGGTCTGGGGTGGAGTCGCACAACTGAACATCCTGCCGACCTCAATTATATACGGCTTGCATACACCAAGTATTAGTGGTTAAGCCGAGTATGAGCTCTACCACGAACCTCATAGTAAAGCCCTTCATCCTACTCCATAAAATAGGAGCTGGAGTCAAGAGAACCACTGCGGGTTGAGCTACTATAATGACCACAGATCTGAAATTTGTTGTCATACCGGTTAAGCCCACATAGCAGCTAACACCCTCAGTTAGTAAAGAGATTAAAGTTCCGAGTGATGGGAACCTATACTCACTAGATTTGACCTAGACCGGGGAACACTCAGGAACTTCAGAAAAGTAGTTGCAGAAGATGTTCGCACTACTCAGGCACTTCGTCCACCCTGTTACAGACAAGTAGTTCCTATAACCCTCCACCCTCTCGCATGGAGGAAATCGTCGTCGCCCTGTAGACGATAGACTTAATTATCCGAAGTAAACGCTAGAATACCGAGAACCACAGGATAGCATCCGCAGTCTAGAATACTTGATCAAAGTGAGAAAGTAGTTGTGCTAAGCCTCATGACCCAGATCCCGAAGAGATTATAGACGTAACACCAGCCTTGGTGTTAGTCGAGGGATTATGCAGGAGCATGCGCTTTTCGTACTAGAATAAACCAAAGTCTTAGAGATTCATTGGACTATTAGGTGTTCCATGAATACTATCTCACGCAGAAATAGTAGAACCACCTCCCGAGATAGTCCAACACTCGTCTGGTGAAACCCTATCTCTCCGACCCTGAGGGTTTCCATTGGGAATATCTCAAGATTCATTCGTGCAGGTTCATTTTGCACAAGATTGAGATAGCCACTCTACCACAAAAAGATACCGTAAATACACAACCCACCCGATGATCTAGAAAGTCTCTAAAGGCTAAGTGTCAGGAAACGCGAAACCAAAGACAACCTGAGCTTCCTAAGAACCAACCTGAAGGACTACACTACCAATATGGGAGAGAACGTTAGAAACTTCGGAATGGCGATCACGCCAGTGGTGATCTTGCCATAGAAGTACACTATGTTCTAAGTACTGAAAAGCTCTACCCTTCTGAGAGCTTAGGACCATCTGAGAATCCTCACGGAGATTTGGTCCAACCCTCGTCAGACCACTACTACTTTCGTATATTCCACAAGCTTCACACCAGATCGATCCACTTCTTAGACTTGATACGTGTTTACCCGACGTCACTCTTTGTATCCCACTCATCTTGATAGAAACCATTGAGAACCCTAACCTCGTAGATACACCAGTCGAAACTTGCTAACTACATGAGACGGAATCCGCATCTCGTAGGTGAAGGTTTGTTGGAATGACAAACACAGACCAGAGTTCACTTGGGAATGCGAGGACAAATAAAATAGGAAGTACCCTCCTGCCTCTACTCGGCCATTCATACCTACTTCCTTGCCTAGACCTGAATTTCGGGACGAAATTCCCTCTAACGGGGGGATGATGTGACAACCCAAAGTTTATTACGTTACATTACCCCGTTACCGTTAACGGAATATTCCACTTTATAAAAGTTCCGTTAATTAGAGGTCGCCAAATAAATAAATGTTTTATTTATTTATATTTTATGTCGTTATAGTCATAATAAAGTAAATAAAAACACTTAAATTACATTTCCATAGTAATTTGGAAAAAGTTAAATTTTATTACGACCACTAAATCGGGTGCGACCAAAAGCCCCGTTTAACGGCAGTATTGGGTAGATTTCCACTGAGCTCCAACTCCAACCCATATATAAGGGAGAGTAAACTCCATTTCCACCTTTTTACTCTCTCTCTACAACTTTTTCCCGAGCCAAAAAATCGTCTGTTTCGAGCCCCAAACGAGTAGGTAAACTATCCTAACTTGTTATATAGCTTATCTAGCCTACAAATTCGAGTTTAAAACATAAATTAGGGACAAAATGATGTGTTTACGGCCCAAGAACACTCTTGGACCGTAAACACCATTTAATGGGGTTTTTAAGCCCCAAAACCCCTCCAAATTGCCCCTAAGGCTTGGATATGACTTTTAGGCTTACATATTCGGACTTAGAACACCTTGAAACGAGTTTTTGAAGAGTAAACATGAGTTTACTGCCCAAGAACATGCTTGGGCCGTAAACTCCTCTTCATGGGGAGTAAACTCATATTTGAGTGTTTAAAAGCCACTTAAACACACCAATGGCCTTAGAATAAATTCACGAATCAACCACCAACAAGTTATGGACCTTAAACTCAATTAAAACAACTCCATAAGGAGTTCACGGCCGTAAACCCATCATGAAAGGGTACCTGGGTCATAAACTCCTATAAAGGGGTTAAATGGTGCCCTAAACTCCCCATTTGACTTGGAAAAATGCATAGGATTTATTCTCAATCACTTAAGCCCTTAAAACACCCAAGAAAGATGTCCTTGGGAGCTTACGGCCGTAAAATCCCTTGGTTAGGGTCGTAAACTCCCATTTGGTCCATTTAAGTGCCTTAAATCCATTCATACATTATATATTTGGACCTAGCAAAATTCAACGATTGATATAAGGCCTTTAAACATCCTAGAACCCCTCACCATGAGTTTACGGCCGTAAACTCATAGGGAGTTGTCCCAGGGCCGTAAACACTATATGGGGAGTTTACTCTTGGAGAGTAAACTCCATTCCTAAGCCATTCACACTCTTAGATGTTACCCGGGACACCCCAAACACTTAACCAAAGTGTTTTCCGCTCTTTAGGGTGCGTATGCTTTTTTAATTAGTATTATATATACTAATTGTATGTAAAAATATGTTATCATATGTTAAATAGGTCACTAAGTGTGTCCAAGTCTTTACTTGACACCGAGCACCCAACCGGTACCTTCGTCGGATCCACTTACACCAGGTGAGTTCATACCCCCGAATGAACCTTTTAAATGTTTTTACATGTTTTATAGGGGGAATACAAGTTAAACATGCCAGTTATCATATCAATCATATGTGATTGATAACCCGCATGCACAAGGATTTACCACACTGTAAACCGTTTTACCGAGTAGGATACTATAAATGGTTTTCTAAAATGCTTTCACTTGTTTAAAAACTCTTACTTATACTGTTTTATCAAATTTCATTTTAAACTGGTTTATGAAAGGTTTCCAAAGAATTTCTAAAGGTTTTCAAACTTATTTTACCAAAGAATACCAAGTTGTGATTTTCTTAAGTATAAAGGTTTTTCCAAGGTTTTCATCAAAGTTCTCTTTCATGCCGTATACTCTTACTTGTTAGATACCGCTGCTTCGGTTTTACTTAGTTTAAACTCCTACTTGATAACGTTTCCACTTCGTGATACACTTGTATTTGGTAACGCTTATACTTTACGATTCGGTTATTCACACTGTTCACTTATACATCACGATTCGGTTATTCCATATTGTTCGCTTACACTTCACGATTCGGTTATTCAACATTGTTCACTTATACTTCACGATTCGGTTATTCCACACGATTCGCTTATACATCAAGATTCGGTTATACATCACGATTTGGTTATACTTCACGATACGTTTCCACTTGTTACACACCCAAACGTAGTTGGATGTATGCCTATGCTTGTATAGATGCATATAAATAATGGTTGAAGGACTTAGGAAGGCTTGTTCGCCCTATTTCCTTTTCTTCGTTGAGATGTGGTATGGTGGGATTGGATGTCCGTCCGAAGTTCATTTGATCATTAGTTATATATTATGTACACAAGCATAGACATATAGGTTTACTCTAGTGAGTTCAGTTATGAGTCTCTACCTCTAGTTCAACACTTATATTGGAAACCCACTACCCACTATTTGGGATGCATCTTCGGGACACGGCCTTCTCCGTCGTCTAGTTGGTAACCAGAGTCTCCTGTAGGGAGAGCGGACATTGTGTGTATAGATCTATACGGGATTGACCCCCCCGTACCCTGACTGGTAGCTACAGTCCACTGCCTACCAAGCCAAGGGGTGACAAATGTCACATTTTATAGACGCTTGCAGGGCGTTAGGTACCCTAGTGTCGGTTAGTATGGTTACGAGTATCCCAGGTTATCTTATAATTCATGGCCTTAAGGTAACGGTATTTTACCAGCAATTTACACTGTATGCTGGGAATCCACTCTCAGAGTCACACTGTTTTTAGACCTTGCTAGCTGTATCTTTCATTTGATACTGTCTGGGTTCTGTATTCTTTGTTTTAGACCTTGCTAGCTGTATCTTTCATTTGATATTGTCTGGGGTCTGTATTCTTTGTTTTAGACCTTGCTAGCTGTATCTTTCATTTGATACTGTCTGGGGTCTGTATTCTTTGTTTTAGACCTTCCTAGCTGTATCTTTCATTTGATACTGTCTGGGGTCTGTATCCTCTGTTTTTAGACCTTGCTAGTCGTACCTTTCATTTGGTACCGTCTGGGGTCTGTGTCTCTTTTGTTAGACTAAGCCAGGCATGTCGTTCGTTCGATACTCTCTTGGAGTCTATGATTCCTCTTGCCTTAGTCAGCAGTCTTCACTGCTGAGGCATATGTTATTTTCCCTGATTTCTCTTGCTTTCTTTAATAATCAAATTTTGTATTTTGATAGTGATAACGATTAAGGGAAAACTACTTTTTACCACATAACTCCGTCCAGTCTTGGTAGAAGACTGCTTTTATTAAAGAAAATATAGGATTTTCTGGAAAAGACACTAATGTAATGGACACTCTAAAACTACCACTTTTATTAAAGTTATTTGGATAAAATGACACTAAATACTTATGAACTCACCAGCATTTGTAAAAATGCTGATACTCGCTTTTCAAATAACTTGTATTCTCAGGTCAGCTTTAGACAGGTACATTCCAGGAGCTGTTGATGAAGATAGCTTAGTACCAAGTTGTGCTTATTCTATTACTTGTATTACTTTGGTGTATTGTAAGGTAAACCATGTAGAACTTTTACTATTAATGCAATGTTTTGTTGTACTTTGATTACTATAATGCATGTGTTGTGATACTTGACATGACATCATCCACCCCAGAACGTTTCCGCCGTTCCGGTTTTGGGGTGTGACATTTTTCATATGGATTGTAAGGATAAGTTCTTCCGCAAAGTTTTTAAATTAAAAGGAAAATTTCTGATTTTATTTATTTTAAAATATCCTTACGAGGGCATTTGTGAAAAGTTGTTGCTTATAGGATTCCATTGATAGCAATATTGGAAAAAAAATGAAATTGATTCTTTCATTTGTGGTAGTGTCTAAATTTACCAAATAAAGAAAGTTTCTCATCACCCAAGTTTCAGTTGGACCGAAACTTGGAATCATGCAAGTTGTAGAGTATGATGAATGAGAACTTTTAGGCATTGGAAAATTAAGACTAATTACTTGTTCACATGGATGTGTGAGTCAAGTGAAGGGCTAAGGGATCGAGTACACAATCATGTGCACTGATCAAGCCCACCACAAATAGTCAATAAGACTATACATCATGATTTACTAAAGTTTAGTAAATATGGTTATACTTATAAGTCTAAGTATAATTCTGATACATTGGAGAAATTCGATGTATGGCAGAACGAATGAGAAGAATCAAATTAGGCAGAAGGATAAAAGTTTCTCAAATCTGAAAAGATGGGAGAGTACTTTAGTATCATGTTATATGATCATCTTAATGATTAAGAGACCTTATCACAATTCATCCTCTAAATGCATTCTGATAGCTAAGAAGAGGAGTTATGAATTGTTGAAGTGGTTAAATCAAAAAGATGAGTCATACTTCGTTCCAAAACAATCATTAGAGTTATACTCTAAGACTGTAACTTGAGTGACATATCTTAAAGAAAGGTTTAAAAACACATATCAAATGTAAGAGTAAAAGTGTCCTACTCTTGTGCATTTGAAGTTGGTAAGTTGTGATGTTTTGGATAAAACAAAGACCAACTTAGGCCAATTGTGTGAAGTGTTTGTCTTGATAAAGAATCCGCACTATCCCTTGAATATTTGACAAGAGAGTCTTATATGTCCAGAGGACAGTGGGAGTCTTAAAGGTCTTGAAAGAGTCAAGAACTAATCAAGAATAAAACCTGAGGTTCTTCACTAGCACACGACTTGAGGTTTATAACCTATCGTGTTGACATTTCTGTGGCCATTCCATTTAAAGTTGGCTTTGCATATGTGTTCTTAGAGTCCTCAATTGGTTGCATAGCTACTTGGAAGCAATGGTAGGCCCTTGTGCTGCTAAATGGCAAGAACTTAAGATTGCACAAGTTCAATCCATATGTGTTTGGATTTGTCATTATCCGTGTCTTGTAACTAAGGTTTTGACAAATTCATATGGGTAGGAACTCATACACCATAAAAATCTAAGTGTCATAACTTTTCTCTCCGATTCATGAAAATGATGGTGAGGAAACACTTCCACTAAGTAGATTTGTAAGTAGATAGTAATCTTTGCATTCTCAAAGTTGTTAGTAGGCACACTAACATGGACTTATGAGAAATAGCAAAGGTCTAAACAATTAAGACTATGATTACGGAATCCCTTTTCATAGTTTTGAAATTGTTTAGACACACCTGTGAGCTATCTAAGATAAGGTGTATGATTTTGATAGAGTCTTATCAAAGCAATCTAGTATAAGAAATCTGAACTTTGGTAAAAAAGTCATAGCTGATTTCTGAGTACATGTCAAAGCTAGTGGGAGCATAAGTGTTATACTAATAATCATCATGTTAGTGGGAGCATGATAATTATGATAAGTATTGCAAGTTAGCAATGTTAATTATAGAAAACAAAAGTTTCAATTCGTGAGGTTGCAGGGGTTGAAAAAGTTGTTTTGCTATAATTAAGGGAGAGGAAATTATACTTCATTTCAATTATGAAAAGCTTAGATTGAGTTTATAATCATTCTAAAGAGCTTATATTGAGATTCTAATCACCTTTAGTCAAGAATATATATATATATATATATATATATATATATATATATATATATATATATATGAATTTCATGTTGGATTGGTTCAACTTAAGAAAATTCTATATATTGCGTTCTCAAAATTCGATTATGATTACGGCATCCCTTTTCATAGTAAAATTTTGAGAATATGGCAAACAAAAATTATTATGGCAAAAGACTAGTCTAGAACCATGTCTTTATGTGAAACATCATGAATCGTGTCCCATTTACTTTGGGTACAAGATCGATTACATGTGCTATAATAGTTATTCTTTATGAATTTTCCAAATACCTTGGGGCATTAAGGAGGAAAATGTCTAGAATTGGATATGACTAAAGTGATTAAGCAATTGTCGAGGACAATCTAAGGTTTACCAAAGATTGGTTGCTCAAGGACAGTTGGAAGTATAGTGTGAATTTTGGAAGGGTCATATTGACATAGTCTGAAAAGAGGCAAATTTTGTTCAGAAGTAGTAGTCAAAATGGGAAATAGAGTTGTCTCTATAGATAGAAGCAATCTGTGTAAGATTAGAAGGAACTTAGTGCAAGAAGCATGTTCAAAGCAATGCATAGTTTGAACATAAGGCTTTGTGTCCATGGAGTAGGTCTTCATTGGAATACCATGTAATGGTTGTTGACAAGTCTTTGTGACTTTATACACATTCATTTCAAGAGGGTAGGGCATTTAAGTTTAAATCCTAACAAGATTTTGATTTGGGAGTGTGAAATTAGAATCATTGAAAGTTTGGTCAATTGGTTTATTTCACAATGTAAGGATCATAGATAAACATAGAGTGCATACTTGGTGTATGGCAAAGCTATTGTTTAGAAAAACATAGTGTACATGCTTGGAGCATGGGACAACTAGTGTTTTTTTAATTCAAGTATAAAGTTGATAAAACCGAAACAATGAATAATGAGTAATCAGTATGGTGATAAATATAAGTGGTCTATTTATATTCATAGGGTTTGATACCATATTAGATTCATTTATTCTTGTGTTTCGCTTTGCATGTTTTGACTTCCATAATAACTAGGTTATTCTTCTGGAATGACTAAGTTATTTAAAGCATCCACAGTCGGTCATATGTTGGAAGTAGATATGAATCGAGATTTTCATGGGTTGGCTTGTAGAGGTCCAAGTTGGTGGACAAAGTTGTGCTACAACGCTCATGAGTGCTCATAGGTTCTGAGTATTGGATTCAACCCGCGCTCATTTGAATCACTTCATGGATTTTATCACGAGTGATCATGAGACGATAATATCTTATATTCTTCAAACCTAGAGATATGAGTTGTTACTATGAGTTGGTTGTACATTGATTGCGCGAAACCGCATTGGTAACTCGATGTTATAAAACGTGTCTTTGTGTATGATTCAACAAGTAGCAAAACAAGCCATATTAGTCGAATTTATCCATTCCTTTTACCTTCGGGATAAAAGCGATATCTGTGGGCCCCTCGATGATTTAAAGATGACACATGTGAGTGCTTGGCCAAGCCAGGATTGATTTGATTTGTTCAATCAATCAGTCGTCGTAAATCGGAAATCGGGAAACAACAGATGGACAAAGAGAATGATTTACAATCCATGTCTCAGTCCATATGATATCTAGAATGGAGGAATATATGATCCCTTATCTAATGGACAAGTCATTGACAAAGGTCAGAGTTCATCTACGAGGTCAGAGTTCGACAGAAGCTTTTGAGAGCTACGATTGTCAGTTGGTTCTTGAAGTCATACGCAATAATAGTTTTAGACTTATCCAAGTGGGAGACAGTTGGATTAATGTCTAAGTCCATAACTAAAATTAGTAAGACTTGACCCGACCCGGCATGGTCCATTTGGGTTGCATGCAATCATGCATTTGGATAGACTATAATGAGAGAAATAACACTTAAGGTTTGTTAATATATTATAAGTTATAATATATTAATAAGATTATTTAATTAGTATTGATCAAGAATTAATCTAGAATTAATTAAGTGATCAAAAGAAGACTAATTAAATATATGGGTTGATTGTGTAAATCATCCATACTTGTATAGTGAGCTAATGCTCCATGGATTATCAAGTTGGGCTAAAACCCATATGATGCTCCATGGATGCTCCATGGTGTATTTGAACCCATGGATCCAAGGAAAATGGAAAGTCATGACAATTAGGGTTTACACTAATTGTAACACTATATAAAGATCATACTCTTGGCAAAATCGACCACCATGTGTGAATAGAGAAGGGCTAGCCGATTTCAAGTGTTCTACATTTCTCTCAAGGTTATTCCAAAAGCATATGATGTTGTGTGAGCCATTTGAGGTGTCACACTTGGGGCACTAGGCACTCAAGCTTCTTGAGGACATTCTACATAAAAGAGGTATGTATTTTATCTTGTTATATTCATTGTTGTTGTATGCTAGATTAGGATAATACCTTGGATGTTCATATTTGCATGTATAATAGAGAAAACATAGATCCAAGGTATTTAGGGTTGCATGTACACTTAGGAGTGGTAGAATGCTCAAAACCCAACATATATATGCTCAAAGTTTGGGACACGGTGGAATTCTACCCGATACTGATGTTAAGTGAGGCTTTTGGTCGCACCCGATTTAATTGTTTTATAACTTGACGGAATAAAACTAAAATTTTTCTAAATAATAATTCAGGGCGTTTCCACGATTTTCTAATGTGTTTGGACAATTATTAAGTCATAATAGCAAACTCAAATTTAATGACTTAATTTAGAAATGAAATGGAAATAATTTAAGACGACGAATTTTTAATGACAGAACGGGTTACGACGACGGAACGAACTTCGGGTTGTCACACTAGGGTTACAACCTGAAACCCTAATTGGATTACTTAGGCCTTAAGCAGTCCAAGGATCCTTCTAGATTAGGGCTTGGACGAATTCAAGGAGTCCAAGCACCTTATTTTCGTCCACCCCATGATCCATAAGGATCCACAACCCAGAAACCAACTATCACACAATTGGTAGTTCTAGTCCCCTTTATTTAATTAATCTCTTTTAGCCACAAAATTAATTCTTAATTAATTATTGTCTAATATTAATTAAACTATATGATTTCTCTTTTAATATATTAATCATATAATATATTAATAAATCATAATAAACTCTTTATTTATAAATCATCCTATCATGTTGTTCTGGTGAAGGCAACCCAAAAGGACCATGCACAACTGGGTCAAGTACTTACCAAATATAGTTACGGGATTATACACTAATCCAACAGTTGCCCACTTGGATAAGTCTAGTAACTATAATGTAAGCATGTTCGGATTAGCAATCATAGCTCTCCAAGACGTTGTCAAACTCTGATCTTATCAGTAACATGTCCTTTAGATAAGGGATCGTATAGTCCTCTGTTCTAGATATCGTGCGGACAATCACATGGAACATATTCATACTTATTGTCCAACATTTTGTTTCTCGATCTCAAATTCATTTGACATGGAACTTAATTGAACACATCAATTCAGTCCTGACCGGGCCCGACACATAAGTCAAATCAAATCATCGAGGGGCCCTGATATCGCTTTTACCCTCTTAGGATAAAAGGAACAGATAAACTTCGACTTATATGCATTTACTATTTACTAATCAAATCATACACAACAATGCGTTTTATGACATCAAGTTACTGATGCGTTTTCGCATTATCAATGCACAACCAATCAACAAACAATAAACCATATATCTAGGTTTTAAGACCATATGATATTATAGTCTTACGATCACTCGTGATAAATTCCATGAAGTGATTTCAGCAAGCGTGGGTTTATTCCAATGCTCAAAACTTGTTCATAAGCACTCATGAATGTTGTAGCAAACCTTTGCTATGTCTAATACCCTTTAGACAATCTACACACCTATTCTTGACAATCTTCATTCATACCTGCTTCCAACATATGAACGACTGTAGACCGTTCAAATAATTCGATTATTCTTAAATAACTCAATTATTCAGGAAGTCAAAACATGCAAAGTGAAACAATAGTTAAACAATTAACATAAGACAGTAACTTTACTTATAAATAATACTCCTTTATTTAATCAACAATTGTCAATTACATTTATCTATTACACGTTTCTAAACTATCTCATCTAAACTAATATCTTCCTTCAGCCCAATGCTCCTAGTGTGCTGCAAGTGCTTAACCCTACTCAGTCCCTTCGTAAGCGGATCCGCTGGGTTATCCTCTGACGATACCCTCTTCACTACGAGGAGTCCTTCTTCTACCCGATGTCGAATAAAGTGATATTTTATGTCGATATGCCGAGATCTACCATGATCCCTCGGTTCCCTGGTCAAGGCAACCACTCCTTCATTATCACAGAAAATTTCCATAGGCTCCTTTATGGCAGGTACAACTCCAAGGTCTCCAATAAAGTTCTTCAACCATATCGCCTCCTTTGAGGCTTCGCTCGCTGCAATGTACTCTGATTCGCACGTTGAGTCAGCTACGGTTTCTTGCTTGGAACTTTTCCAAGTCACTGCTCCTCCATTAAGGGTAAAGACCCAGCCCGAATGCGAACGGTAGTTGTCCCTGTCGGCCTGAAAACTGGCATCACTATACCCTCACACCTTTAAGTCATCACTCCCTCCGAGGACTAGAAACCATTCCTTGGTCCTCTGAAGGTACTTAAGAATGTTCTAGACTGCGGTCCAATGCACTCTGCCAGGGTTCCCTTGATATCTACTGACCATGCTCAAAGCAAAGGCCACATCAGGGTGAGTACAAGTCATAGCATACATAATCGAGCCAACTGCAGAATCGTATGGTACTCGGCTCAATTCTGCTATTTCGATTTCGGTACTCGAGCATTGAGTCTTACTCAACTTGGTATTACTTTGGATTGGTAACTCTCCCTTCTTTGAGTTTTCCATACTAAAACATTTTAGTACCTTGTCCAAATAAGTATTCTGACTAAGTCCTATTAGTCTCTTACTTCTGTCTTTCACTATCCTTATTCCCAAAATATAGGAAGCCTCTCTGAGGTCCTTCATAGCGAAGCACTTCCCGAGCCAGGACTTACCCTCCTGCAGTGTCGGGATGTCGTTTCCTATGAGTAGTATGTCATCGACATACAATACGAGGAAGCTCACTATACTCCCACTGGATTTGACATACACACAAGATTCATCCTCGCTTCGCAAAAACCCAAACTCTTTGACTTTCTCGTCGAAACAAAGATTCCATCTGCGAGACGCTTGCTTAAGTCCATAAATGGACTTATCAAGCTTACACACTCTATTGGGATGCTTTGCATTGACAAAACTCTCTAGCTGAGCCATGTAAACATCCTTAGCCAACTTTCCATTAAGGAAAACGGTTTTGACATCCATTTGCCATATTTCATAATCATGAAATGCAGCAATGGCCAGCATCACCCTAATAGACTTTATTTTCGCAACTGGTGAGAAGGTCTCATCATAGTCAACTCCGAGAGTTTGAGTAAAGCCCTTCGCAACCAATCGTGCCTTATATGTGTGCACATTCCCATCCATGTCGGTCTTCTTCTTGAAGATCCACTTGCACCCGACCGTCTTACGTCCGAACACATTGTCAACCAAATTCCAAACTTGGTTGCCGTACATGGACTGAATCTCGTCGTCCATTGCCTCCTTCCATTTTGCAGACTCCGGTCCTGCCATGGCTTCCTTATAGCTGTTAGGTTCATCTAAATTTATTAGTGTACTATCACTAATATACGTGCCCCCTTCTGTAGTAATATGAAAACCATATAACTGGGGTTGAACTCTAACTCTTTCAAAACGTCTAAGAGGTAATGATTCGTCAATTGGTTCAACCGGAGTTTCCTCCTCGGGTTGAGCACCAACGTTAGAGGTTCCTTCATTGCTCGACTCTTGAATCTCTTCAAGATCGATTTGCCTCCCACTGTCTCCTTGGCTTATGAGTTCTCACTCTCGGAAAACCCCTCTCCTCGCAACGAAGACAACATTGTCACTCGGTCTATAGAAGAGATATCCAAAGGATTTCTACAGGTAGCCTATGAAAATACATCGCTTACTACGAGGTTCGAGCTTATCGTGAGTCTCTCATCTTACGAAAGCCTCGCAACCCTAAACCTTGATATGTGCCAATGAGGGAGCTTTCCCTGTCCACATCTCGTGAGGTGTTTTGGCAACCTTCTTCGTAGGGACTAAGTTAAGGATATGGGCGGCAGTCTCTAAGGCATACCCCCGGAATGAGATAGGTAGTGAAGCACCACTCATCATGGAACGAACCATGTCCAACAAGGTTCGATTACGCCTCTCATCCACACCATTCAACTGTGGTGTCCTAGGTCGCGTCAATTGCGAAATTATTCTACATTCATTGAGGGAGTCATGGAATTCAAGACTTAGGTACTCTCCTCCTCAATCAGATCTGTTAGGGTGCAAAGTCACTCTTGGATGTAGTGTTTTAGGCTTTTCCCTTTGTATGTGTAAATGGGTTGAGTCTTTCCTATAAATAGGAAGTGAGTGACTCCCATTATGTAAGTGAATCCATTTGGAGTGTTAGACTAGAGAGAGAAACTTTGTACAAACCCATTTGTATATTCTTTCTAGATCTAATAAGAGCTTACAAAGATTTATTTACTCCCTGTATCCTCGATTTTACATGATGATTCACTAGATCTTTCTAATTCTGCACATGTCATCATAATCAACATCACTACAATTGGTATCAGAGCGGGTGTTCTTGATTTTATCAAGAATTGATCCTTGATGGCTTTCTTGTTTTAGTGATTCATTTTATGATCTTGGATCTTCGTGTTTTAGAGAGTTTTTGGATTCTAGAAATTGAATTCATCTTTGATTCTATTCATAATTCGATTTCTTCACTAGAATTCAAGTGATTTTTACTTTCTCTCTCTAGAAAACCCATTCAAAATCATTTTCTCTCTCTAGAAAACCCAAATTCATATCATTTGATTCGAAAGAAAAGAAGCAATTATGGAGGAATGGATGATACATAGTGAAGATGTTCAAAGTGAATGCTCATTTGAATATCTTCTTTATAGCTTAACTGTTGGATTGAAAAGTGAATGTGATATTGTTGTAAATGGAGAAAAGAATGAAGTTGGAGAATTAATTAGTTGTCCAATTTTTCGAACCGAACATTTGTTTAATCGTTTGGTTACAACATATCAAAAGAGACGAAGAAATAGAAGAGATGGAGAAGTCATAAAAGGAATTTCTCGTGCTGAAGGCAAATATGGAAGCAATAAACTTGAATATTATGCAGATTGTCGTGAAGCTCGGGATGGTGTTCTTGATGATGATGATGTTCAAGAAAAAGGAGTTCAAGTTTATTTTCAAGATGAAAAAGTTTTTTGCTCAATTGGAGTTCAAACCGATGATATTTTGTGCTCTTGTGATTCATTTGAAGGAACGATTCCTTATCGAAAGCCGGTGATCCAAGAAATTCACAAGTATCAAACTCCAAAAGATTTGATTCAAACTCACAAAGTTGATGTTTTGGAAAGTGGGTTTGTTCATGAAATCAAGTCTTCAAGATGCAAAAAGATGAGAAAGAAAAAGAAGAAGAAGATGAATCGGAAGAACAAGCGGGTTTACTCACAAAAATTGTCAAATGTTGTTATGAAATCGAAATTCGTGAAGCAAATTTGGGTTCCAAAGCAACAATCTCCAAATGTTGCATTGAATTTAAAGTTAAAACCCAAATGTGTTGGTGGTTCTTTTGAAGATGTTCTTGGATCATTGAAGAACACGAAGAACGAGTTGTATATCACGCATAATGGGTGGTACAATGCTCGAATTGGAGATTTTCTCGTTCCAACAAAAGAACCAAGATCTTCTAAATTCGATTCGTTTGTTGAAAATGGAACTCAATTCGTCAAAAAGGTATCTCAAATTCTCAAATGGATTCCAAAACATCCATGATTTCGATTCGTGTTTCTCGTTTTTCATTTTTGATCGATTTGTCTCATTGGATCTAATCCGTTTCAACCCCATTGTTGATCCAATTACTATTTGTTTAGATCAAGCACAATACAAACATGAATTTTGTTTTGATTTAACCTGAGCCCAAATCACATAAACCATTGTTGTTCATCTAACTCATAATTAGAAGCCCAAAATGTCGAATGTTTCTATTCATCTACAAAATTAATTGAGCCCAAACTTAAGATTCGAATATTGTTCATATAATTCAAGCCCAAAATCGTTTACAACGAATGATTCATTGAATTCGTCAGTCGTTCGCTTCCAATGGTTGTACCATAGAACTCATACACATCTATTCTTACTCCTTAATCAATCGCATTTGATTGTTCATCTCATTTTCTCGACAATTTTTTTTCCTTCTTTCTTTCGGTTCATGTCGATTAATAATCTGTTAATGTGTTTTGATTTCATGTGATTTGGAACATGATGAAATCGATTTTATACAAGTTCATGTGAAGGAATCATCAAATTGGTTCTTGATTTTGGTGAACTTGTTCAAAGAACATATGATTGTGATGAAGAACAATTGGCTAATCTTGCTTTGATCTGAAATTGGATGTTAGAATCATCAATTTCATGTTTGTTGACTGTTGATTTCAAAAAAGTCAAGTACTGTGAAAAAGTCAAAGTTGACATTGAAGTGATGAATTGATGAATTGGTAGAAGAAGTTGGTATATACAAGTTGTTTTGAGGCTGTAAGAGTCGAAATCTAGTCTAATTTGGATTTAATTTCGAAGTTGGATGGGAATGTATTTTTGATGACGAATTCTATTGGAGTCGATGTTGTATGAGTCGATAGCTGGATTCATTTGATTTCATCAGTAGATTGTGTTTGGGTTAATTTCGATGCTTGTGTAAGTCAACGTCGATGGCTTGAAGTTTACTGGTTCGTTATTGGGAAGTTGATTAATAACGAATGTTTGGAATCTTGAAGAGTTCCTATGATATTGAAGTTTTTGGAATCGATGTGGATTGGTTTTGGGTTGAATGAAAAACGAACTATTTTTTTTGAAGTCATAATCGACTGGTAAGAGTCAGTGTTCGAAGTCTGGTCTATATTGATTGATGTTGGTACAAAGGAAATGATTTGGGAATCAATCTCGCTTTGGAATCGTTATTTGGCGAATATCGATTGTTTTGACATATCGACATAGGTGTATGGAATGGTTTGATAAACATATTGATGTTGAATAAAAAGCGAAGTGTATTTGTTTTTGATTTCAAAATGGGGACGATGAAACGTAGTCTGAGAAATTGATTTTGGGAAGTGGCTATGTTTTGTAGATTGATTGAGAACGAAGGATTGCTTATTAATTTTGGGTTCGCATATCGATCTTGTTTTGAATTGGAGGTCAAGATCATTCACATCTGGGTCTCAATTGAGTTTGCATATGAAGATGATTGGGTTTGGATTTTCGCATATGAGTGAATATCAAAATCAGTTTCACATCCATGTTTCAGTATGCGAAAGTTGTTCATTTGCATCTGTTGATATCGACGTGCGAAGAATTTGACTGGAACGTGCGAAGCGATCGACCTGTATAATGTGAATTGGGGAAGAAAATAGAAGTTTTGAAAAAAGTCCCTTCAGTTTCGTAATATTGACAGTTTATACCCAATTTCGCAAATGGGTAATAAAAGCTGAGAAATTGCAGAATTTTCAGTTCTGATCCCTGCATTTTGTGCGAATTTACGCTTTATGCCCAGTTTCGCAAATGGGATAAAGTTTCGCATATTTGGCTGTTTTAGGCGCAACGGGTCCCTGCAAGTTCAGAAAGTGACAACTTCTACCTGGATTTTGAAAAATCTTGTAACTTTCACTCAAAAAGTCAAAAAATTTCATAAATTGGAAATTTTTTGTGGCTTTTTCGTGATTGTTTTTCCGTGCAAGATTTTTGGTGTTTCATTTTTGGTACTCATCGAGGGGGAGTATTGTGAAGTTTATTCCTTGGGCGCTTCTCACCCTAAATGGGTTTTATAATCATTTTTTGATTATAAAAATGGGGAGAATGATGGGTATTCAAAGCTTCTCGGGTTTGTCGAATATTCATTTGCGGATTTGAAGACCGGTGTTACTTCGAGGGGGAGTTTGGTCTTGATCGCGCTAGCTCGTTGGAGATTGAAGCCGGACATCCAATCCTAACTTTGAGGGGGGGGGGAATGTTAGGGTGCAAAGTCACTCTTGGATGTAGTGTTTTAGGCTTTTCCTTTGTATGTGTAAATGGGTTGAGTCTTTTCCTATAAATAGGAAGTGAGTGACTCCCATTATGTAAGTGAATCCATTTGGAGTGTTAGACTAGAGAGAGAAACTTTGTACAAACCCATTTGTATATTCTTTCTAAATCTAATAAGAGCTTACAAAGATTTATTTACTCCTTGTATTCTTGATTTTACATGATGATTCACTAGATCTTTCTAATTCCACACATGCCATCATAATCAACATCACTACAATTGGTATCAATTGTTGTGACAAAGAACATGGTTTGGCATGCGGAATTAAAGCTTGCACAATTAAACATGGTGATTTGGGTGTTTAAGAGATGTATTCATTGTATATGGTGTTACAAAAAGGATCTAGATCTAGACTACATAAATAACACACACTTACACACTCACTTTTACATCACTCAAGCACACCTCTACAAGTGGACAAACCCACCTTATATAGAGGTGTTTACATGTCTCTCTCTCACTCTAAAATACTCATTAGTCAAAAGGCTAATGAACCACATGCAAGTGGGTTTTACAAAAGTCAAACATTTACAAAGTAAATCATGAATAACTTTGTACTCTAACATCTGGTCGCAGAACCCCAACCTCTTTTGGGTTAAGCCTTGAATCAGTGAGTCGGGAGGTGACTCTGTGAGTTGAGATGGATGGGACTTGGAGATCATTGGACTCAACGAGTCTCGGTGTGACTCGGTGAGTTGGGTCGTGTTCTAACAATTTCAAGGAATAAGGACTCGGCGAGTCGGCGGGCCGACTAGGCGAGTAGAGTCAGTCAGGGAGTTGACTTGGCCTGGACTTTGAC
Source organism: Lactuca sativa (assembly GCF_002870075.4). NCBI lineage: Eukaryota > Viridiplantae > Streptophyta > Magnoliopsida > Asterales > Asteraceae > Lactuca > Lactuca sativa. The sequence continues at coordinate 209,185,264 of NC_056630.2, read as the reverse complement.
TTTGACCAAGAGTTGACCAGTTGAATTCCAGGGGTATTTTTGTAATGATTGATATTTATTGAGTTCGGTTATTTGGTGTTGACCAGTGGAGGAGTTCGTGTCGGTGGTTGGAGCAGCGTGATCTTATTTCTTCAACCGACAGTTGTAGGTGAGTCTTCTCACCATACCAATGGGTCTAAGGCACCAAGGCCGACCCATCTTATGTTGTTTGATACGATAGTTAGCTTCATGCTAGGTGTTATGCTAGTAATTATGTGATATGTGATATGCTAGTTGTCTTTGTGATACTTGCATGGAGGACCATGTCGGGTAGCCCATGGCACAATGGTATAAGACCCTGGGGGTAGCCCATGGCATCCTTACAGGTTTATGTACGTGTTAGGTGTAGATATTTATGTGATGCATGATATTTTATTTGGTTATATATATATATATATATATATATATATATATATATATATATATATATATATATATATATATATATATATGGTATTTGCAGGGAAGACCCCGGGGGGAGCCCGGGGCATTGGATGTAAGACCATGTGGGGTAGCCCATGGCAGTCCTAGGTAAAGACCATGTGGGGTAGCATATGTCATTGGATGTAAGACCATGTGGGGTAGCCCATGGCAGTCCTAGGTAAAGACCATATGGGGTAGCCCATGGAACTATTTCAGGTTTTATGTATGCAGAGCTTACGTGGTATATGGTAGCTTTTATAGGTAACAGTATATATGATATGTGTGTAGATTTTATAGCAACATGATATGTGATATGTGGTTTGTGTGAATGGGATGCTCTGGGAAACTCACTAAGCTTCGTGCTTACAGGTTTTGTTTACGGTTTCAAGTATCATCGTGCTAGAAAAGCGAGCTCGGATTGATCGCAATGCACACACCTATGATTTCTTCAACGAATGATTTTGGGATAAACTCTGATAAACGATTTGATTGACTATGATTTAAATGGTATCAATGTTTTAGTTATATTAAAAATGAAAATTTTACCCCTGATTTTTGGGACGATACAAGTTGGTATCAGAGCCTTGGTTTGAGGGATTCGGACATACTTTTGGGTGTTTCTGGACTCAGACTGAGGATCTGTAAGGTTTTAAAGGAAAATGTTTCCAAGGAAAAGTTTTCTAAGAAACGAAGAGGTGTGGTGCATGCAATCAGTTGGGCTCAAGTAAGTTTCCCTAGAATACCCACATCTGTTATCTGTTATGATTTGGTGATGAATCTGAATATCGCATGCTAGTTAGGGCTAGGAGAGATGTCTTTGTATGCTACATGAGCTCTTAGACTTGCATGCTAGTGTTGAGTAGTCAGCGATAGGTTGGCTTGATATGTGATGTTTGTAGCCTTGGGATGTTGGATGCTATGCTAGAATGAAAATGATTGTTGATATTGGTAACTGTTACGTGTATGTTTTAAAATTGTATACGGTTAGGATCTCATGGCCATAAAATAATTGGTGCGGCTCGTTTCCTATTGTGTACAATTTGCATGCATAAGGCAGCCGTCAGCGAGGGTGGATGTGGAAAACTTGGGTTGTGGTACGTGGGCAGGATATTCCATAATCGTTTGTGGGTCGAGGATGAGCCTAGGATGAGATTAGTGTCAGGAGTGCGTCTGCACGAATGCTGCTTGCTTTGTGCTTTATGGGACTCTTTAGTGATGGGAGTCCGCTACTAAGTGGATGTGATGAGACCCGGAAGTAGATGACTGGCATCGTGCGGAGTTCCTAAGCAGCTGATGGCAGGGTGAGGTCGGGAACCTAGGAAAGCCTAGGATATGCACCAGTGAGTTAGTGGGGCGGTTCGGTGTGGTTAGGAGCCTAGGGGGAGACCTAGGAGATGAATTGATGGCCATTGTGCTGCTGTTTAGCAGACATTTAGCACATCAGGGAAGTAGGTGACTTACAGGATTTGGGATGATTCCGGAGGAAAGTATGGATAGGTGTGGAATGTAGTATTAGGCCCGTACTACTGAAAGCACAGGATCGATACTCGAATCGGGGAAAATCTCGGAGAATCCAAGAAACCTGGGAAAGAAATTCGTGGTTATGAGTGGAATATGGGGATAGCTACAGTGCGGAATGCGAAGGAGCACGCAAGGGGGAAAGACCAGGGTTTGGTCCTGACTCCGGTAGAGAGCCAGTTAGCAGAAGGACTGCCAAGATTTGGATTTTGCATTAGATCTCTTGCATCATGCGTCAAGGATTGATGGTGCGATCTATTGAACTTTCGGAGTTAAAGAATTTGTCATGGGGATATTTTGTAACTGGTCGAGAACATAGGTTGCTCCATTTATTGCAGACCGGTCGTGAACGATTGAGCTGGTGAGTGTGTCAGGGTGCGAGACCCTGAATGTTATGACTTCTAGAGTTCGAGAGCAGGGATTGATTAGGGTCACCTTTGGAAAAGGGGACCAGCTCAGGTGCCTATAGTGGAGGATCTCGAGAGGGGATGCAGGAGTTTGGATCAGCTTTGAGAGGCCAACAGGGCCGGATTCGGTACAACACTTGCGAAAACTGTGCAATGGAGCCTCGTTACAAGGGATTGGATTGCCATTGGGATCGGGATGAAGTGTTTCATCATGTTTTCTAGATGGTCGAGTTGACTCAGGAGAAGATGTTCAGGAGTCCTCCAAATGTTTGCGGATATGCTATCTTCGGTCGTTTCCAGTGGTATCAGTAATATATTACTTGGGGAGTATGATAGTTAGACGGATGTATCTTGCGAAGTGGATTCCGCATATACCATGATTGCTTCGAGTCATTGTCGGAGGCTGTTCGGTGATCTGGGTAGCTACAGGTGTAGCAGGTTTGGCCACGTCAGTAGGGAATGCCCATAGGGGTAAGTCCGTCATATTGTCATTAAGGGAAGATGGGTGACAGGAAAGTCAACTACTTGACAATCAGGGAGGAGCAGTGGGGGCACGACTCCAGTTATCTAGTTTTCAATGCGCGCATGTCATTTTGGGTATGGTCAGGATTGGTTCAAGGGCTTATATGAGGGAATTATGACCAGGTTCCAGTAACCTTAGCTATCATGTTTGGAAAGGCTTTCGAGGTTATCAAGGGAAGAGAGAATCATTGATGAAGTTTTGGTTAGACCATCTGACCTTTGGTCAGCAAGAACTGAGTATGTCAGTATTTAAAGCATCTCAATCCATTGATATGATTGGGATTCAAAGATGCTAGCGGGTTTTCGGAAGTTTTATTGTTTTGGGGAAGGGTTATTCATGGTGTTCTAGCTTTGTTAGGCACCGACCGTCAGCAAATTGATCATTGGAACGAGAGAGAGGATTTGGGAATCCTTCAATTTTCATGTGCCAAGCGGACTTAGTCGAATCTAAGTGGGGGAGAATCATTTAGATATCCAGGATAAAAGCAAGAGTGAGACGTGGATGCGTCTCATATTTTCCCTTTTTGGGGAGGAAAGGCGGCCTTAGGGGCCAACTGAGTATCGGATATCGTGGGATGGGAGTTCGGGAAACTCCCCAACATTAGCATCGTGTCCTTCTGATGACATATTGCAGGCTTCGAAGAAGGGAACCAGGTAGTGTTCCATTCGGTAATTGAGTTCAGTTTGAGAGGATAGACTACGTGGGTGCTCAACAGTGAGATGCATTCAGATTGATAGGTGAGCAGTAGGGTCATGGGCAACGATCATGTAGTATAAAAGTGCTGTAAGACTATGGGGGAGCCGTAGCATTCACTGTGAAAGTGTTGTAAGACTACGGGGGAGCCGTAGCATTCACTGTGAAAGTGTTGTAAGACTACGGGGGACCGTAGCATTTACTGTAAAAGTGTTGTAAGACTATGGGGTAGTCGTAGCATTCATGAGTTCATCGAGTGATTGGGTTTACGGTAGATCAGTTCGCAAGTCGTGGGAAAGCCACAACTTAAGTAGAATCAGGATTGGAGGGGTTATTCGATGGCTTATCCATGGACGAGCCCGGATGGGTATGGGATTTCATAATGGAAATGGTACAGACTGTTGAGTCAAGGGTGGACCTCGAGTTGCAGGATCTTGTGGATATGTGGTACGTGATGCAGTATGGCTACGGCTGGGTAGTCTTGGTTTTTGATCTCTTGGCAACCTGGTGGTTGGACCGGATGAAAGACTGGTAGTCTCGGGGATCGGCTAAGGGTGATTAATTATCGGCCATGAAGAGGACGTCAAAAGTTATGGTGTATTAAGAATCTCGAGGTAGTAGCAGGGTATCGACTCGTTTCGGAAGGATTCTAAATTGGAGTTCGTGCATGTTCAGTACAGGAATTTGTTTCAGTAAGATGAGATTCTAGAGCATAAGATGCCAAGGGCATCAAATTCAGGATACCAGGGTAATGAATTGGTTTGGTTCGATGGTAGCTTAAGCCATCACGGTGTGATGCGAGTTGGTCTTGTCAGTAATGGGACCACGACATGTTTAACCAGGAAAAGACAAGTCGAGGGAGGTCGGGTATGATGTAAGACCACAGTTGTTCTCGTGGCATTCATTTCGCGTCGGATTCGGTGGCGACGGGTTGTCAGCCTGTCATGATAGGATGGATTAAAGGAGTGAAGGAGTTGAGGGAAGAGGTATCGCCAGGGCGGTTATTGTCCGACGAGGTGTCCTTCAGGGGTCATGTGGGAATATGGAGCATGTGACTCTGGCTCAGCAATCGGGAAGGTGTACGGTGTTTCGGACAAAGGATAGTCAAGTTGGGACCAGGGAGGTCTCGGTCGTTCTTCGGGAAAGCAGCTTCGTAGTAGCAAGAGGAGTTGGAGCGACTCGGGTGATTTTGGGGTACATATGTGGAGCTGCTTGCATTCGCGATATTCGTACGATGACTAAAGTTGGATTAGATGACTTTAGGGGTTAGGTAGCCTGCTGGGAGATAAGTGTAATGAATGCGGCAATGATGCAGGTTAATCGGTCTGTCAGGGGGGACATACCATCTCGAAGTTTCAGGTTTCAGATTGAATAACGTGATTATGTTGCAAGGAATCCATCTCATTTTCGAGTTTTAGGAGCCATCAGGGGTTGATTTGGTTGCCTTGGTAAGGCCAACGACAACGCAGGATAAAGGGGTGAACCCCTTGGATGCCAATTATAAGTGCTCGTGTAGTACCAGAAGGATTACCAGTTTAGTAAGAGCGTTGTACACGAAGGTAGTAATGATCGGATTACTCCAAGGTTGATATTTCGATGTTTAGACCGCGTAGGCAAAGTATGCGACGATTAGAAACATCGTGGGAGGGGTTGTGGAGTTTCTAGCTGAATCAGACTTCGAGGACGAAGCCCAATTTAAGTGGGGGAGAGTTGTAACATCTCAGAATTTCAAAAGGCAAAAGTGTAATTTCAAAGGAGGGACTCGACGAGTAGGCACACTTACTCGCCGAGTCGGAGCGGGTTTTAGCCACAGTTTAAGTGACCAACTCGCCGAGTCAGCGGCTGGACTCGACGAGTTGGTGCTGAAGAGAGAAAACCCTAATCCTGGGGGTTACAACCTATTTAAAGGACTTTAAGTCCTTCTCTTAGCCTCCTTAGCACCCCCTTGAGACAGAGAAATCCTAGCTCGTGTGTGTGAGGCCATTGAAGAGAGATTTAAGCTTGGAAAGGTGTTATAGTGGAGGAAGCTTGAGGGTTCAAAGGGCTTACTGCAAGGAAGTGGTGTAGATCAGGAACCTACTTCAGTTGGAGCATATGTTGGAGGTAATTATCTGTTGCTTGGGATATTTTTGCATCTAGATTCATCACTTCTTGAGATTTGGGGCATTTTTGGTATGGTAAAGAGTCATTTCGGGTTTGGAGGTTAGATCTGAGGTTGCTACCTCAGATCTAGACTGGAGATGGTCCTAAATGTCATAAAGTTCTAGTCTTTGAATGATCGGTGAAGCCCCTTTGTCATAAACCCTAGCCATGGTGTGTTTTGGGCCTATATCTCTTTGCTATCACGTAAAGTTTGCAACTTTACATGTAAGGCATGCTCTAGGACAGTGGATCTATAGTTTGGATCCCCTGCATGGCTCGAAAAGCTTCTAAATGGATTGAGAACTGGAGATACTCGGCGAGTCACATGGGTGTACTCGGCGAGTTGTATAAATATGTGCATGAACTCGACGAGTGGGAAGAACAACTCGGCGAGTCTGTTGAAGATTGCCTTGGACTCGGCGAGTCTGGTCGCAGAACCCCAACCTCTTTTGGGTTAAGCCTTGAATCAGTGAGTCGGGAGGTGATTCTGTGAGTTGAGATGGATGGGAGTCGGAGATCGTTGGACTCGACGAGTCTCGGGGTGACTCGGCGAGTTGGGTCGTGTTCTAACATTTTCAAGGAATAAGGACTCGACGAGTCGGCGGGCCGACTAGGCGAGTAAAGTCAGTCAGGGAGTTGACTTGGCCTGGACTTTGAATTTGACCAAGAGTTGACCAGTTGAATTCCAGGGGTATTTTGGTAATGATTGATATTTATTGAGTTTAGTTATTTGGTGTTGACAAGTGGAGGAGTTCGTGTCGGTGGTTGGAGCAGCGTGATCTTATTTCTTCAGCCGACAGTTGCAGGTGAGTCTTCTCACCATACCAATGGGTCTAAGGCACCAAGGCCGACCCATCTTATGTTGTTTGATACGATAGTTAGCTTCATGCTAGGTGTTATGCTAGTAATTATGTGATATGTGATATGCTAGTTGTCTTTGTGATACTTGCATGGAGGACCATGTGGGGTAGCCCATGGCACAATGGTATAAGACCCTGGGGGTAGCCCATGGCATCCTTACAGGTTTATGTACGTGTTACGTGTAGATATTTATGTGATGCATGATATGCTATTTGGTTATGTGTATATATATATATATATATATATATATATATATATATATATATATATATATATATATATATATATATATGGTATTTGCAGGGAAGACCCCGGGGGTAGCCTATGGCATTGGATGTAAGACCATGTGGGGTAGCCCATGGCACTATTTCAAGTTTTATGTATGCAGAGCTTACGTGGTATATGGGAGCTTTTATAGCTAACAATATATATGATATGTGTGTAGATTTTATAGCTATAGGATATGTGATATGTGGTTTGTGTGAATGGTATGCTCTGGGAAACCCACTAAGCTTTGTGCTTACATGTTTTGTTTATGGTTTCAGGTATCATGGTGCTAGAAAGGAGAGCTTGGATTGATCGCAGTGCACACACCTATGATTTCCGCAACGAATGATTTTGGGATAAACTGTGATAAACGAATTGATTAACTATGATTTGATTGTTTGAATTAAATGGTATCAATGTTTTAGTTATATTAAAAATGAAATTTTTACCCCTGATTTTTGGGACGTTACATATCTGTTCTGACGTCTGAAGCACTATCTCTGTACTACCCATCACACGCTGCCCTACCTCGCCCCAACAAATGGGGGTACGACACCTCCTTCCATACAACAACTCAAAAGGTGGCATACCAATGCTCAAATGATGGCTGTTGTTATAGGAAAACTCAGCCAAGGGAAAATACGTGTCCCAACTTCCGCCAAAATCCAATACACATGCCTGAAGCATGTCCTCGAGCGTCTGGATCGTCCGCTCGCTTTGCCCGTCGGTCTGAGGGTGGTATGCGGTACTGAAATGCAGCCTCGTACCCAATTCCTCGTGAAACTTCTTCTAAAATCTAGAAGTAAAATGCACATCTCGGTCTGAAACAATCGAGATCGGAACTCCGTGCCGCGATACCACCTCCCTCACGTATAACTCTGCTAACTTTTCAGCAGAAGAGCTCTCACTAATAGTAAGAAAGTGAGCGCTTTTCATCAACCGGTCCATAATCACCCAAATCGCATCGACACCCCTGGCAGTCCTCGACAATTTGGTGATAAAACCCATGGTGATTTGTTCCCACTTCCACTCGGGAATCTCTAACGGCTGTAACTTACCATGCGGGCGTTGGTGCTCGGCCTTAACCTTGCGACAGGTGAAGCACCTCTTCATACAGGGCCACCAATACTCCTTCTTTAGGTCCAAATACATCTTAGTGGCCCCGGGGTGGATCGAGAACTTCGATTTATGCGCCTCCTCCATCAAGACAGTACGCATTCCGCCCACGAACGGTACCCAAACCCGACTCTGGAAGGTCAGAAGTCCTCGACTATCGGTAACAAACTCCGATACCTGCCCGATCACCCGCTCCCTTTTGCGGTTCTCCGGTCTCACGGCCTCTGCTTGGGCCCCTCGAATGGTGTCCAACACCGGAGCCATCACTGTCAATCTCATGCAAGTATCTCGAATCGGGGCGCCCTCCGCCCTACGACTTAGGGCATCGGCTACCACATTAGCCTTGCCCGGGTGGTACAGGATCTCACAAACATAATCCTTTACCACATCCAACCACCTCCTCTGACGCATATTCAAGTTGGGCTGATCCATCAAATACTTCAAGCTCTTGTGGTCCGTGTATATCGTATACCGAACCCCATACAAATAGTGACGCCAAATCTTGAGGGCGAACACTACAACCCCCAATTCCAGATCATGAGTAGGATACCTCAACTCATGGGGCTTAAGCTGCCTCGATGCATATGCTATCACATGCCCCCTCTGCATAAGCACCGCTACCAATCCGGATATCGATGCATCACAATATACCACGAAATCCTCCATCCCTTCAGCAAAGGCTAACACCGGGGCTTCGCATAATTTCTGGCGAAGTGTCTCGAACAAGGTTTGCTGCTCTGGACCCCAAGAAAATGCAACACCCTTCCGGGTCAACTTGGTAAGTGGCACGACGATCTTGGAGAAATCCTTAATAAATCTCCGATAATAACCGGCCAATCCCAGAAAGCTCCTGATCCCAGTGGGCGATCTCGGCACCTCCCACCTCATGACTGCCTCAATCTTGACCGGGTCGACCAATATCCCATTCTGGTTGACGAGATGTCCCAAGAACTGAACCTCTCGTAACCAGAAATCACACTTAGATAATTTGGCATAAAGCCTCTCCGACCTCAATACCCCGAGAATCTCTCTCAGATGCTCCTCGTGTTGCTCTCTAGATTTCGAATACACCAAAATATCATCAATGAATACAATCACCGACCGATCCAGCATCGGCCTGCACACCCTGTTCATGAGATCCATGAACGCAGCTGGTTCATTGGTGAGCCCAAAAGGCATCACCACGAACTCGTAATGCCCATAACGAGTTCTGAACGCTGTCTTCTGGATATCTTCATCCCGAACCCTCATCTGATGATAACCCGATCTCAAATCTATCTTGGAGAACCAAGACGCTCCCTGCAACTGATCGAACATATTGTCGATCCTCGGTAACGGATAACGGTTCTTGACCGTCAACTTGTTCAACTCCCGGTAATCAATACACATCTGGTGTGAACCATACTTCTTCTTGACAAAAAGGATCGGCGCTCCCCAAGGTGAGCTACTCGGTCTAATAAACCCCTTCCCCAACAGCTCCTGAAGCTGCGAGGATAACTCCTGCATCTCTGGTGGCGCGAGGCGATAAGGCGCCTTGGCGATAGGTGCTGCTCCCGGAACCAAATCGATATGGAACTCCACTTGCCTCTTGGGAGGCACACGCGGTAGTTCCTCGGGAAAAACATTCGGAAACTCGCACACTATCGGAAACTCATCAATCGAACATGGCCTCCCAGCGGCCACTCGTGTGTCCATCATATAGGCTACGAATCCACTGCAGCCTTGCTGCAAACTCTGTCTCGCCCTGGCAGCCGAACAAAACGTTGACCCACATCAGGTTCCCTCACTGAACACCATAAGTACTCCCCCACTAGGGTCTCGTATCGTCACCAACTGATGCTCACAGTCTATAACAGCTCCATTTTGGCTCAACCAATCCATGCCCACTATAACACACACATCCCCCATCGCAATCTGGACCAGATCTATCGGAAACTCCACACCGAAGATCTCGAGGATAAATCCTCGAATCACATCCATAGCATACACTGCTCGCTCATCAGCTATGGAAACTCGCAGAGGTCGACCCAATGCCTCTTGATGGATACTAATGTGCTGACTAAATGCTAAAGAAACAAATGAACGACTCGCACTCGAGTCAAATAACACCAAAGCAGGTACATAACTCACAAGAAAAGTACCTACGCATATCATCATATAAGCACAATATCTCAAAAGAAAAGATAAATACATAATACATACCAGCCACAACATCGGGCACTGCGTGGACCTCCTCCGCAGTCAACTGGAAAGCTCTCCCACGAGCCTTCGGAGCCTCAGCCTTCATCGGTCGAACCTCAGTAACCCTAGCAGCAGGTGCAGATCCCTGTGCTGACCCCTGATGCAACTGTGGACATTCGGCCTTCCGATGGCCAGTCTGGTTGCAATGAAAGCAAACCACGAATCCCTTGGGGCAATCCTTGGCGATATGACCCTCCTTGCCACATTTGTAGCAAGAAACCGATCGACAAGCTCCCTCATGACCCTTGTCGTACTTCCCATAAGTGCGGCCCTTCTGGCCTCCAGTCCTCAAATTAGCGGACTTGGCCCGCTTGGCTGCCAGCTGAGACTGAGCCGGCCGCCGATCCATCCTCTGGGACTCGGCCTCCTCCCTGGCCTGAGTCTCCAACTCGATCTCCCGCTTCCGGGCATTTACCTGAAGCTCAGCAAATGTACGGTACGTTGAGTTCGACACGAACTCTCGAATGTCCCTCCTCAAAATGCCCAAATACCGGCTCATTCGTGCCTGCTCAGTCGACACCTGCTCAGGGTAGAACATCGCCCTCTCATGAAACTTCCGGGTAACCACAGTAACCGAATCATTACCCTGCTTGAGGGTCAAGAACTCCTGAACCAACCATTCCCTCTCCACCGGGGGAACATACTCATCCCTGAACATGGCGGTGAACCTCTCCCAGGTCACCTCAGAAATCTCAGCCAGAGTGAAGCTTGACGTTACGAACTTCCACCAATCCTTCGCTCCCAAGCGAAGCTGGTTCAAAGCGAACCGCACCCTCAAGTGTTCCGGACAAGAACACGTATAGAAACATCCCTCAATGTCAGAGATTCATCTTATCACAGCAATCGGGTCCTGCGTCCCATCGAACTCCGGTGGCTTCGTGTTGCTGAACTCCCGAAACAACCACGAGTCACCTCCCTGAGGTCTGGCAGCAGCAACAGCAGCAGTAGCTGCAGCAGGCACAGCCTCAGTCACTGCTGCATACCGCTCATCAAAGGTCTCAATCAATGTGGTCTTGATGTCCCTAAACATCTCTGGAATCTCAGTCCGGATGGCAGCAGCTACCTCCTCATGAATCAATCGACGGGTCTCCTCGTCGTTGACACAACTGCTCTCAGGTGTGTGTCGAGTCCCAACCATGATGCCTCTGAAATACAACATATAAATATCAGAGACTCGATCGAGAATACTCGCACTCGATGACAAAACCCTACTCGTCCTCCGATGTCCAAAGGATTCTTACTTTGATTGCCCACTGATCCGGTGTCTTCAGTAGTACGGGCCCTATGCTACAGACCACACCGCATCAGCATTCACCCCAAGTCCTCCTCCTTGGATCCCAGATCACAAGTACTCTACTCTCGTTATGCATTGGCTACCCACCGATAGACCTCTCATGAGCTCCTAACTGCTACCTACTCGCTCTCAAGGCAACTCAGTAACAGAAATCTCCTAGGCTAAGACATCACAAATCAGGCCACTCTAGTCCTAATATGAATACCTAGCCTGCTCTAGCATGCATAATATAACATAACATATCTCATAACACATAATGTAAGGGTCCATTGGGGATTCACTGTTCGGGCGCTGGCTGACCGTACACACTGCTCTGTTCTGGTTGTCTCAAAACCTCTTGCTCTTTTAGAAAATTTAGTTTTTTAGTTTTTTTTAGTTTTTTTTTATCGTTGAAAATTGCTCAAATCCTCAGTTTGAGTTTAGATACGCCAAAAGGTGCATCCGAGTCCCTCAAACCAAGGCTCTGATACCAACTTGTAACGACGTAATTTTCAAAACAATTTTTTTTCATTTCTTTAAAACATGATTTCATTCCAAACCAACCATAAAAATCCAATGTAACATAATCATGATACAAAACATGTCAAATCCCAAGATCAACTAAGTCCAAATCCGCCTGCGGGTGTGTGTACGAGTCATGCCGGCGCCTTCCCACGGTCCTCGCTAGTACCTGAAACACATAACACAACAACTGTAAGCGTAAATGCTTGGTGAGTTCCCCAGTATACCACTTACACACATACACCCTTCCAGGCCATGACCTTTCGGTCCATGTGTCTCAGGGGACTTCCGTCCGGACCCGGTAAACCTTCCGGTCCCACCCGTGTCGACCTTCCGGTCCATAACTCCCTGACCTTCCGGTCCACATCATAATGCCTTCCGGCCCATATCAAGAATAACATACATAATGCATACAAAACAGGCAACTTATCATACAATGCATATATCGTATAGCATACCAAACCTTCCGATCACACATAGGTACCCTTCCAGGTACAGTATAGTGAGAAGACTCACCTCGTATGATGTTTAAGTCTCACGTGCTCGATATTTCTGAATCTCGTAACCTCGACCTAGCCTCGCCTAATCACATCAAATAATCATTCTAAATCATTAACGGCTCGCAATACTATACTATATTCCTTCTAAAATTCCACAGAAGGGTAAAAGACCATTTTACCCCTCCCAGACCCAATAGTCCACATGTTGACTAAAACCCTAAAAGTCAACAAAGTCAACAGCAAGCAGTACGCGGGGCGTACCAGCTCCTGTACGCGGGGCGTGCTCTTGCATTCCAGAAACGAGTACGCAACCCCTTACGCGGCGCGTACTGGGATTACGCCCGGTGTAATGCCCAATTTCCTTGTTTAGCTCATTCAGGTCTTAAGCGGTTAAGATTTGCGTCCAAACTTCAGATCTGACTCCTCTAATATGTCTTAAACCATAAAGTTGGAACCTTTAAGCCTTTGCATGGCTATAAAGGTCACTTTATGCTCAAAACACCTTTCCTCTTTCCATAATGAGACTATAACTCATGCATGCCACAAGATCCACGTCCAAGACTCGATTTTTATGACTCCTCAACACATATTACACTAGAAAAGGTCAGATATAAGCTTATGGAGACTCTTTGCACATAAAGTCTCCAACTTTGAACCAAAAACCCTAAAAATTGTCCAACAAGAAAAACTTATGAAGAACAAAGAAAGCTTTGAGCTTTTTACCTCAGGAAGGATCTCCAACCACTGTAGAACTCGGATCTACACTTGTTCTTCAACTTCTAGCTCCAACAATGGCTCATTCTTCTCCTTCTTCACCTGGATTTCGGGCTGTTACACCTAATAGAGAGAGTCCCTTTGTTTTTAGCAAGTGTGTTGGTGTTCTAAGCTTCTAGTGTCATTTCAAGGTGGTGGAAGGAAAGAAGAGGTCATTTTGGAGGCTAGAGGCTTGTGGGAAAGAGTAGATCTGAGCTTTTCAGAGGTTGGAGGTTCTTTTTAAGGTAAAAAGCTCAAACCTTGCCTTGTTATTTGAGTTATGTGCTTCTTGGACCAATTTCTAGGGTTTTTGCTCCCAAGATGGAGACTTTATGAGCAAATGGTCTCCATTGGCCTAGATCTATCATATTTCTGGCCTATAGGTGTTGTATGTTCATAAAAATGCAAACTTGGACATAAAGATGGAGCCATGCATGAGATCTAGACCTTTGGAGGGAAAAGGAAAGAGGTTTGAGGGTGTAGGGACCTTTACAGCCATGCAAAGGCTTAAAGGTTCCGACTGTATGGATTAAGAGGTTGTAAGAGAGTCAGATCTGGAAGTTGAAGGAGTGTCTTAATCGTTTAAGACCAAAATCAAAGAAATGGCTGAACTGGGACTTACGCTGGGCGTAACTCCCAGTACGCGTAGCGTAAGGGGTTGAAGCCTCGATTATGGTTCGCTGGCGTACACCCCGCGTACAGAGAGGGTACGCGTCGCGTACTGCCTTCTGTTGACTTTTAGGGTTTTGGTCAACCCTTGGACTTTTGGGTCAGGGAGGGGAAAAATGGTCTTTTACCCTTCTATGAAGTTATAGAGTGGATTTGATCTAGCCTTGAGAGCCATTATTTATTTATGAGTATTGTTATGTGTTTAGGCGAGGGCTAGACCAGTGTGACCGAGTACGAGACTATCCGAGATACCGAGGTGAGTCTTCTCACTATACTGTACCTGGAAGGGTACCTATGTGCGACCGGAAGGTCTTGTATGCTATGAGATGTATGTGTTATATGATATGTGATATGTATGTGCTATGTATGTTATGTATGGTATGGACCGGAAGGTCAAGATGATACGGACCGGAAGGTCGAGAGGGTACGGACCGGAAGGTCGATACGGGTAGGACCGGAAGGTCTACCGGGGTTCGGGACGGAAGTCCCCTGAGACACTCGGATCGGAAGATCCCATAGAGTTATGGCCTGGAAAGGCGTATGTGTGGTATGTGGTATTTTGGGGAACTAACTAAGCATTTATGCTTACAGTGTTGTGTGATGTGTTTCAGGTACTAGTGACGACCACAGGAAGGCGCCGACATGATCAGTACACATACGAGGAGTTTTACATGTTATGATCTTGGGATGTAATGTTAAGGGTTGTGATGTGACACAATGATACTTTTATAACTATCATGAATGAAATTATGTTTTAAAATGTGAAAAAAATTGTTTTGAAATTTATGTCGTTACAACATATCTTCCTATTTTCATGATATGAAATTACTTTTGAAATTACTATTTTGGGACACTTTGATATGAAATTACTTTTGAAACGATGCTTTTCTTGTAAACCGTTATGGATAATGGGTTGTTTTTAAAAAAATTAAATCTTTGTGATTTTTGGAGTGTTATGCTAGCGTGTGTGGTATGTCATCAAATGTCTTGTATGAGAGGTTCCTTATTTACAACTAAAGGTCATGCGAAGACGATGACCTTCGGTCCCTACGAAGTGGCATCCTATCGCTTTGAACTCCACACACCTTCCTTAGGAGTTTTGGTGTTCCTTAGACTATTGGGTGTGAGACGTAAATGCCGTGGAGGAGCCTACATGGTACCTACACAATGTCGGTATAACACCAGGAACACCGCCCCTCCTTTGTTTCTCGTTGCCAACGTAACATCTCTTAACACCATTTTTTCTCTCCCTTTTTTCCTGTGATTTTCTTCTTTTTTAACGGCGTTTCTCATGAGGAACACTATCCCCCACTAAAAATGATGGAGAGAAGACAAAAATTTATGCTGATGTGACATTTGAACGATGTTCTTTTTTATGCACCATATTGGGTAGTCTTCGTTGCAATAAGAAACACATGTTTAATTCTCTCACTCACACATACGTTTTAATTATCTCACTCACACATATTCATGTACAATATCCCTTAGTGTTAAAAAGTGCTAGTATACGTTTGGGCAGAAAGTTGACATGGTAGAGTCCTAAGTTTTTGTGTTCAATAGTTATGTGGTCAACTTAAGTTAGCATGGAGCGATTCATAGAACTGGCCAGATTAATAAAAATGAAATAAAATACGAGGGTATAATGACACAACCAAAATTAAAAACAAAGAAAAATCGCACAAACAAACCTAAAAACCATTTGGTCTTCTTCTTAACCCCCATCAACCACTCAATATTATCGCTGTTGGTACTCGCTTCCTCTTTCAGAAATGATGAAGATTAGGGTTTCCTTCGTTCTCGCGCTCCTTCTTCTCTCCTCCTCTTTCTTCCTTCAAGGTTTCCATTCATATCTGATCTTGATTTAAGTTATTTTTTCAGTTTCAGTTTCTTATTCTATGCTCTCTATTTCCCGATCAAGATCGAATTTGTTCCGTTCAATCAGATTCATTTGTAGTAGCTTCCTATTTTGTTAATCATTCTTGCAAGTTCTGTGTTTTCCTATATGTTAGTTTTTTTAAGTTTGCAGTAAATTCAACTGTAACTGAATACTTCACTCGAATTTGTGAGGTTGTAAACGCAGTTTATGCTATATACATCACTTGAAATTCACGGATTTCTAGCGTCTGGATATTTTTTTTTATCAATTTTTAGGTTTAGTTGGTTGTTGAATGTTGACTACATGTGCCAATTCTAGAACTCACGTTTGTTTCAAGCCTAATTCATAATTTTGAAAAATATATCACACCTAATCCGTGTAATGGTTGGAGAATCGGGAACATGTCTGAAATTGAATTGATTTCATGTAATTTACAAACCCATCAGTCGGCATGTTTGTTGATCCAAACTTCCAAAGTGCCAGTTTAAGTTTTTTTGATCATAATTTTGTCCCAATCAACTTTTTGTCTGTTGTTGTAATCATGATTATGTATGAATTTGAGCTTGTTCTAATGGATGGTGGTTTTCCATAGTTGCGAGGTGTCAGTCGGATTCAGATTCAGAAGACGCTGAGCTTGTTGCTGAAACTGTTGAAGAAGGAGGAGACCTTGGGATTGTTGATGACGATGTCCAGGACTTTGGTATCGGCAATTATAGTCCAGCTCCAGGTGTGGAAACTGTATGCGTTTTCCCAAAGAATCCCACAAAATGTAAGTAAATTTTACTTGTTTACTTTCACTATTTAATCCATTTAGCCACCTAACCATTTTTATATTTTGGCATTTGTCTCTTGTAATAAGTTTCTTAAGACATACGTGTTTTTTTCGTCATCTGTAGTGGTAGTAGCAGGGCAAGAGACTGAGCTTTTAATTGGAATGAAAAATGAAGGTATTTTACTATTCTTTCACTTTTGTTTTACTTCCTACCTTTTTCAAGTTTTGATTTTTTTTTTCATATTCATTTGCTAATGTTACTTGATGAACAGGGGATCAACATATAAAGGTCCTTGCAGTTCATGCTAGTGTTCATCTTCCATTTGATCACAACATGTTGGTTCAAAATCTTTCTACACAGGTGTAACACTTTACTTGTCTTATTCAAATGTATATAAATGTTATGGTTTTATCTAACTCGTATTTTATTTATTTATTTATTTCTCCAGGCTTTTAACAATGCATCTGTTCCTTCTTCAGTTCAAGCTACATTTCCCTATATCTTTGCTGTTAGCAAATTTCTACAGGTATATCTTTCACTAATTCACACATTTAGACAAAAATTGCAAATTTTTGTCCGACTCAAAAAGGTGGGATGGGAACTCGCTCTTAATCTCTTGTATGTGCAAAAGACGTAAATGCCCTCCTCATCTTCATCATTAAAAATAGCCCTAGAAAGCATGTCCTGTGCAGCGTTTGTTACATTGAGCGGGAGTGGACAAGCGTTTTAGGGCTATTTTTAGTGATGAGGATGGGGAGGGTATTTTCGGCTTATGCACAGACGAGAGATTGAGAGTGAGTTCCCGCCCCATCTTTTTGGGTCGGACAAAAATTTGCAATTTTTGTTTCATTGACATCAGTCTCAGTCCCAGTCCAATGCACGTCAGACGCAGTACAACTTTTGAGAGGTAATAATGTGGCGGTTGGTTTTATAATAATTATATTGTAGGCGGGAACATTTGATCTTGTGGGAAGAATAGTTTATGAGATAGACCAAATACCATATGAAAACACATTTTATAATGGTACAATTGAAGTTGTTGAAGCCGGTGGACTTGTTAGCATTGAGACAGTGTTCCTAGTTTCTCTTGGAATTTCTCTTCTTGTTTTCCTTGGATTGTGGGTTCGTGGCCAAATACAAAATCTTTCCAAGGTACCTTTCTTTATGAAAATATTTTGCTATTCCTTCTTACATTTAGCTTTTATTTTGTTTATTCTTAAGATGATTACTCAACTTTCTTGTTTTCACTCAGAAAACTAAGAAGGGACCAAAGGTGGAAACTGGGACCCGGAGCGTTGATGCATCAATGGATGAGTGGCTGGAGGTTGCTCTTTCTCACCTAAATTCTTTTTTACAAGACTGAAATTACGTTTATTTTTTCCATTAAGTTAAAAAGAAACAGCACATAAAATTATATATTTTATGGTTGAAATGAATTATTATCTCAATTGTAATCAAAACGATTGATTAATTGATGTTTTGTTTTTTTGTTGTGTGTGCATAGGGAACTGCCTACACTCAATCTAAGGCAAGCAAATTGAAGAAGAAGAAATAGAAAAAATATATATATATATATATTCTTGTACGTGATGTTTAGGTGAGAAACAAGAAACAAGTATACCTTATTTAGTTATTACTGTTGTAGAATGAGGAAAAATACTTCTTACGTAATCATTTTCTTGGAGATTTTGACAACTTGACCATATTTTTATACTTTTTTATGTTATGCATGACAAGATAGAACTGTAGAACATCAACGTACAATTTTAGATTTTAATTTTTTTTGAGCATACAAGAGTAAGTATACCATTGTATTATGATTCTCTCAAAGGAATTCAAGACTTTTATTTGAAACGACATCACCTATACAACACTTGTCTGTTTTCTATTAGAGCACATGGTACATTTATATGAGGTGGAGGTTAAAGAGGGGAATAAATCGTCTTTTCACTTTTATGGGTTCTTGTCGACTCATAATTAACAAGATGATAAAAGAATCGTTCGTTTTAAAAAGCAGCTATTCGACTCGTTAGGGATCTCATGAGACGTGAAAAAACGTAGACGTACATATTTTTGCTAGTTTTTTTTGAAGAGAGAAAATTAAAGATAGTTGATACTAAATTATATTTTATTGTATAAATACTAAATAATATGAATCGTCTAGAAGAACTATATAAGCTAATGGACTTACATTATTACAAAACTAGGTGTGAGCCCCATGTATTAAATGAGTGTATTTAAAACAATTAAATACGAATAAATATTTGAGAAATTTAAATTTATAAGAAAAATAAGAAACAAATTGAATTACTAAAATTAAAGTGTGTTTTTCTTTTTTAAATTTAAACAAATCATTTAGATAAAATAATCAAAGCAAATTAATGAGATTTTATTTTAAAATTTTGAAATTATAAGGAAAGTCAATTAATGAAATTAATTGCATTTATTATTAAATTTAAATATCATATGGAATTTAATAAAATGGGAAAACTACAAAATTACATATGAAATAAAAATTAATTCAAAATAACCACAAAATGACATGTGGCAAAATGAATGAGAGAGTGACAAGTGATAAAAAAAACCTTCATTTATTAGAGATTATTAGAGAAGATACCGGGTTATAAAGTATGGTCTGCACGAAGAAAGTCAATATTAAATTATTAATATTAATATTACGTTTTCCCTTACTTAAGAAAAATGTTAAAAAACTACAAACATATGTAAAGCACAATCCGTTATATTCCTTATGTATAATGTATAATATTTTATCATCGTTTCAAGAAAAAGTGATACAATAATCTTAAAAGCATGCCGTGCTACTAATTATGGATATCTTGGCATGCGAAAGGAAAAGGATTATGTAATTGTATTAGTTATTTTTTTACCCTTTTATACATATTTTATTTATAAATATATATAAAATATTTAAATTCGTTATGTATAATATTTTATCGTTTGGGGGAGGCTTATCCTTGTCTATTCGGTGTTTGGGGGGAGGCTTATCTTTGTCCACTCGGTTTTAGTAGCTTTTCTCTTTTTTATTTATCTTCATTTCGAGCTCTGCAAAAAGTTATCAATACTCTAGACACTGAAAACCGAATCGAAATGAATTGAATTAGGATCGAATAAGTTATTCGGTCGGTTCTCGGATATGTATTTTATGCTTATTTGGTTCTTGGGTTATTCGGTCCGAGTCACCGGAATAACGTTTTAATCAGGCCTAAATGACCGAACCGGAAATTGAAAAGTCATAATTTTCCGGGCAACTTCAAACTGTCAAGACGTCTTTGTTATTTTTCCATTTTTTTTCGATTTTTGTCCAACTTGTAGTTTACAATTTAAACTACTATTTACATAGTTTACATGCATTTTTCGTTATATATTAATTGATATACAATCCTCTAAACATGAGGTATTGAAGCGAGTCTTCTGTTTTAACATGTTTGCTGAATTTTAGGGCAACTTTGAACTGTGATAGCGTCTTCGTTATTTGTCTGATTTGTCTAATATTTTTCCCGCTTGTAGTTAACAATTTAAACTACTGTTTACAATTTACATGCATTTTTGGTTGTATATTTAATGAGATGCTCTTAAATAGGGGATATTAAATCTATTTTTTTTAAACTTAACATTTACCTTATTGTAATAGATCATACATATGTTCAAGATGTTTTGTCCCCCGTAGAAGAAGATTTCAAAATTTGTAGAGCTATGGTTGGATAATTTGATCCATATTTGAATTTAAATAATTTGACTTCCTTTGATTATTGTAAATGTTATCTGGTTTATTCGGGTCATTTGGTTTTTTTCGATACCATTCAATCCTTAATTATATTGTAAATGTTATTCGGTTTATTCCGGTAATAACCGAACCGAACTGATTAACACTCAAACCGAACCGGACCTGAATTAGTTTAATCGGTCCGATTTTCGGTTCCCCCGAATAATCTTAGTTTTCGGTTTATTCACGTTCGGGTCGGTTCGGTCCGATTCTGACCCGAATAACATCCCTACTCTAGATGGTATTTGTAGGAGGTTCCTATGGGGGCGAAGATGAAGATAAGAAAAAAACTAATTAGGTGGCTTGGGAGTTGGTCACAAAACCAAAAGCTTTTGGAGGTCTAGGTGTGGGAGGTGTTGAGTCGGCTGATTTGACTCTCCTTGCTAAATGGTGGTGGAGGATTAAGAATGGACATAATTCATTTTAGGTCTCATGTGTAACACCAATGTTCCAGGTAATTTCAGTAATGGCCCAATTTCCTTAAAAGTTACAAAATTGGTCCCTACGTTGGGCGTACATGTTGGGTATGCCGGGCGTAGGACCTTAAGTGATGATCATGGATTCCCCTCACGTACGCTGGGCGTACACAAGCAAAGGGTAAACCCTAATTTCTAGGGTTTGGCCAATAGAAAGGACATTATGAACTCTAACTCTTTCCTACCTCCAACCTCCATTTCTCTTAGCCTCCATTTCGAAACCAACCCTAATTGAGTGTGTGTTTTTTGAAGCCTTAGAAGGTCATTTTGGGTGTTCTTAGTTGTGAAGGAAGACTCTTGAAGTTGTGGTGTTTCACTCAAGCCTTTGGATCCAACAATCACTCTCCCTTGTGTATCTTCTGGAGGTATAAAGCTACAACCTTGATGCATATTCCTTTAGATCTTGTTCAAGCTTAGATTTATCCCCATTTTTGTCCCAAAATCTTGATCATTGTGAGTATGGAATACTCCATGGCCTGTAAGTTTACCTTTCAATCGTTTTGGGGTGTTTAGTGTCATAAAAATGCAATCTTGGGCCTTGGTTTTCATCCATGCAAGATCTAGGGTAGTTTAGTTGATAATTAAGTTAGAATTGTGTATTTTTAGCTTCCTTGTGCCATGAAAAGGCATAAAGGTTTCAAATTTATGAATTCAGATATTTACTGGATATGAGATTTGACGTTTGGGCGTTAGGTCTTAATGTATTAAGACATTATTAGGAAGTCTAGACTTCTGATGTGTACGTCGGATGTAATTTTGTGTATGCTGCACGTACGTGATCGTTGACCTGTAATCCTTACACATCGAGCATTGTATGCAGGGCGTAGTAGGTGGTACGTTGGGCATACTACCTGGAAATCCACTTGGGCCATTTTTGGGCCTTAGGTCTTTAGGGTTTTTGGTCTTTGACTAGTTGAGTCATGAATGGGAAGGGGAAAATGGTCTTTTGCCCTTAGATAGACAAAGGATGAATTAGACTGCCGTTTATGGTTTAATTCCTTTTATTAATCAAGGTCATTATTGGGATATGTTTGTGTGAGGAGTCGTGTTAGCAACATCTCGAGTGTACGATTCAATTATATTTAGTTAGAGGTGAGTCCCCTCACTATATCCATGGGTCAAAGACACCAATGTCAACCCATTATTTTGTTATGTAGAATGTTAGCTGTCATGTGACTTTTATATATGTTTCTGTGATCGGGTTGAAATAAATGTAACACCCGTGTTTCGAGGCTAAGCATTGATGTAATAGTTAGGGTTAACAAATGTAACATATTTCGAAGTAATAAAGGAATTATTTGAGTATTATGTGAATTTATGTACTTTATACTTGTTTATAATAATATAATAAATTAAGAACGAAAATAAGCGTCAAATATAAAATGTATGATAAACCCGATATATATAAATAAAGTTGTAGTGGTCGTGACAAGGATTCCAGAGATATAAAGAAAGCCGAAATCCAAGTTATAACGAAGAAGTTATGACCTGTCGAAGTTTCGCGACAGAACCGACACGACCCTATGTGACGTAAAAAGTGAGTTTACGATAAAGTGCTTTTTAGCCTTAGCGATCTAAATGAAAATTGTAGTATACGTTAAACCGAGAGCGTGCGTAAAAGAACGCACAAATCTGACTCTGTATGAGGAAGTTATGAATTTTCTAAGATTTGGCTTAACAGTATACAACCCAAAGTTCGAATATTAGATCGAGCGATTTTTAGCCGACACAAGCTAAAAGAGAATCGAAGATCTCGTTAATAGTAGCTCAATGGTAAAAAGACAGACGAAAACGGACGTCGGATGAAGAAGTTATGAATTTTTAATGGACTTTTCCTGTCCCGGTCTGTTAAAAATATAACTTCAAAAATAAAGTTGAAATTAGCCGAAAGAGTCTAGACGAAAGTTGTAGAGTATGTCTCTACCTAGTAGGCCTGTGCATGGGTCGGTTTTGACCTAAAACTGAACCCAAACAGATGATGATCGGTTTCTAAAAATTTGAACCCAAACCAATGGGTCCGGTTTTAAACTTCGGTTTCACGGTTCGGTTTCGGTTTAATAATTCAAACCAAATCTCAAACTTATTTCTTAATCCTACCTCAACTCATCAACTATATAATGGTGAGGATATGTGATATTTAGATATCCCAAGCGATGTGGGACTCAATCAATGTTAGGGATAATAGAAAGAAAGAGGGTGTCAAAGTTATATAGAAGAGAATAATGGTTGAGTTTCAGTAATGGGGCGATGTGGGATGTAGTTAACTCGTTGCCAAAATAAATCGAGAAAAACGACTCTAGCAAGTTTCGAACCTACGCCGTTTCCTACAATCGCCCAACATGTTAACCACTAGAGCAACGCTTCTGTTTGTGTTTATAACCCAAGGACTACGTGTGTGTGTGTGTATATATATATACATATATAACTCATTTAATACATCTAATATATGAAATTCGGTTCGATTCGGTTTCTTTTGGTTTTACCAAACCCAAAAACCGAACCCAAACCGAAAATTTCGGTTTTTGAAAATTCTAAACCCAAACCGTCGGTTTATGCTTCGGTTTCGGTTTTGTCGGTTTGTGTCAGTTTTTCGGCTTCCGGGTTCGGTTTTGCTCACCCCTACTACCTAGGGTTGGGTTGTGACAACCCGAAACTTTTTCCGTTCCGTTACGCATTTTCCGTTAATGAAATTTCAGATCCGTTAACTTTTTCGTCAAAATTTTGGTTTAATAAAAATAATCTAGTTATATTAAATTAAATTATTTACGAGTCGAAACCAAAAATCGCGCGAAAACCCGAAAATCTGGAAAAAAATCAAACATTTCTGGTTGAAGTGGGTTTACGACCGTAAACTCCGTTTACGGTCAAGGACGAGTGGACCCCTCACCTCACCCCTATAAATACGATGCCTCCGACTTCATTGGGACGTTTCTAGCCGCATTCTCTCCTCCTCTCTCTAAGATTCATCAACCGTAAACTCACAAAATCGCTTTTAAACTCCGAAAAACATTGAGAAAACCACGTTTGGAGCCCTTTGGAACGCCTGGAAACACTCAGCTCGTCGAAATCAGCATCCAAACATCAGTTTTCCGAGTTTACGGTCCAACCTTCAAACGGCCGTAAACTCACCAATCTTCAAAAACCGTAAACTCGCCAACCTTTAGAGATCGTAAACACCTTTTTGGTGGTACTTTTGGCTGAAAACCCACTTCTTCGATTCAAGCAAGTCTCGGTAACTTTCCTCAACCGAGTTCAAGTGTTCTTATGACACTTTATTTATCGAAATCGCTAATTTAGATACATATACGTATTTATTTGATAATAGGATTTCGTTAAGTGTCACGTGCAACAACTCGGGAACCTTCTTTTCAGTCAACAACTCCACGCAACAACTGTGAGTTCATACCCCTACATTTTTACGTATTTTTAAGGTTTTCAGAGGGGGGGGGGGGATACAAGCTAAACATAAATGTTTTTCTTATAAGCTAAACATAAATGTTTTCAGGAATATACATAAAACTTATGCAAATTTCATACTTTATCTCCATTTTGCACTATGTTGAGCGTAAGGGACGTTTTCACAAAATTGATAGTTTTTCCGGACACGTTATTCGTTATGTTATACATGCAAACTATAATCAGTATAGTTTGAGATTTCTCTAAAAACTTATCAAGCATAGGAACTTCTTTACTAAACATATGCACTGGAACAAAAACCATTTACAATTTATATCACTGTTTTATCATGATTTTCATAACTGTAACTTATCACAATATGTGGTATACCTTCGGATTTACACTACGGTAGAACGCTACTGCATTAAATGTAAACTAGATTGTACGATACTGTGAGGCGCTACTTCACTACTATACCCTTAGGTGTACAGGGATAAATCCTACCACTGTATAACTAGAGTCTCCTAGAGGGAGAGCGTGAGGTTTGTGAATAGATCTATTCGGGACTGACAATCCCACATCTGGACTGTTAGCTACAGTTTGGCGGGCACGCCTGAGATGTACAAATGTCACTTAACATCAACGCCTGAAGAACGTTGGAAAGGTCACTAGTCATATCAAGCATGGTTATACGACTCACATTATGTATAAATCACCGATAGTTTACCAACCTGGTTTTCTTGAGTAGTTTTATTTATACCAAATAGAACTAAACACACTATGCATACTGGCCGAGCCAGTTTTTTTTTTTTTTTTTGTTTTTTTTTGTTTTTTTTTGTTTTTTTCAAAACCGAATCATTTATGCTACGGTTTTACATTTAAATATGTATACTTCATGATTAGCTTTAGCTAGCCACATGAAGTAGTATTTTGCATATCTCTACGATTTTCAGAAACGAACATTCATTGTTATATACGAAATCGATCTCACTACGTTTTTCACTAAAGAAAATATCGGATTTTGTTGAAACTACATAATCATTTCGGCTCGCTCCTCAATAAGTTTTCATTACAAATTACTGTTTATGAACTCACTAGCTTTATGCTGATATTTTTCAAACTGCTTGTATTCTCAGGAAATCAGTAGACAGGTACTTGCTGGATTTTCGAGGAACCGAAGCATTTAGAGTTTTTAAGTTTTTATTTTGCAAAACTATTGGATGTATTTCAAACAGATGTAAACGTTTTTATTCAAATATTCACTGTAATGGTTGTGTTGCTATGATTGCTGTTATTCATTGGTTGTGATGCTATACATGACGTCCTCCGCCTCGGAACGTTTCTGCCATCGGTTTCGGGGCGTGACAGATTGGTATCAGAGCCCATGTTTATAGCGAACTAGTATACTGAACCTTACGTGGTATACAACTATAAACACCAAGGGGCCTAAGTGCTTTACGCTAAAAGTATACTTTCAAAATATAAGTATTTTTATAAGAAGTATACGAGCACGCATACATAACAGGATTCGTGTCGCTAGTAGAACTGAACAAAAGTATTTGGATGCTGGAACGCTGCGGTTAAACTTGGGCAGTTATGTAATCATGTCTCGGGTGAATATAGTCTGATCAACTATATTCAGTCGGGACATGACCAACATGTGTTTGGGGGTGACTGTGGTGCTACAGTAAGCCTAAAACTTACCAAAATCATCTCATATAAAATACTATAGGAGTATTTTCGCTAGGGCCAAACTTAGTACACGGATTCACTCTAAGTATTGCTACCTCTCCTTCCTTAAGCGATAACTTATTGTGTTAGTAAACTTTCTATGATTATCGCTCGGTAGAATACTTTCATTATCAGGATGAGATATATTTTGTTCTTTTATATATATCTCGAGGACTTAGCATCCTCTTCTTCCTGATTGTTTCTAGAACAAGATGCCTCCCTGACCAAGACCCATCAAAAGGAACAACGACACTCCACCACCACCACCACCTCCTCGGTTCGACCCTGTCATGTTCCAGGCAATAGTTACCGCCACCGTGACTGCAGCAATGGAACAAGTAAACGCTAGAGGAGCTGGAGATGGAACCGACCCACAGAGACAAGATGGAAGTCAGGGACATCAGAAAGACTGTTCCTACTAGGACTTCATGACAGCGAAACTCAAGTCCTTCGACGGAAATGGAGGTGTCATCGCCCTGACTCGATGGTTCAAGAAGATCGAATCCATCTTTGAAATTTGCGTCTGTTCTGAAGCCAACAAGGTGAAGTTTGCCGCCTGTACCTTCACTGACAGAGCCTGGACCTGGTGGAATGGTCGAGTGAAAACCCTAACCCTGCCAGTGGCTAATGCCATGGGTTGGGAAAGGCTTAAGGAGCTCATGCTAGCGGAGTACTGCCCGAGGGGCGAAGTGCAAAAGTTGGAGCACGAACTCTGGAACTTGAAGATGAAGGGTTCCAACATCGCTGCTTACACTGCTAGATTCTATGATCTGGCGCTTCTCTGTACGGGAATGGTCACCCCGGAAAGCAAGAAAATCGAGAGGTACATCTGGGGACTGACGCAACCCACCAAAGGAAATGTCTTGGCTGCTAGGCCAACTACGTTTGAAAGCGCCAAGGATCTGGCACAAACTCTGATCGATCATGGAATCGATCTGGATGAAGTGACAACTGTCCCTGGACCCCAAAAGGATAGTGGTGGGAAAAAGAAGAAGTCTGGCAATAAGCAAAAGGGTCAGTCTTCGCAGGAGCACTCCAAGAAACAACAAATAGTAGCAGTTCATGCTGCTACTGCTCCTGCTGCTGCTTCCACTGATGTTCCAACCAACCAATCCCCTACAGGTGGTTATGCTGGAAAACTGCCTTTGTGCACCAAGTGTAACTTCCATCATCACGGGCCCTGCCATGAGTTGATCTGCGACAACTGTGGGAAGAAGGGACACACAACCTGATACTGCAAGACACCGGCTCAACCAACCAACCAGGCCCCGGGAGCGGGCGCTGGTCAGACTTGTTATGGATGTGGAGAGGCTGGGCACTACAGGAGAAACTGCCCCAAGGCAACAACTGGTGGCAATACAGGGAGAGTTTTGGCTATGGGCAAGAATGAAGCAGTTGCTGATCCTACTGTTGTTACGGGTACGTTCCTCCTTGACAACTCTTGTGCATGCATTCTCTTCGATTCTGGTGCGGAGAGGAGTTTTGTTAGTCATTCATTTAAACACCTAATCAAATGTAAATCCCAACCTCTAACCGAAACATTTACCGTCGAGATGGCTAACGGAAAGAAGGAGAGCACTAACGACATATTCATAGGCTGCACTCTTACTCTAGACAATTATTCTTTTCCTATCGATCTTATGCCTGTGTCCATCAAGAGCTTCGATGTCATTATTTGCATGGACTGGTTAAGTTCCAATCATGCTAATATTCTTTGCTTCGAGAAGGCTGTCCGTCTCAATCTTCCTTCTGGCGAAACCCTTATGATTTATGGTGATAAGCTCAGTTCGAACCTCCGTATCATTTCATGCATCAAAGCTCAGAAGTATCTGCGGAAGGAATGTCATGCATTCCTAGCTCATATTGTCAACGAAACGCGAAAAGTTAGAGACCTCGAGAGCATCCCCGAAGTATGTAACTTTCCTGATGTCTTCCCTGAAGATCTCCCAGGAATCCCTCCCGAACGTCAAGTTGAGTTTCGTATCGACTTGATCCCCGGAGCTACTCCTATAGCTAAATCTCCCTACCGTTTAGCGCCAGCAGAAATGAAAGAATTATCCAGTCAGCTCAATGATCTGATCAACAAAGGATTCATAAGGCCAAGTTCCTCACCCTGGGGAGCTCCGATATTATTTGTGAAAAAGAAGGATGGATCCTTTCGGATGTGCATTGACTACCGAGAGCTGAATAAGCTGACCATCAAAAACCGATATCCTTTACCCAGAATCGACGATCTCTTCGACCAACTTCAGGGAGCCAATTATTTCTCAAAGATCGATTTAAGATCAGGGTACCATCAGTTGTGAGTTCACAAGAATGATGTGCCCAAGACTGCTTCCGAACTCGCTATGGACACGATGAGTTTGTAGTAATGCCCTTTGGTCTGACTAGCGCACCGACAACATTCATGGACCTGATGAATCGGGTGTGCCGCCCTTTCTTAGACAAGTTTGTGATTGTGTTTATTGATGACATACTTGTCTATTCGCGGAGTGAGGACGACCATAAACAACACTCAAGGCAGGTGTTGGAAACGTTAAGGGCAGAAAAGCTGTACGCGAAATTCTCAAAGTGCGAATTCTGGATGAGGAAGGTGAATTTCCTTAGACACGTGATTAGCAAGGAAGGGATACACGTTGACCCATCCGAGATCAAAGCGATTGAGAATTGGTCTGCACCGTAGACACCCACAGAAATCCGGCAATTCTTGGGTCTCGCGGGCTACTATCGCAGATTCATCAAAAACTTCTCCAGAATCGCTAATCCTTTAACTACCCTGAGACAAAAAGGTGTAACCTTCAGTTGGGGAGTCAAGCAAGACACTGCGTTTCAAACATTGAAGCAAGCCCTGTGCAGCGCACTTATCTTGTCCCTGCCCGAAGGGACGGAAGACTTCGTGGTCTACTGCGATGCATCCAATCAGGGCCTAGGATGTGTGCTCATGCAACGAGGAAAGGTTATCGCCTATGCCTCGAGGCAGTTGAAAACACATGAGGTCAATTACACAACTCATGATTTGGAGTTGGGAGCAATGGTCTTTGCGTTAAAGATCTGGAGACACTATCTCTATGGAACCAAGTGCACTATCTTCATCAACCATAAGAGCTTACAGCACATCTTTAATCAGAAGGAGTTAAACATGAGACAGCAGCGATGGGTCGAGCTACTCAGTGACTATGAGTGCGAAATTCGCTACCATCCTGACAAGGCCAATGTGGTAGCAGATGCCCTCAGTCGAAAGGAGTATTCAGGGCGTAAGGTGAAGGCACTAACAATGACCATCCATTCCCACCTGGCGACGCAGATCAGAGAGGCTCAGCTGGAAGCCTTAAAACCCGAGAACGTGATAGGGGAAGCCTTGCGGGGAATGGACAAGAACTTGGAGGTCAAAGAAGATGGAGTGTACTATTTCATGAACCGAATTTGGACCCCAAAGTTCGGCGGTTACAGAGAGGTTGTCATGAATGAGGCGCACAAGACTAAATACTCCGTTCACCCAGGTTCGGATAAGATGTACCTGGATCTCAACAACTCTATTGGTGGCCAAACATGAAAGCAGAGATTGCTACCTTTGTGGGCAAGTGCCTGACTTGCGCCAGGGTGAAGGTTGAATATGAAAAACCCTCAGGTTTACTTCAACAGCCAGAAATACCTAAGTGGAAGTGGGAAAGGATAACTATTGATTTTATCACCAAGTTACCTAGGTCTCCGAGTGGGCACGATGCCATCTGGGTAATTGTCGATCGGTTGACGAAGTCCACCCACTTCCTGCCAATCAAAGAAAGCTTCAAGATGGAGAGACTCACACGGATCTACCTTCAAGAAATAGTTCGCCTTCATGGTGTACCTGCATCCATTATCTCCGATCGAGACAGCACGTTTACATCGAGGTTCTGGTAGTCTTTGCAGAAGGCTCTTGGAACTAAATTGGATATGAGCACGACTTATCATCCGCAAACTGATGGACAGAGTGAGAGAACAATTCAGACCTTGGAAGATATGTTGAGAGCATGCGTCATTGACTTCGGCGCGTCATGGGACACTCATCTTCCTTTGGTTGAATTTTCCTACAGCAACAGCTACCATACTAGCATCAAGACTGCGCCGTTTGAAGCCCTCTATGGCCGTAAGTGTAGATCCCCTATGTGCTGGGCTGAGGTGGGTGACACGTAGCTAGCCAGGGGTCAAATCCCCGATAATACTCTCACCGGTCCTGAAATCATCCGAGAGACAACTGAGAGGATTGTACAAATCCGGGAACGACTGAAAGCCTCTCGAGATAGACAAAAGAGCTACGCTGATAAGAGACGTAAACCCTTGGAGTTCCAGGTTGGCGACCTTGTCCGTCTGAAGGTCTCACCCTAGAAAGGCATGATACGCTTCGGAAAGCGTGGAAATCTAAACCCAAGGTACATTGGACCATTCGAGATCCTTGCTAGGATCGGTCCCGTAGAATACAAACTCCTGCTACCGTGAGAACTCAACACTATTCATCCTGTTTTACACGTATCAAACCTAAAGAAGTGTATGTCAGATGAGACACTTGTGATTCCTCTCGACGAGATTGAAATCAACGAGAACCTCAACTTCGTGGAAGAACTTGTCGAAATCATAGATCGGGAAGTCAAACGAACGAAACAAAGTCGCATTCCGATAGTGAAGGTTCGCTGGAATGCCAAGCGGGGACCCGAATTCACTTGGGAGCGCGAAGACCAGATGAAACAAAAGAATCCGCATCTCTTTCCTAACCCATGATTTGTATTTTAGGTTCGAATTTCGGAAAGAAATTTGCTCTAACGAGGGGATGATGTGACAACCCGAAACTTTTTCCGTTCCGTTACGCATTTTCCGTTAATGAAATTTCAGATCCGTTAACTTTTCTGTCAAAATTTTTGTTTAATAAAAATAATCTAGTTATATTTAATTAAATTCTTTACGAGTCGGAACCAAAAATCGCGCGGAAACCCGAAAATCTGGAAAAAAATCAAACATTTGTGGTCAAAGTGGGTTTACGACCGTAAACTCCGTTTACGGTCAAGGACGAGTGGACCCCTAACCTCACCCCTATAAATACGATGCCTCCGACTTCATTGGGACGTTTCTAGCCGCATTCTCTCCCCCTCTCTCTAAGATTCATCAACCGTAAACTCACAAAATCACATTTAAACTCCGGAAAACATTGAGAAAACCACGTTTGGAGCCCTTTGGAATGCCTGGAAACACTCAGCTCATCAAAATCAGCATCCAAACATCATTTTTCCGAGTTTATGGTCCAATCTTCAAAGACCGTAAACTCAGTTCTTGAGTTTACGGCCGTAAACTCGCCAATCTTCAGAAACCGTAAACTCGCCAATCTTCAGAAACCGTAAACTCGCCAATCTTCAGAAACTGTAAACACCTTTTTGGTGGTACTTTTGGCTGAAAACCCATTTCTTCGATTCAAGAAAGTCTCGGTAACATTCCTCAACCGAATTCAAGTGTTCTTATGACACTTTATTTATCAAAATCACTAATTTAGATACATATACGTATTTATTTGATAATAGGATTTCGTTAAGTGTCACGTGCAACAACTCGGGAACCTTTTTTTCAGTCAACAACTCCACGCAAAAACTGTGAGTTCATACCCCTACATTTTTACGTATTTTTAAGGTTTTCAGAGGGGGGGGGGGGATACAAGCTAAACATAAATGTTTTTCTTATAAGCTAAACATAAATGTTTTCAGGAATATACATAAAACTTATGCAAATTTCATACTTTATCTCCCTTTTGCACTATGTTTAGCATAAGGGACGTTTTCACAAAATTGCATAGTTTTTCCGGACACGTTATTCGTTACGTTATACATGCAAACTATAATTGGTATAGTTTGGGATTTCTTTAAAAACTTATCAAGCATAGGAACTTCTCTACTAAACATATGCACTGGAACAAAAACCGTTTACAATTTATATCACTGTTTTATCATGATTTTCATAACTGTAACTTATCACAATATGTGGTATACCTTCGGATTTACACTACGGTAGAACGCTACTGCATTAAATGTAAACTAGATTGTACGATACTGTGAGGCGCTACTTCACTACTATACCCTTAGGTGTACAGGGATAAATCCTACCACTGTATAACTAGAGTCTCCTAGAGGGAGAGTGTGAGGTTTGTGAATAGATCTATTCGGGACTGACAATCCCACATCTAGACTGTTAGCTATAGTTTGGCAGGCACGCCTGAGATGTACAAATGTCACTTAACATCAACGCCTGAAGAACGTTGGAAAGGTCACTAGTCATATCAAGCATGGTTATACGACTCACATTATGTATAAATCACCGATAGTTTACTAACCTGGTTTTCTTCAGTAGTTTTATTTATACCAAATAGAACTAAACACACTATGCATACTGGCCGAGCCAGTTTTTTTTTTTGTTTTTTTCAAAACCGAATCATTTATGCTACGGTTTTACATTTAAATACTTATACTTCATGATTAGCTTTAGCTAGCCACATGAAGTAGTATTTTGCACATCTCTACGATTTTCAGAAACGAACATTCATTGTTATATACGAAATCGATCTCACTACGTTTTTCACTAAAGAAAATATTGGATTTTCTTGAAACTACATAATCATTTAGGCTCGCTCATCAATAAGTTTTCGTTACAAATTACTGTTTATGAACTCACCAGCTTTATGCTGATATTTTTCAAGCTGCTTGTATTCTCAGGAAATCAGTAGACAGGTACTTGCTGGATTTTCGAGGAACCGAAGCATTTAGAGTTTTTAAGTTTTTATTTTGCAAAACTATTGGATGTATTTCAAACAGATGTAAACGTTTTTATTCAAATATTCACTGTAATGGTTGTGTTGCTATGATTGCTGTTATTCATTGGTTGTGATGCTATACATGACGTCCTCTACCTCAGAACGTTTCCGCCATCGGTTTCGGGGCGTGACAGATTGGTATCAGAGCCCATGTTTATAGCGAACTAGTATACCGAACCTTACGTGGTATACAACTATAAACACCAAGGGGCCTAAGTGCTTTACGCTAAAAGTATACTTTCAAAATATAAGTATTTTTATAAGAAGTATACGAGCACGCATACATAACAGGATTCGTGTCGCTAGTAGAACTGAACAAAAGTATTTGGATGTTGGAACGTTGCGGTTAAACCTGGGCAGTTGTGTAATCATGTCTCGGGTGAATATAGCCTGATCAATTATATTCAGCCGGGACATGACCACTACGTGCAGCGTACCACCCAGGGTACGCCCATCATAATCCGAAGTCTCGCACTATAAATGGACAGCGAGGACAGCTCATTTGTCACACCTTAAACTTCTTTCTTTCTCTATCTACTCTCTCTCTCTCTCTCTCTCTCTCAACCTCCCAAACACCCCCGAATCCTAGGAAACCTCCCTAGCACTAGAAGAAAGCCCTGAACCACCAGAAGGCTCCGAGAAAAAGAGTTTTTGGGTTTGAAACTCTGCTCGCGTAGATCCCGACTTTTAGCAAAAGCGTCGTTTCGTCAAAGAAGATTATTTTAAGAAGCGAAGTGCTATCCGGATCACCACCTTAACAAGTGAGTGCATAGTTACTTTCATCTTACACATAGATAGGAAGTATTTACATCAATTACGTGCTATGTGTACATATTATCTGTTTACTTGCGATCTATGCTGGATGAAAGATCTAAACTTCTTTCTTTCAGATATGAGCTTTTTCTTTCAGATCTAAACTTTTTGTTTCCAGATCTAAACTTTTCTCCTTAGATCTAAACTGTATATATATATATATATATATATATATATATATATTTAATACTTTGAGATTTATGTTGGATGAAAGATTTAAACTTTGTTTTTCAGATCTGAACTGTATATGTATTTTATATGTACAAATATGTTGGGTAGAACATGGGTATATGAAATAATTAGTGTGTGATAAAATGATGAGAGGCCTCGGTGTTGAGAACGATCCAATCGTATAGTGGAGTATGGATGACGACCACAAACTTTTCTAGGAAGTCCAGTGGAACGCTAGATGGCCTGCAGCCTGTAGGTGTTTGTGAGCGATGTGTTCACCGGTGTACTCTATCCCCCTCATGGTTGCCTTGCGGACCTATATGGCTGAGGAATCCCCTTAGCAGTAGTGTCCATCCCGATGAAATTCCTTAGGATAGATCCCTTATAATAGATGCTTTTGGGATGTAAAATGAGAATAACGGGAATGGGTAATCAGGTTGAATGATTGTTGAGAATAATAAACTTATTTATTATGGGTTGAAAGCCTTATGTGCTCACCAGGCTCCCCAGCCTGACCCGCCCAGTTTCTTCTATTACAGGTAGTGACACAAGAGCATAGATGCGATGATCTGATGAGAGATTATGGATTATAGGCCAGTAGAAATAAATAGAAACGTTGTATGGCCTATGTTGTTTTTGGTTTATGCTTTTGATCTGTATTGACAATGACATCCCGAGTTTTGTAATGTAATGAAAATACATTTCTTCGAAAATGCTTTGATAAATTCTTATCTATATTTTTTTGGGAACAAATTCCACAACACTTTCTTTAAAAGAGTTACTCTGATTTGAAAATAAAGCATAAACAAATCGGTCTTTTCTGGCAATTGGGGATGTCACAGTTGGTATCAGAGCATTAGTTTATGAAAACTAGGAATTTGTAGGATTTCTAGACTTAAACTTAGAATGCCAAGTGATGATTGTGAGATGAATTTTTGCTACATTTTAGACACGAGCACTGGTTTATTTTAGGAAAGATGCCTAAAATGCTTTTATGTGCTAAATGCTTTATGTTTACCTTATATGCTATTATTTGTTAGGATCTATAGTCTGTTGCCGACCAGATCTGGAAACCTTACGTGTTTAGGATTCTAAGCGTTCGACTACAAGATTAGAACTAGCATGTAACGTTTCAGAGTGATAAGGAGGATTTAAACGAATATCGTAAATAAAGATCTAAATCCACCTAATTTGGTGTATAGATTGAAATGTCAAGAACCCGAAGCAGAGCTGGAAACGCGAATGAAAACAGGAATCAGCAGCCTCGACCCCAAGTGATTGGGCATGTGCTGATAGTAGAAGATGCACCAGAGTCAGTCACTATGGCTGGAGTACAAGCCATGATTCGGGATATGATGGCTGAACAAAGCGAAGAGATAAGATAATTGTTGCTGAATAATAGGGATGAACCTTCGATGCCTGTTGAACAACCAGAACTGAATGACGGATAGTCAGAGGAAGGGAATTACAACCGCACTGTCAGTCAAGTTGAACCCCCAATGGCAAAAAGGAATGACCCGGAGAGGGGAATCGATAAAGATAGACGTATGTATAAGAACTTCTTGGGCGCCAAACCACCAAGTCTTTCCGGAAGCCCAAAACCATTAGAGATTATGGACTGGATCTCCAAAATGGAGATGGTATTTGCAAGCTGCAACTATAGCGACAAGCAGAAAACTGTCTTTGCGGTCAGACAACTGAAGACCAGAGTTTTAAGCTGGTGGAAGTTATTAGCAGATACGATGCCACAAGGAGAAGCTTTGAAGATGTCTTGAGAAGTGTTCATGGAGCAGTTGAAAATGCAGTACTACTCCAAAATAGATCTGATAGATCTAAACAATGTGTTCCAGAACTTGAAGAAGGGGAGAATGAGCATTGATGACTATGCTACTGCATCACCGAGAAGATGAATTTATTTCCATACCTGGTGCCGAATGAACTCGCCAAGATAGAGAAATTTGCTAATGGATTGCCATCAGACTTTGGCCCAATAGTCAAAATGGCAAGCACGTTGAAGTAATTCGTTAGAGCAGCCAAGAATGTTAAGACCCAGTTAAGAGAAAGGGGTCTGGAGATAACTGAGGTTGGTGAGAAAAGGAAGTTCAATGGATCTTCGAGACCCAACAAGAAAAGTGAATCCTTGAAGTCTGGCTCGAGAGGAAGAGGAGGCGAAGCCAAATGGTGTGAAAAGTGCAAAAAGAAGCACCATGGGAAATGTGACGGAAAGGTCACTTGTTTTAAGTGTGGAAAGCCTGGGCACTATGCCAATGAGTGCACCTTCAACAAGAAAGTTTGCTATGGGTGTAACGAGGAAGGGCACATCTCGAGGGACTACCTAAAGAAGAAGGAGGTAGCAAGGCTCAATATCCCACTGAAGTCGAAGGCGAGAGCTTTCCAGATGACCCTGAAAGTCGTGAAGGATGCAGCGGACATCGCTTCAGGTACCTTTCTTGTAAATGGATTTCCTGCCAATATATTGTTGGATTCTGGAGCAAATTACTCCTTTATATCACATAAATTTGGTGGAAGACTAGCATTGCCTATAGGAAAACTTGATAATGCTCTAGTTGTAGAAGTTGCTAGTGGAAAATTCATACCTGTTAGCGATTGCATTAAGAATAATGTCATCAACTTGAATGGAAACAAATTCCACAAGGAGCTGTTACCGATTGAGTTGAATAGTTTCGACATCGTACTAGGAATGGATTGGCTTAGCGCCAATGATGCCGAGATATTGTTCAAGAAGAAGATAGTGAGGGTAAACCCGCCTGGAAAAGAGTCATTTATGGTGTACGGGGACAAACGCTGAGTAAATTTTGGAATCATTTCCCTGATGAAGGCCAGAAAATGTTTTTCTAAAGGATGCACATCATACTTGATGTTCGTAATCGATGCTAAGAAGGAGAAGAAGGAGATTCAAAGTATACCAGCGGTGTGTAACTATCCAAAAGTCTTCCCCAAAGATCTTCCTGGATTGCCCCCTAATAGACAAGTAGAGTTTCGAATAGACTTGTCGTCAGGATCAACCCCAATAGCGAAAGCACCATACTGATTAGCACCGACGGAGATGAAGGAGCTTATGACGCAACTTTAGGAGTTGTTGGACAATAGTTTCATTAGACCCAGTTCATCACCCTGGGGAGCTCTGGTGTTATTCGTAAAGAAGAAAGATGGAAGCATGATGATATGCAAGACTACAAAGAGCTGAGCAAGGCAACAATGAAGGACAAGTATCCATTGCCATGGATTGACGACTTGTTCGATCAACTGCAAGGTTCCAGCTATTTCTCAAAGATAGATCTTGGATCAGGATATCATCAGCTGAAGGTGAGAGAGCAGGATATTGAGAAAACCGCATTCTGAACAAGATACGGACACTATGAGTTCTTGGTTATGTCATTTGGACTAACCAATGCTCCAGCTGCATCCATGGATTTGATGAACAGGGTTTGTAAACCATTCCTTGATAAATCCGTGATAGTGTTCATAGACGACATTCTGGTTTGCTAAAAGAGCCAGCAGGAGCATGGCAAGCACCTACGAGAAGTGTGAGAAGTTTTGAGGAAGGAGAAGTTGTATGCGAAGTTCTCTAAATGTGATTTTTGGATTCGAGAAGTCAAATTCTTGGGTCATGTGGTCAACCAAGAAGGGATCATGGTTGACCCAGTAAAAATTGAAGTTGTGATGAAGTGGGAACGACCGAAAAGTCCCACAGAGGTGTAATATCCCAAAAATCATGACCAAAAATTTCTTTTGAAAACATTACTAAACCATATCATTAAATCATTTCAAACATACTAAAAGGGTTATATGACAAATCAGAGTATTTTTCCCAAAACACTTATTCATTTTATCAGAGTAAACATCCCATGCTAAACTTCTTGGTGTGTGCCATGCGATCATCCCGAGCTCTTCATTCCGCTATCGGAAATACCTGAAACTAAAACTGAAAAGCGTAAGCACGAAGCTTAGTGAGTTTCCCAACCTACCACATACCATATATATCTATTGATCCAAACATGCCATATACAACTGTGAGCACATAATCACA
This sequence comes from Lactuca sativa, assembly GCF_002870075.4. Lineage (NCBI taxonomy): Eukaryota > Viridiplantae > Streptophyta > Magnoliopsida > Asterales > Asteraceae > Lactuca > Lactuca sativa. The sequence continues at coordinate 209,147,420 of NC_056630.2, read as the reverse complement.
AACTGGGCCCCCGCCCGCTGCATTGGGCCTCGCCCGCCATCGGACCATGTCCGTCATCAGGCCCCGCCTGGCATCAAGTCCCACCTGGCATCGAGCCCCTCCCGGTATACAGATCTGTTTCCCTTAGGCCCCGCCTGTCTCTAGGCCTCGCGTGCCATACACATACATACAATCAAACAACATGCTAAAACATACATAAACATTCCCTAACCATACCCTGATCTAAGGCCCCGCCTAACTTGGGCCCCGCCCTTGGTCTGCTACTGAAGCAGTGGAGCCCCGTCCATAGTCCTACTAGTAGTGAGATACGGGCCCCCGCTCACACTCACATCCTTCCTACCACGGGCCTCACCCCTGCTCTGCTAATATCGAGATATGGAACCCCATCCATACTCAGCTAGTGATGAGATACAGGACCTCACCCACACTCACCTCCCTACCAGGCACATACAAGTGTCACAAAGACAACAAGTATAATCTAATGCACTACATAAGAATCTTCCTCGGGAATACCCCGACATCAGACCATCGGTCTGGATCCTATCATACCGACACATGAAAGAATCACAAAGACCCCTAGCATCCTAACATTCCTCGGGCCTCACCCAACATTAGGTCGTAACCCGGAACATATACCAATAAGTGCCTAGGGCTAACCCCCGGGTCATCCTTCTATACATAAGCATAAACATGAACATGAACATAATGGACCGACATTGTGGCCGTGGACCCATGCACACAGTGAGGAGACTCACCTGCATTGCTGAACTCTGCTGATAACCCTCTGGCTACTATCCGACAACTCCCTGAACTGCTGCTCCTCTAGCTCCCCGAGCTACTAATACCAATAACAACACTTAGCCTAACTGTCCTCAAGAAGCCAACTAAATCAACTCTTGTCAAGGTCCTTCTCAAGGTCAAAGTCAACGGTCAGAGTCAACTTCCAGTTGACTCAACTCGCCGAGTTTTTCTACCAACTCGTCGAGTCCATGCTACTCAAATCCCAAAACAACCTCGATTCTACTCGTCGAGTCTAGCAACAACTCAACGGGTTCTCCTTCAACTAACATTCGGTACCATCTTCAACCCGATGGGTTTTATACATAGCAAACAATCCTATGTGTGCATGCAACCCTAATTTGAGGATCTATGTTTTTCACTATTAGACATACAAGCATTGAACACAAAAACTAGAAAACCCTAGGAGGCACATGTAATTTTCGAAATTAACATATAATTAGGGTTAGAATACATACCTTGATTGTTATATTGTAATAACAATCAAATCCTTGAAGATCTTGAACTTTGGTAGCAAGCGCCACAAGTGTCGCGCCTCTAATGGCTCACAAACAAACCTAGCAACCAAGGATTACTATGGAGAGAGAGAAGGTAAGTGGAAAATTCGGCTCTAAGCCTCACTTGGATTGCCTTTTACGAAATCCAACCCTATAGGGGTTTATATAGGTGATAAGGAAGGTTTAGGATAAGGCAGGTGTATCTTAGATAACCCTAATCCCTTAACTTCCTCCCTAAGACTTCCAAGGCACCCTTAGAGCCCAAGGAAACCCTAGGACATTCTAGATTTCGTTCCCCACCTCTAAGGGAGGTTCTAGAATCCTCAATGCTCAACTTTTGAACATTTTCACCTTTAGTCCCTGTAGTTTCAATTAATTCCTTTAATCCTAAAATTAATTTCAAATTAATTTCTGATTAAATATTAATTAAACAATATGATTTCTAATCAATATATTATATCCATAATACATTAATAAATCATTTATCTTGATTTCAAATTAATTTATTAACCAAGTAATAAATTAATAAATCAATTTTCTCTCTCCAACAATTATCCTATTCTATTGCCAGGTTTGAAGGCAACCTAAAAGGACATTGCTACTATCAATTCAAGTACATACCAATTATAGTTATGGGCTTAGACACCTAATCCAACAATCTCCCACTTGGATAAGTCTAATAACTATAGTTGCAAGTATAACTTCAAAATTTGACTAGCAAATTTTAGCTACCAAAAGCCGCTATTGAACTCTGATCTTATCAGTGACGTGTCCTTTAGATAAGGGATCATATATTCCTCCATTCTAGATATCGTATAGAAATGAGACATGGATTTTGATCATTCTCTCAGTCTATGTTCTGTTTCCCGATTTCCAATTTATGACGACCATGACTGATTGAACAAATCAAATCAGTCCTGGCTTGGCCAAGCACTTTAGGGTGTCATCAATAAATCATCGAGGGGCCCACAGATATCGCTTTTATCCCACTTTGGGTAAAAAGAATGGATAAACTTCGAATCAAAATCTCGCTTGCACCTACGGATCGAATCACACACAACAATAAGTTTTGTAACACCGAGTTACTGGTGCATTTACTTATTATCAATGTGCAATTGACCAGCAAATAACAACTCACACATCTCGGTTTCAAGAATATACAATGTTATCGTCTCACTAATCACCTGTGATAAATCCATGAAGTGATTCAAGTGAGCGTGGGTTTAATCCAATACTCTAATCTTATTAAAGAAATCACGAACTCTGCAGTAAACTTGTGCTATGCCTAAACACTTTAGACAATCTACAGACAGATTCATGACAATATTCCTTCATAACTACTTCCAACGTATGACCGACTGTGGAGGTTCGAATAACCCGGTTATTCTGGAAGTCAAAACATGCAAAGAGAAACACAATGATAATACTTAATCCTATATGACCCCAAACTTGTGAGTATAAATAAGACACCTTTATTTAATCACCATATCGATTACTCATTATTCATTGTGTAATGTTTTAGATAATCAACTTTATACTTGAATTATAAACACAATTTTCCCATGCTCCAAGCATGCACACTTTGGTTTATGGTCCATACTTTGTGAAATAGATCAATTGAAATTTTTTTCCAATGAAACTCATTTCACAATCCCTAATCCTCATCATTAGTGTAAGAATACCAAATTCTTGCCACTTTTAGAATATGTCAGATTCTAACATTTTATGCAATGATCCTTTCGTAATGTCATAGCACAAAGTCACCAAGACTTGGCCAATGAAATTACAAAGTATTCTATCAAAAATTGTTACAAAATAGTTCTTTAGATGTGATGTCTCTCACTCAAAGTACATTCCTTTGAACATCTTTTTTGCATAAAATTTTCTAATCTAGACATAAATTCTTTAATTTCCAACTCCCAATTATGGAAACATTTCCATATTTTCCATATGACAACTCATTCTAAATAGAATATTATCTATAATGTCGATATGGTTCATCTAATGCTATACTTCCAACTACTCACAAGCGACCAATCCTCAGCGAACTTTGGATCGTCCTTTGATAGTTGTTTAATTATTTTAGTCAAAACCGGTTCTAGTCCCTTTTCCCTCTTATTGCCTTAGGCATTTGCAAAATTTTAGAATGGTTAAATATTATAGCATATGCAATCGATCCTATACCAGAAGCGTATGGGACACGATGCATAATGTCTCTCATAAAGACATGATACTTTATCAGTCTTCTGCCATAACATTTTATGTGTCATGTTCTCAGAATTCGAACTATGAAGAGGGATGCCGTAATCATAATCGAATTTTGAGAATGCACTATGTATATTTGACTAAATTTTATTAAAATTTCTCGATCTAAACTTTTAGATTTTGAAACGAAGTATAATATTCTCTCCTTTAATTATAGCAAAACAACTTTTCAACCCCTACAACTTTGCAAAGTGAATCTTTGTTTTCTATAATTAATATTGCTAATTTGTAATACTTAAAATAATAATCATGCTCCCACTAACATGATGATTATCTCATCACTAGCATAACAGTTATGCTCCCACTAGCTTTGACATGTATTCAGAAAATAATGCTTATTGAATTTCTTAAATTTATATTTCTAATACATGATGCTTTGATAAGCCTTTATCTAAGCTTTTTAATCTCATACACCTTTCCTTAAATAGCTCACATGTGTGTCTAAACTAATTTAGAACTTATATCAATAAGTCCCAAATGTCTAGACTAATTGCCAAATCTCACAATTCGAACTATGAAAAGGGATGCCGTAATCATAATCGAATATGAGAATACAATTTTCACAATCGCTATCTTTTTAAAATCTCTCGTAGTGAAAACGTTTCCTCACAATCATTTTCATGAATGGAGAGAAACCTTATGACACTTAGATTTATCTAGTGTATGTGTTCCTATCCATATGAGTTTTTCATAACATAATCATAAGATAATGTTTGTGACAAATTTAACTCTTATGGATCTAACTTGTTCAATCTTGATTTCTCTCCTTATGGCATCACAAATGCCCACCATTGCTTCCAGGTTGTTAAGCAGCTCACCCTTTCCTTTCAATTGACTTTCCATTGATCAGGGTGCCTTGCCTCTATGCAATCAATTGAGAACTCATAGAACTTATATTCATAGTTGACTCAAACTTGAATGACATAGAAACAAGATTATGTCAACACGATAGGTCGCAAACCGCAAGTCGTGTGCTAGTGATTAACTATCGGTTTATTCTTGATTTAGCTCTCGAAATTTTCAAGACAATTGAGACTCCCACTGACCTCTTGACATATATGATTCTCTTGTCAATGAACTTTCCTTGACAAAACAAATATTCAAGAGTTAGTGTGAAATCCTCTCAAGATTATCACTTCACTCAATTGGTTCTGGTTGGTCTTTGTCTTCAGCAAGACATCACAACTTACCAATTTCAAATGTGCAGGAATAAGAAACTTTCCTTATTCCACATTTGATAAGTGTTATAAACCTACAAAGTGTGTCACTGAATGTCGCCATATTAACTCTAAGACTCAATATTAGAACGAAGTATGATCAACCTTTTCGATTTTAACCATTTCAATAATTTCAGTTCCTCTTCTTAATCATACAAATGCACTAAGACTCACTTAGAGGATCAATTGAGCTATGGTTCTTAATCATTAATTCAATCATAAAACATGAAAAAAGGTACTCTCCCCTCTTCTTAGAATGGATAAACTTTTATCTTTCTGCCTTATTGATCCTTCTTATTCATCCTGCCTTTCATTGAGACCTTTCCAATGATGCAGAATTATACTTAAACTTGTAAGCAAAACCATATTCACCAAGCTTTTGGCAAATCACGACAAATCTATTATTTTTCTTTATGGTGGACTAGACCATTGCACAAAATTGTGAACTTGATCTCTTAGTCCTTCACTTGACTCTTTGTCAATGAATTAGTCTTAAATTTCCAAATATAAAGTTTCTCATTCGTCACGCAAACCAAGTTGTATGATTCCAAGTTTCTGTCCAATTGAAACTTGGGCGATGAGAATCTTTCCTAATTTGGCAAATTCTCGACATTTCCACAAATAACATAATTAAGAATCAAATCCATTATTGCTAACAATAGAAATATACAAACATCAATTTTTCATACATGCCATTGCAAGGATAAATAAATAAGACAAAAACAAATTTTATTTTATTGTGGAAAAACTTTGTCCTTACAATCCAATTCAAATGAAAAACTATGCTAATACATATCTCTTAGCAATCTACCCTAACTCTAAAGTAGCGGCTCACAAATCTGATCTTTGAATCCGTGCGATCGAAATCCATTTCTTCATGATCAGATTCAGCATGCTTCTTCCTTAAGCTTCCTTTCTTTTCTTCGATCCTAAAGTAGAGCCATACATTTTGACTCTCCAATATCTTAGATCTCTCAGGTAGTCAGGGCAGCTTCGTCTCCAATGCCCCTTCTTTTTGCAATAAAAGCAAATTGACTCCTTTGGCTTAGCATATGGGACAATCTCAACCTTTTCTAGACTTCGAATGTTGCCAATGTCCAATGAATTTTGGGAGTTCAATTGACCAATCAAGTTTGCTTTACCAGTGCGCCAAATCATAGTTGATTTCGCCGCAATTAGCAAATAGGTAAAATCCATGAGGGTCACATCGTGTTCCATCATATAGTACTCTCTTACGAACTCACTATACGAGTTAGGAAGTGACTGAAGCACCCAGTCTATAGCCAACATCTCTGAGAATTCGACACCCAACATCCTCAACCTGTCAATGTGTGACTTCATCTTTAAGACGTGTGTACACACAGGTTGTCCATCTTCATGTTTCATTGTCATTAGGGCTTCAGTGAGCTTGAACTTTTCAAGCCTTCGTTCGTGTGGGTTAGGGAGAACAATAGGAGGAGGTGGAGGAAGTGAAGCATGACTCTCATTTCCTTGATCGTATCGTGGAACGTCATCTTCATTTGGAAAACTTGTTCCAAGGGATTTGGGAAGACCATTGTTAGATTTAGACATCTACAAAACGGGAGAAAATTCAAGTCAGTTGATAAGAATCCTTGATGTAACACCCAAATGAAACATCAAGGATAGGATCCAACACAATACTCTACAACCTAGAACAGGGATGCCGTAATCTAGTTGCAGAATATTTGAAGGTAGGTAAATGACGATTTATCAATTTCCACCATGAAAAACAAAAAAGAAATTTAAGTTTTAAATGTATTGAAAACTTCTAGATCCTTTGAGATTCATTGAACTTTTCAATGGCATGTTTAATCTAGATTATGCCCTTCAAGTTTGCGACTGGGATGCCGAGGATCACAAACAAGGTGTTAATGACCATGCAAATCAACATGGTGCACTATATGCTACTATCACCTAATCAATGTGCCGGTTAGCCACACACGGTCCATTGATCTATGATAAACATCGAGCCACCCTTTGCTACCAATGTCAATCCCTAATTAGTGTGCCGGTTAACCACGCACGCTCCACTAACGTTTGACAAGGGTCCGAAGTGTAATTCCATGGATTAGCATACAATTTCACATTTTGCCTAAAGTAACTATGATTCGGGAATTTGTAAAAGCATTTAGTTACTTTGTTCTTCATTATACTTATAATGGAAGGTTGTGTCCTATCTTACTCGTTCGGCTAACGACCCTCCACTAGTCAAGAGTGAGGTGGGTAAGAGTAGATACCCATTCAATCGCCATTTTATAGGCATTTTCCTTAAACACCCCTTATAGACCAGCTTAGTGAATGAGGCCTACTAACAGTTAGACTGACTCTTTACTCATACATATATATAATATTAGACTTTTAATGTTACATATAGTATAAGAGTGTATTTTATACTTTTAAAATACTAGGGTTTTAATCATATTTAACTTTTTTCAGATATTAAAACTTTTTAATTTTAAACTCTTAAATATTAAAATATTGATTTAATAATTATCCAAAATTAAACAATTAATTTAAAATTATTAAATCTTGTAGGATTGTCTATTAAATTAAACAATTAATTTAATCTAATCCCATATCCCCTAAGATTTGAAAATTTTATGGAATGGGATAATTCATAAGATCTTTAATTATCTATTTAAGGAATCAAGGATAATTACAAGATACGACATTATCCAAATCCCTAAAATTTGGGAATCCTATCTAGGGGACAAGGAAAATTTCGAAATTCTAGGGTTAGACAACCCTAAAATCGAAATCTTAGGGCCAAAGGAAAGGGTTTAGGAAACCCTACCAAAATTTCGAAATATAGGGTTTAGAAACCTTAATTTCGAAAATCAAGCCTCCAAGGTTTATTATCCATAAAACCTAATTGTCATATTCATACATATGTATCAAATCTAATTGAAAACAAAAACCTAAGGCTCTGATACCACTGATGGGTTTTATATATAGCAAAAACCCTAATTTGAGGATCTATGTTTTTCACTATTAGACATACAAGCATTGAACACAAAAACTAGAAAACTCTAGGAGGCACATGTAATTTTCGAAATTAACATATAATTAGGGTTAGAATACATACCTTTATTGTTATATTGTAATAACAATCAAATCCTTGAAGATCTTGAACTTTGGTAGCAAGCGCCACAAGTGTCGCGCCTCTAATGGCTCACAAACAAACCTAGCAACCAAGGATTACTATGGAGAGAGAAGGGAAGTGGAAAATTCGGCTCTAAGCCTCACTTGGAGTGCCTTTTACGAAATCCAACCCTATAGGGGTTTATATAGGTGATAAGGAAGGTTTAGGATTAGGCAGGTGTATCTTAGATAACCCTAATCCCTTAACTTCCTCCCTAAGGCTTCCAAGGCACCCTTAGAGCCCAAGGAAACCCTAGGACACTCTAGATTTCATTCCCCACATCTAAGGGAGGTTCTAGAATACTTCAATGCTCAACTTTTGAACATTGTCACCTTTAGTCCCTGTAGTTTCAATTAATTCCTTTAGTCCTAAAATTAATTCCAATTTAATTTCTGATTAAATATTAATTAAACAATATGATTTCTAATCAATATATTATATCCATAATGCATTAATAAATCATTTATCTTGATTTCAAATTAATTTATTAACCAAGTAATAAATTAATAAATCATTTTTCTCTCTCCAACAATTATCCTATTCCATTGCCAGGTTTGAAGGCAACCTAAAAGGACATTGCTACTATCAATTCAAGTACATACCAATTATAGTTATGGGCTTAGACACCTAATCCAACACAACCGACTCGCCGAGTTGTAGAACAACTCATCGAGTCCATCTTCATAAGCTAAGGAGATTGCCTTGGCCTCGCCGAGTTCCTCCTTGAACTCGTCGAGTACCATGATATTCATGCCCATTATGGACACAGACTGGTTGAGCCCTTCTCTAACCCCACTCACTGATCTGACTCATCAACAAAAGGGCTTGGGTTTGCGGCCCGACTCGTCGAGTCCATGAACTGACTCGCCGAGTCCATCTTGTGACATCTCTATTTTGTCGTTTATAGTCCATCCCAACACCTCCAACTCATAGATATGGACTCCTTATGCTAGCATTGCACGTAAAGTTGCTAACTTTACGTGCATGCAAGGTGTTATGGGGCTAAAACACTTAATCCAAGCTTCAAAGAAAACCTAGGTCATGAAATGGGATCTTAGCTGGATAAAGCCAACAACTTTGAGCTCCTAAAGCTCAAGAGTGTCCAGATCTGAAGTCCTTTTCGTCCTCAAAGGCTCAATACTCATATTGGCCTTGGAAATGACCCAAAAGGGGGAAAATACAAGCTAGAAAGGGAATCTAGATGATTAACAGGCAAGGTATAAGCTTTATACCTCCAAATGATCTGCAATGCTACCCCAACTCTGGATGTATAGCTTCTTCTTGCACCACCAAGGTCCTTCTTCCTTCTCCAAGCTTCAATTCACTCTCAAGGCAATAACTAGCTCAACAATGCAGTTGGGTGGCTAGGGTTTCGAGTTTTGGACTAGAGAGGCCGCAAATGAAACCCTAGGGAGGAGAATAGGATGCTTAAATAAGGCACTAAGTCCCTGGGATTAGGGTTTCCAAACCCAGACTAGACTCGCCGAGTCCACTGCCGACTCGCCGAGTTGGTCATTTAATCCGCGACACGGAACCCGCTCCGACTCGTTGAGTTTCCTCCTTAGACTCGACGAGTTGACCCCTTTGACTTAGGGTTTTCTTTCCTTTCCGGGTCTTCTGGATTCTAGGTGTTACAGGAGGTCCGAAGCTTTCTAGGATTAGCTAGATATTACCGAAGGTTTATCCAAGGGTTTTCTTCGATAGTTGCTCCATAGACAACTTTGACCCATAAAAGGAGCTACTTATACTTGGAGTGAGAATCACGAGGAAGCATTCGAGAAGTTAAAGAAGAATTTGTGTGAAGCACCGATTCTTTCTCTACCCGAAGGAGTTGAAGACTTTGAATTTTATAGCGATGCATCTGGAGTTGGGTTAGGTTGTGTTCTAACCCAAAGAGAAAAGGTGATAGCATATGCATCTCGATAATTGAAGGAGCATGAAAAGAACTACCCCACTCATGATTTGGAGTTGGTAGCGGTAGTATTTTCCCTAAAGATATGGAGGCATTATCTTTACGGCACAAAGTGCAAACTTTTCACTGATCATAAGAGTCTTCAGTATCTCTTTAATCAGAAGGAATTGAACATGAGACAACGACGTTGGCTAGAGTTTCTCAAGCATTACGACTGTGAGATACTTTACCACCCCGGTAAAGCAAATGTTGTCACTGATGCTCTAAGTCGAAAGGTAAACCTTGAAAGGAGAAGCCCAAGAGCATTAAGAATTGAAGTTGTCTCAACGATTGTGGAAAGCATAAGAAAGCTCAGGAAGAAGGTTCAAAGAAAAATGATAGAAAGGAAGAACGTTTGGGCAAAACGTTGGTGTTCAGTATGAATAATTAAGGATTGAAGGTATTCCAATATAGGATTTGGGTGCATAAGATAGGAGGAATAAGAGATCTTCTGATGGAAGAAGCTCACAAGACCATGTACTCGATTCATCCGCCAACACAAAAATGTATAGGGATCTGAAACCCTACTACTGGTGGCCGATGATGAAGCTCGATGTTGCAAAGTATGTGGCCGAGAGTATAACCTGTGCAAGAGTTAAGGCACAACATCAGAAACCATATGGGAGTTTAGAACCTTTACCTGTACCTATGGGTAAACGGGAAGACATCACCATGGATTTTGTCACTAAAATACCCAGAACAAAGAACGGTCACGACATGATTTGGGTGGTCGTTGATCGGTTCGCTAAGAGTGCACAATTTATAGCAGCCAATGAGAGATGGTATATGGATAAGCTTGTAAATGCTTACGTGAAGGAGGTAGTAAGACTTCATGGTGTTCCTTTAACGATTGTATCAGATCGTGATAGTCTTTTCACGTCAAGGTTTTGGAGGAGTCTACAAGAGGAATTGGGTACGAAATTGTGTTTAAGTATAGCTTACCATCCGCAGACCGATGGTCAGAGCGAAAGAACAATTCAAACACTTGAAGATATGCTAAGAGCATGTACCCTAGAGTGCTAAGGTAACTAGGATGAACACTTACCTCTGGTAGAGTTTTCCTACAATAATAGTTTCCACTCAAGAATCAAGATGGCACCTTACCAAGCTTTGTACGGATAGAAGTGTCATACGTCGTCTTGTTGGCTTAAGGCTGGAGAAAAGAAGTTTATGGACCCCGAGATAGTCCATCAGACTGCTGAAAAGTTGAAGGTGATTAGGGAAAGGATGTTAGAAGCTCATGATCGTCAAAAGAGCTATGCTGAAAAGAAGAGACGAACAATGACATTCGAAGTTGGAGATTCAGTTTTGCTTAAATTCTCACCGTGGAAGGGACTTATAAGATTTGGGAAAAGAGGAAAGTTGAGTCCAAGGTTCATTGGATCGTTCAAAGTTTTTCAAAGGATTGGGAACCAAGCCTACAAGCTAGAATTACCAGAAGAATTGTATGGTATTCATAACACTTTCCATGTGTGTTATTTGAGGAAATTCACGGGAGAAGTTGCCGACATAATTCCAATTTCTGAGTTAAGGATGGATGAAAATAAGAGGCTAATTGAAGAGCCAAAGGCGATTGTTAACCGTAAGACGAAGAAGTTGCGACGCAAGATGGTTGACTTAGTGCTTGTGCGATGGAAACATATGAATGGGCCAAATCTAAACGTAGAATGACATGATGAGTCACTATCCGCATTTGTTTACTGATGCATGATTCCGGGACGGAATCATCCTATGGGGGAGAGAAGTGTAATGCCTGTGTTTCGAGGCTAATCATTGATGTAATAGTTAGGGTCAAAGAATGTAACATATTTCGAAGTAATAAAGGAATTATTTGAGTATTATGTGAATTTATGTGCTTTATACTTGTTTATAATAATATAATAAATTTAGAATGAAAATAAGCATTAAAAATAAAATGTTAGATAAACCCGATATCTATAAAGAAAGTTTTAGTGGTCATGACAAGGATTCCGGAGATATAAACAACGCCAAAATCCGAGTTATAACGAAGAAGTTATGACCTGTCGAAGTTTCGCGCCAAAACCGACACGACGCTGTGTAACGTAAAAAAGTGAGTTTACGATAAAGTCTTTTTTAGCCTTAGCGATCTAAATGAAAGTCGTAGTATACATTAAACTAAGAGCGTGCATAAAAAGAATGCCCAAATCTGACTTCGTATGAGGAAGTTCTGAATTTTCTAGCAGTATGCAACCCGGAGATCGAATATTAGATCGAGCGATTTTTAGCCGACACAAGCTAAAAGAGAACCGAAGATCTCGTTAATAGTAGCTCAACGGTAAAAAGATAGACGAAAACGGACTTCGGATGAAGAAGTTATGAAATTTTAACGGACTTTTCCTGTCCCGGTCTGTTAAAAATATAACTTCAAAAATAAAGTTTAAATTAGCCGACGGAGTCTAAACGAAAGTTGTAAAGTACATCTTGCCTATGCATGGATATAAAGAACCTAAAAAATGGAGATCGTGTGTAAAAGTTACAAATTTTAGAAGTTGGAGGTGTAAATTGCGTGACTGGTGTGAGGCTACGCCCCGCGTAGTCCTTCAGATGCCTCGAGTACGAGTACGCCCCGCGTTGACCGAAGTATGCTCAATGGTCTCTTGTTGCGCAGTCCCGAAGCACCCAAGATGCACCATGCAATGATCAACACCTGTCCACTACGTGCATCGTGTGACAACCTGGGATTTCCATTCTGTGCAAACAATATCAAGTCAATAGAAGTTAGATCAGTTTCAGTAAATTTTCTGACTTTTGGTATAAGTTTGAGCATCTCAGGATTTACACTTAAAGAGATATCAGGAGAGAGGATGCACTAGGGTATTGTGCAACTCTGTTATTTCAAAACTCTATGATATTAGAGTTCATTGCTTGAATAAAATATTTTCTGCCAAAAACCCCAGGAGTATATATATGTTTCTGAGCCATAATTATTCATTAGTTACATTTCCAACTAGAGAAAAGCCGAATTCTCTTTCACGGATCTTCGGACTTTCACCCCAAAATGTGAGTACTTCTATCTAAGTGTGTTATAAGGCTTGATATGTGTCTAATACACTAGAAATCATAGGAAACCATCAAGATTTAAGAGTTTACGTCCCAAGAACATCTTCGACCGTAAACCCTTCTTTAAGGGGCAAAGAGTGCCCTAGTCCTTTCCTTGAGTAATGAAACTAACTTAGACTCACATCCTAATGTAAGTAGGACTAGAAAACACCCAATAACACCAAGAGTAAGGTGTTCACGGCCGAAGAAGTTCTTGGACCGTGAACTCCAAACAAAAGGGCCAAAGTGTGCTTTAAACTCTCCTTAAGCCTTAGACACTAGCCTAGATTCATTCCTAGTTAAATTAGGGATTTGAAAACACCAAAAACACCCTTCCATGAGAGATTAAGGCCGTAATCTCCAAGGGGTTTGGTCCTAGGCCGTGAACTCCTCAAAGGAGTTAAAGGATGCCCTAAACTCTTCCAAAGACCTTGCCATTAAGTAGAAATGTTTCTTAGGGTCTTATAGAGCCTCAAACATCAAATGGTCATGTAAGTATGAGCTTACGACCGTAAACTCATGAGTTTATGACCGTAAACTCACTTGTTGGTGACATTAGGGCTGTGAACCCTACACACACTAGCTTTTCCCTACAACACTTAGATGCAATCCTTGAGACTTAAAACACTTGTTAAAGGTGTTTAACATGTCCTAGGGTGTCTTGACTTTGTTTATTAGTTGTTTAAAGACTAATTTGATACATATATGTGATATTATATGTTAACTAGGATCATAGAGTGTGTTCAAGACTTCACTTGACACCGAGCAATCCTACATCTTCAGTTCATCCGTACCACTCACAACAGGTGAGTTCATACCCCTTAATCAATGTTTTAAATTTTTTTAAAATGTTTTATGGGGGGATACAAGTAGAATCATGATAGTTATTATATCAATCACATGTGATTAATAAGCAGCGTTCAAATGATTTACTACTCATTAGCTGTTTTAGCAAACAGTTTTCTTCACACGATTTTCATAAACGTTTTTATATGTTTAAAACTCCTTATTAAACTGTTCATTTTACGCTGTAGGTTTCATTTCAAACTCATTTACAATTGTGTTTCAAACAAATGTTTCTTTATACTTAAACTGTTTATCAAACTGTTTTGCTTCAAACTGTTTTACAAATTCTTATACTTATCAAATACATTTACTTAAGCTCTGTTATACTTATTATCAATTACATGCCTATATATGTATAGTTATATAAGAAATGTTTAAAGGACTTAGGAAGGCTATCCGCCTTATTTCCTTTTCGCCATTGAGATGTGGTCTGGTGGGGTACCGGGTATCCGTCCGAAGGTCATTTCAATATTAGTTATGTATCATGTGTACATATATAGTCATAAAGGTTCTTCCATGTCCACTCAATACCCTTGGGTAGCAAGGGTATAATTCCATGTTCATATGTACCAGTTACTTCACTAGTAAGTTACCATAGGGGTAGCACAGGAGGATACTAATACTATTACTAGAACAATGAAACATACCATGAGTCAGTTCGAGTAGTACTCACAGTACATTACTATACTATTAGATAGATATGTTTACATGATTACACTTACATGAGTATGTTTACAAAGATACATTTACATGAGTGCGTTTACATATACGATAATAGGACATACATCACTAGGTGCTATAGCATGGAACGATTTCAAGATCTAACTATACCAATGAATCACAACGCATTGTGATAGTTATATTGGGTATACATGATCATAGTAATGTGGATGTTCACGGCTTGCAAATATGCAGGGGTCGTGTATGGGTCCCAAAATCCCTTTGACAAGGGAGCGTCTAGCCTGGGATCTAGCCATCACATTATGCCTTATCCCTCAAATAAGGCAATATTAGTACAGAAGTAGTCACTTATTACAAATACTACAGTACTTACAAGATTTACAATAGACTTAAGGTAGTTAGTACGGTTGTAGTTATTTGATACTACACCATAGTACTATTTCATTTTCCCATTACATTCACTTCGTGAACATTCACACGATGCACAGTAATGTAGAAACTATATTTTTGGCTAATGATAGTCGAGTTTAGGAAAATACACACTCTTACAAGAGACACACACACAGATACTAGATGCCTTGGTAGAATGATACTTTTAGTAGGAAACATATGGTTTTCTAGGATGTTCAAAATAGTTACATACTTACAGTTCATATACATTTTCAATACTTACAGTTCATATAAATTTTCAATACTTACAGTTCATATACATACAAATTAAGAGACTAAAATACTTATGATCTCACCAGCTTTAAAGATGATACTCTCTTTCAACATAACTTGTATCCACAGGTCAACCATAGACAGGTACCGATGCAAGGTTTAGAGAAGATGGTGCTCGTTCAAGACTCATATTTGATTTTGATTTATACCTTAGTGTCTATTATAATTTGACAGAACACACTTGTATTAAAATTATATTATTAATGCAATGGATGATGTTGTTGCTTGTTTACTACTTTTCATTGTTGTGATACTGTACATGACGTCCTCCACCCCAAAACGTTTCCGCCGTTCATGGTTTTAGGGTGTGACACATCGTACCACCGAGGGTATGCCCTGCGTAATCCAAAGTCTCGCACTATAAAAGGATAGCGAGGGCAACTCTTTTCTCACACCTCAAACTTCTTTCTTTCTCTCTCTACCCTCTCTCTCTCTCTAAACCTCCCAAACACCCCCGAAGCCTAGGAAACCTCCCTAGAACTAGAAGAAAGCCCCGAATCTCCCGAAGGCTCAGAGAAAAATAGTTTTTTTGGTTTGAACCTCTGCCTACACATGGTTGCCTTGCAGACCTATATGGCTGAGGAATCCCCTTAGCAGTAGTGTCCATCCCGATGAAATTCCTTAGGATAGGTCCCTTATAATAGATGCTTTAGGGACGTAAAGTGAGGATAACGGGAATGGGTAACCGGGTTGAATGATTGTTGAAAATAATAAACTTATTTATTGTAGGTTGAAAACCCTATGTGCTCACCAGGCTCCTCAGCCTGACCCACTCAGTTTCTTGTATTGCAGGTAGTGACACAAAAGCATAGATACAATAATCTGATGAGAGATTATGGATTATAGGTCAGTAGAAATAAATAGAAGCGTTGTATGGCCTATGTTGTTTTTGGTTTATGCTTTTGATCTGTATTGACAATGACATCCCGAGTTTTGTAATGTAATGATAATACATTTCTTAGGAAATGCTTTGATAAATTTTTATCTATATTTTTTTGGGAACAAATTGCACAACACTTCTTTAAAAGAGTTACTCTGATTTGAAAATAAAGCATAAACAAATCGGTCTTTTCTGGCCATGAAATTGGGGTTAAAACAAACCCCATGGCAGGGGATGGTATGATTGGGTTGAAATAAACCCCAGGGAAAGCCCATTATTATACGATCGGGTTGAAATAAACCTCAGGGTGGGGCCCCGGGGCTGGGCCCATATTTGTTCATTGGGTTGGAATATATTGTTAGATTAGGTGTCTAAGTTCATAACTATTTCTGGAATGTACTTGACCCGATTAACATTGTCCATTTGGGTTGCATGGCATTGCAACACTTGGATAGATTAAATGAGAGAAAGGATACTTAAGGATTATTAATATATTATAAGTTCTAATATATTAATAAGATTATTTAATTAGTATTGATTAAAGAATTAATTTGGAATTAATTAAGTGATCAAAAAGAGACTAATTAAATATATAGGGTTGATTGTGTAAATCATCTATTCTTTTATAGTGGGTTAATGGTCCATGGTTTGTATGGATTGGGTTAAAACCCATAAGGTGCTCCATGGATAGTCCATGGAGGTTACAAACTCATGGATCATGGAATATGGAAAGCCATGACAATTAGGGTTTACATGGTGTAACCCTACTTGTGCCACAACTATATAAAGACCCCTAAACTAGCAAAATCGGCACTTGTACAAGTAAGAAAGAGGGCTAGCCGATTTTTGAGGTGTTAGTGAACTTCTCTCAAGGTTACTCCAAGTGTTGTGGTGTTGTGTGAGACATTTGAGGCATCACACTTAAGGTGCTAGGCTCAAAAGTGTTGGAATAGTGTCTAAGGCTGCAACTATATGAGGCAAGTATTTGACCCGGTTGTGCATGGTCCTTTTGGGTTGTCTTCACCATAGCAACTTGATAGGATGATTTATTAAGAGAGAATAAATATTATTAATATATTATGAGAATAATATAAAGAATAATAATATTGTTATTTGATTAATATAAGTCATTAATTAATTAGAATTAATTTGATGACTTAAAGAGATTAATTAAATAAGAGGGTATAAACTGTCAATTGGTTGATAGTTAAACTTTGGACTGTAAATCCATATTGGATAGACGGTGGACGGATTCTAGAAGCTATGGATAGCTTCAAATCGTCCAAGTCTATCTAAGGAATGGATTTGGATTGCTTTAAGAGAAGATTATCCAATTAGGGTTTAAGCTGTAACCCTTAAGGAGTCTACAAGTATAAATAGACCCTATGTCAAAGGGAAATCGACACTTGATCTAAAGTAGAGAACCCCTGGCCGAATTCCCTCCCCTCTCCGCTCTCCCAAATCATCCTTCTTGCTATTTGGTGTTTGTAAGCCATTAGAGGAGTGACAATTGTGACTCTAGAGCTCCAAGACAACAAGATCAAACAAGAGATTCAAAGGTATGATTCTAGATTTGATTTAACATTGTTCTTATTCCTAATTAATTATTAGAAGTCTTGGATTCAAAGCATGTTTAATTAGAAAGCCTAGATCCAAGCATTAGGGTTTTGCATGCGCACATAGGAAAGTTCTTATGGCTAAAACCCATCAAAAAGGTTCTCAAGGAATCCAAACAACAAAAATGTATGTTCTTCTTCTAGCATTTATGTTTAAAAGTTCCCCATGCTATGCTAGATAGGTTAAGAACCATGGAAAATAATTTTGCATGTATCTTAGTAAAACATAGATCCAAGGTTTATAGGGTTGCATGTACACCTTAGGAGTGTTAGAATGCTCAAAACCCTTCGGTGGTATCAGAGCCTAGGCTTGTTTATTTGATACTTGATGCAAAGTTGTTGAAAAACCTCAGTTTTCTGCATTCTGCAGCATGAACTCGCCGAGTGCATGAGGACAAGGAATATGTCCTCGACAAGGAGCTTAAGGAACTTGATTCGTCTGCTAGTCCTTAGGAGATCGCTAAATACCAGACACATGAAAGAGATGCTACCAAAGTAGCATATATCATGTTGGCCACAATGACAGCCGAGCTCCAAAAGTGTTATGAGGACTAATATCCTTTTGAGATGCACCAGGATTTGATGGACCGCTACCATCAGAGTGCTCGTCAAGAGTGATATGAAATCATATCCTCCATGATAACAACCCGGATGAAGGATGGTGAATCCATCACGGGCCACATGCCGAAAATGCAAAGGTATGTGGACTGTTTGCTGAAACTGAATGTGAACTTCCCCGAGGAATTGGCAATTAACATCATTTTGCATTCCCTACCTTCGTGTTATGATCAATTCTGAATGACATACCACATGAACAAGGAGGAAGTTACACTCAACAAACTTCAAGGACTCCTGAAGACCGCAAAAAGTGGTCTTAAAAGTAAGTCGGTTGTTACTACTCCTACTCCTACCGCGGCCCCTGTCTTGGCAATCCGGCAAGGCAAAGGAAAGAAGAGGAAGAGCCCTTCGAAGGGTACCAAGGGAAAGTCCCTTGATGGCTCCTCTTCAAGTGGAACCAAGAAAGGTTTCGTCACTCCTTCTGCCAACCCTAAAGAGGCTGAATGCTTCTATTTCCATGAAAAGTCGCACTGGAAGCGAAACTGCCCAAAGTACCTGGAAGATGTTAAGGATGTGTAACACCGAATTTTTTTAATAAAATTGTCATTTTTAACTCACAAAAATTCTCATAATACATTTCAAAAATATCCCCAATTATCAAATTAACAAAACACAAATCCCTAATTGTTTGATTAATAATCCAGGATCCTCCATAATATAACTCTTTATCTCGTGTGTACAATCGAGTCATCGCCTTCCCATGATCATGAGAAGTACCTGAAACACATAACACATAACACGGTAAGCACAAAACTTAGTGAGTTCCCCAAAATACCACAAATAGACATTAGCCACTCGAGGCTATAACTCTGTAAGACCCTACGGTCAATGCGTCTCAGTGGGACCCTCCAGTCCCACAACTCTAATGGACCCTCCGGTCCTAACTCTGTGGACCCTCTGGTCCTAACTTTGAGGACCCTCTTGTCCTTACTCTGTGGACCCTCCGGTCCTAACTCTATAAGCTCATAATAAATACACAACATAATTTACATAGACATAATGCAGGATATCGCAGTACTCAAATAAACACATAAGATCAATATATATACACATAATACCATAACAACATACGTCACAAAGACAGTATGCACGACAACACATTACAAAAAAATAAACAAATAAGACCCTCTGGTCTATATGTACTGAGACCCTCTGGTCAATAATATACTAAAACCCTCTAGTCAATAGTGAAAATAAGACCACCTGTTCATCAACAAGACTAAGACCCTCCGGTGACACACAAATTACAACAAAGATAAGTATAGTGAGAAGACTCACCTCGGTTAGCGAACAGATCCTATAAATGTTGTTGTTGTACTCCGGCCTCTAACTCTGAGCCAAACCCATAATTAACCCCATTAGGATTTAAGACCAACCTTCATATATTAGGTCTAAATATGGTCCACCAACCCAGTCCATAACTAACTCAAGCCCATTGGGCCCACCAAGGCCGAAAACCAAATAGGCCCATAAAGGTCCACTAAATGTCCAACTATGGCCCAATTTTCCATATTGGGCCCAAACCTCATGTGGGACTTAACCTAAAGCCCATCAATAGCCCAATCACTAAAGCCCAAAAGGAAGGCCCAACTCAAGGCCCAAGCAACATTAGGATTTTCACATGAAATGATGATTAGGGTTAAGTGTTCTCACTTAACCCATTAAGGACTTAACCCATTAAGTCCATTATTCCACTAAGCCATTTAACAATGGAGTCGGCATGAGTCATAACTCCAGTCCACTGGTCCAAATGTGGGTCCCCATAGGTCCAAACCCACCAACCCTAAAATTAGGGTTTTCTAAACCCTAATCAGGGTTTCTAACCCAATATCCCATCCAACTAGTCCAAATCAAGCATTTGGGCCGATTAGGGTTCACTATGCCAAGCACCACCCATTACCACCTCAGGTAGTGGTGGTTAATGGCGGCTCACGGCGGCGACCACCACCTCAAGGTGGTGGTGGTGGTTTTTCCCCCAATCCCTCCACTAAAAATGCTAACACAAGTCCCATTTCACAAGAAATACTCTTAATCATCACAAAAAAATACACACAGCCACCACCATATGGTGGCTGGTGATGGTGATGCGATGGCAGGAGGCGGCAGCCACCATGGTTGGCAGGAGTCATCGAAAAACGCCTAGAGCGGCCCCACTGCCACTGACGTCGGCTATCGATGTTTCCGGCGCGTACCCACGGATTACAGCGAGAGAGAGAAGAAGATAGGTTGCAACGAACTTACCGATGGCTGTCAGTTGCTCTCATCACACACATAACGAGCCATCTTCAACCTTGATCTCGGTGGTTCCTCCATCCGCCCTTGACGTCTCCGGCCGGCAGTAGTGTTGCGGCGGCGTTACAATGGCAAGGTATCCGTTTGGAGGCTTCATTTGATCAGAAAAGAGAGCAAGAAGAAGGTGCCGATGTGAGGCTCTCATGAGGGTGGCGGCTACAGTATGCTTCTCGGTTTAGGGTTAGAGGACGAGTAAGGAGTGTCGGGTATAACCCGTGCCTCACTTTTAAACACTCCAGCTCTTTACAATTTTAGTCCCTCCTCACTAGACTTCTTTCAATATTAATCCATCATTTACACTTTTCCCCCTAACTCCATAATTTCATTTCATAATAACCCCAAAATTGCCAAGCAGTCCCTTTTCTATAAATTATTTACAATTGCAGCCCCCGCCTTTATAAATAATTACAAAACCAATTCAAAACTTACGCTTTTTAACCCCCAAATTCTAAAATTATGAGGGTAACTCCTCGAAACCAACACTTCACTCATTATTAATTATTTTAGGGTTTCTACTCATGTTAACCCTTATCTATTTATTTATTTAATATACGGGATGTTACAACTCTCCCCCACTTAAGTTAGATTTCGTCCTCGAAATCATTCCTTATCATCCCTTACACGCCCGACAACTTGAACGGAATGGCCACAAATCCGAGCATAACCCCATCCGTTCAATCCAACAGAGCTATCTCAACCAACCACATTGTAATTGTAACCAATAAGTTCAATTTAATCCAAGCCCTATTACAACCGATCTGTAGTCACACATCATTTCTAACCTTAGTCTTCTAACACTCACTAACTCCATACATGTTGTGGTCCTTCTCAAACCAATCGAATTGACCCTCCCAAGTCTAGAACATCGGATGCAACCCCTAACTACTACAAATGAAAACCATCAGGAATCTGAAATATCACCTCATCTATACTTTACACAGATAGGACCAAACTCAAGCTCGAGAGTATGGTTCGACCACAAAATTGGGACTACTCACATCCAATCTGATACTCAACTCATGGGCCGTGATTCGCGAATCTACGCGTACATTACTTCTCTAATCCCTTCCGAGTTGTGACAACCTTTTCCCGATTCGAGATATAACGGATTCTGATTATTATGGAGACCCCGGTCTCGCCACCGGTCCGGCCACCAGGTTCCCAAAGACTCAGTCTTCAAGGCTACCTAAGTCTAAGAGCTCCGCTGTGTCATCCTCTAACTAGGGAATACTACATATTCACGTAGTCTTATGATACGCTCACACTGACTCGTGAATGCTATAGCTCCTTGCAGGCTTACATCACCTACTTACTCACTCGTCAATGCTACGACTCCCTGCAGGCTTACATCACTTACTTCTAACTGTTATGGCTCCCCGCAGGTTTATGTCGCTCACTCACACGCCATGGGCTCTCCCCATGGTTTTCCCTGTTATTACAAAGTGATTACTCCCACCTGGATCCTTCCACTCTCTTACCATGCCACAATCTCATCATTAAACCAACACCATAATGCGCTCATTGAACTCATGCTCTGCGATCCATCATGGACAGTTGAACCCACCCACTCCATACGACAATTGTCGCAACAACGAACTTTCCCTCGATACAATTCACATTCTTGAACCATCGTCGTTTGATAAGAACTAGTTGATGGGTTTCCACTGGAACAATAACCACTCGATACTCAACTTATCATATCATAAACTCGAGTCTCAAAAATAATCCAACAACTTAGGGCATCATACTCAGACACCCCGATACACCAACATCGAATCTCACGTTTGCTTGCCTCAACCTCTGATCTCCCACTCACGGCATCATACTCAAATGCCACGATACACCATCACAGAATCTCATAATGTCTTGCTATGACCATTGATCTTCTCCTCGCATAAATTATAACCTCGAAATACTCCACTCACAAATTGAAACACGGAAAATTTGTCAATGAACGAGATCACATTGACAGTCATCCGAAACCCCATCCTCTTACTGATCAATACCCAAGCGAAGCTACTCATAAGAACTCTGTAACTAAATGAACAATCAAATGATGCTCTTCCTGGAGTATAAATAACAATCTATACATCGAATTGGCAATCCCAACAATTGAAACTGGACCTCAATGAATCAACCGCCTCGAAGTCAACCATTACATCCCTGTAGAGTCTCTGACCATAATAAGATCCCTGATCCACAGCTACTCGCCATGAATATACTCATCCTTTCCTGAACCCGTACAATAAGCCTCGCCTCGCTCTACACCTCGCCTCGTGCACCAATAAACCAAGTTTCATATGTCCGTACCACAAATCCCCATAACCAAATCTTCTAACCGCAATGTGAACAGATTGTTGATCCTGTTAACAGAATACCCAGTCCTCCCCCACTCAGGGTTTAACCATCACCAATTGACATATCAACAGAGTACTCCACAGACTGTTTCACCAGATACACCACACTTGACTCTTGGAACGCACTACACAATACTTGATGACCTTTCTAGAAGACCAAGCAATTTCATTCATCCCGATTCTCAAACGAAATCCTCGGAACTTCCCAATATGACTGTCTCCATTCACCTAGAACCTTGTCTGGTTGTACATGCAATTATTCTGACAGTCCTGAATTAGCACTTCCTCCCTAAAACCTCATTCGTCACCCCACTGCAAGGGTCGTCATAGCACATAAGACCTTACTCTCACAGTCGATTCGCTGGATCGTCACGAAAACCAACAACTAGATATACCCCTTTCGTATTCTATAAACAGTTGCTTATATACAACTTACCAAACTCAAACAAGGCATACTCGAGCCCTCGCTAGTCACAGTACTCACTAATACCCTTCTCGGCATAAGAATGAAACTCAATGCACTCATACAATAAAATACTCTTGGTGCCAATATCGCTACTCCCTGGTGCCCCCACAAGGTTTTCTTCTAATCTCTGACATCAGAACTCACTTATCCATCCTATAAAAATGGGAAAAAGGAAGAATACAATCCTCAAAATAGAACCTTGACATCACAGGCCATCGCCCGACCACTTAACTCAGACTGCAATCTTTCATGATGCATCATCTCCATCCCTATTTGAGTCTTGCGACTCCAACTGGCACCTCAACAGTCAAAACCCTCGAGATCTAAACTCAAATTTTCCCACCCAGGGTATGCTCCATTTAAGCTCAACCGATATGTCCCTCTGGCCCGACAATCTCCCATCTCCACTCCCGGTCTGAATAATCATAACCGAGTAACTGTTAAGGTGAAAACACACTTTGCTACGAATCATGGTAGCCGAACTGTAACGCCCGGGTTTCAGGGCTAAGCATTTTTGTCAATGTAATAGTCTAGGTCAACTCTTGTAACTCTTTTTGAAGAAATAAAGATGAAATATTTGAGTATTATGTGAATTATGTGTGTTTATGTGTTTATTATTTAATTATAAGTGTATAATTAATAAAGAATAAAAATAAGCGTCAAAATTAAAGTATGAGATAAGCCCAATGTCTCTACATAAAGTTGTAGAATATGTCTCAAGGTTTCTGTACATATAAAGAACGCCGAAATCCGAGTTATAACGAAGAAGTTATGGCCCGTCGAAGTTTTACGGCAAAACCGGCACGACACCGGGAAGCGTAAATAGTGAATTTACGATAGATTGAGATTTAGCCTTATCAATCTAAACGAAAGTTGTAGAATATGTTAAACTAAGAACGTCGATAAAAAGAACGCCCAAATCTGACTTCGTATGAGGAAGTTATGATTTTTCTAAGATTCGGCTTAGCAGTGCACGGCCCGAAAGTCGAATTTTTGTTCGAGCGGTTTTTGGCTTACGCAACCTAAATGAGAGTTGAAGATCTCATTAATAGGAACTCAACGGTAAAAAGATGGACGAAAACGGAGTTCGTATGAAGGAGTTACGAATTCTTCGCGGTCATTTAACAGTCTAAACGCCTCTTACTGTTAAATTTGAGATCGGTCGAGAATTAGCCGACGGAGTCTAAATGAAAGTTGTAGATCTTGTTTTTACCTACGCGTGGAAAAAAAGAACGTCGAAAACGGAGCTCGTATGCGAAAGTTACGGGGTTTAGAAGTTGGCAGAGTGCTGCTGCAAAAGGGGTGACGTGGCTGAATATGGGCCAAGGCTTTCTCCCCAAGGAAAGCCATCAGATGATGACACGTGGCACTGACTCGGCGAGTCAGTGAACCGACTCGGCGAGTCCGTCAGGATTTCACCCTATAAATAGAAGTGCCGGGTTCTCTCATTTCTCACACCTTTCCCCACTTCTTTCTCTCTCTACACTCTCTCTCTAAGCCTCCTTAAGCCCCCTAAAGCCTAGGTAAACCCCCTAGCACCCGAAGGAAGCCCCGAGGCTCCCGGAGTCCCGAGAAAAGAGCCTTTCGTCTCGGGAACGCTGCTCCAGCGAAGCCCGGTTTTCGAGAAAACTCGCTGTAAGTGAGCTACGCCTAACCTATCTTTAGTTTAGCTTACGTTTTAATATAGTAATGTTATTAGGACCTTATAATAAGTACTTGGGCTATTATTATGGGTTATATAAGTATCGTTTAACGCTTATATAATAATAATAATAGCTAGACTATTAATTAATCGCGGTTATCGTTAGACTAAACCCTAGTGGTGTTGGTACTAGGTTTTATCGAAGGAATATCGTTTTGAGAGTATCGAAGCGTTGTCCGAGTGCTGAGTCACCACCTTTCAGGTGAGTGCATAGTTACTTTCAGCTTACACATAGATATGAAGTATTTTATAAATTACGTGCTATGTGTGCATATTATCTGATTACTTGCTATCTATGCTGGATGAACGTTGTTATACATGTTTTCAATGATTTAAACTGTATATGTATTTTATATCTACGAAAATGTTGGGGTAAAACATGGGTAGATGTAATAGGTGATGTGTGATAAAATGATGAGAGGCCTCGATGTTGATGTTGTTGTTTCTGTCATCTAGCGGAGTATGGATGACGACCACGGACTCTTCTAGACAGTCCAGTGGAACATTAGCAGGCTCGCAACCTGTAGGTGTTTGTGAACGACGTGTTCACCGGTGTACTCCATCCCCCACATGGTTGCCTTTAGGACATTTATTGCTGAGGAATCCCCCTAGCAGTAGTGTCCGTCCCGATGATGATCCTTAGGCTAGGTCCCTTATGATAGGTGTTTAGGGACGTAAAGTGAGGATAACGGGAACGGGTAATTGGGTTATTGTTGATTGATGAAATTAATAAACTTATTTATTGTGGGTTGAAAACCCTATGTGCTCACCAGGCTCCCAAGCCTGACCCACTCAGTTTTATGTATTACAGGTAGTGGCGCATGAGCATAGGTGTGATGTTTTGGACGAGGGATTACGGATATAGGCCTATAGATATGAAATAATGTAGTAAGGCTTATATTGTACTGTTTATGCTTTTGATTTGTACGAACATGACATCCCAAGTCTTTTAATGAAATACATTTCTATGGAAATGCTTTTGATAAATCTTTATCATATATTTGTTTTGGGACAAATTCCGTAACACTTTCATTTAAAATGTAACTCTGATTTTTAAACAAAGCATAAACAAACCGGTCTTTTCTGGCCGTGATTTTGGGGATGTCACAGTTGGTATCAGAGCATTAGTTTAAGCGAACTAGGAATTTGTAGGATTTCTAGACTTAAACTTAGAATGCTAAGCAATGATTGTGAGGTGTGAGCACTAGCTTATTTTAGGAATTGTGCCTAAAATGCTTTTATGTGCTAAATGCTTTGTGCATGATATGCTGTTATTTGTTCGGATCTATGGTCTGTTGCCGACCGGATCTGGAAACCTTATGTGTTTAGGATTCTAAACGTACGACTACGATATTAGAACTAGCATGTAAACGTTTCGGAGTGACAAGGACAATTCAAACGTCTATCCTAAATAAAGATCTAAATTCACCTTATTCGGTGTATAGATCAAGATGGCAAGGACCCGTAGCGGAAACGTGAACGCGAATGGAGATAGGAACCAACCCCCAGTGGTTCAACAAATACCTGTTGTAGAAGAAGTTGCACCTGAGCCAGTCACGATGGCCGGAATGCAAGCGATGATCCAGGCTATGTTGGATCGTCAAATGGAGGAAACCAGACGTTTGCTCCAGCAAAATCGAGAGGAAGAGACTATTCAGATCAAACAGCCCGAGTTGAACGAAGGGCAGACTGAGGAGGGAAACTATAGTGGGACTGTTGGTCAAGCCAACCCACCGATAGTTAGGCAAAACCACCAGGAGGGAGGAAATGACGGACGTGGATGCAAATACAAGGATTTCATGGCATCCAAGCCACCGAGTCTATCTGGAAGCCCGACGCCAGTGGAAGTCATGAATTGGATCTCTGAGATGGAGACAATGTTTGAGAGTTGCGAGTGTAGCAATAGGCAGAAGACCGCTCTTGCGGTTCCTTTGTTGAAATCTGGAGTCCTAAGCTGGTGGAAGCTACTAGCTGACTCAATGCCCAAAGGGGAAGCAAGCAAGATGTCGTGGGAGGATTTTCTGGTACATTTGAAGATGCAATACTGCTCTGAGCAGGATCTTCTGGAAAACAACAACGAATTCCAAAATCTGAAGAAGGGAATAATGAGCGTTACGGAATACGCTGCAAGCTTTACTGAGAAAATGAAGCTTGTTCCTCACCTCGTCCCAACTGAACTCTCCAAGGTTAACAAATTTGCCCTCGGATTACCAGCGGACTTCGGTCCAATGGTCAAACAATCTACCACTCTGAAAGCCGCCATCTGGGCTGCTAAGAATGTGGAGACCCAGATACGAGAGAAGGGTCTGGAGAGAGCGGAAGTGGGAGAGAAAAGGAAATTTGACGGATCCTCAAGGTCCGGTAAGAAAGGTAGATTCTCGAAGTTTGGTTCGAGAGGAGGAGGATCAGAAGCGAAGTGGTGTGACAAGTGCAAGAAGAAGCACTCTGGGAAGTGTGAAGGAGGGGTCACTTGTTACAAATGTGGAAAGCCTGGGCACTATGCCAATGAATGCACGTTCACTAAGAAGGTCTGTTATGAGTGCAACGAGGAGGGGCACATTTCAAGGGATTGCCCGAAGAAGAAGGAGACAGGAAGACCCAACATACCACCGAAGCCGAAGGCGAGAGCCTTCCAGATGACGCTCGAGGCTGCAAAGGAGGCAGCAGACGTCGCTTCAGGTACCTTTCTTGTAAATGGTTTGCCTGCAAATATACTATTTGATTCCGGAGCCAACTACTCCTTTGTGTCGCATAAATTTGGTGGGAAATTAGCATTGCCTGTAGAAAAACTAGATAATGCCCTGATTGTAGAAGTTGCCAGTGGCAAATTCGTACCTGTTAGTAATCGTATTAGGAACATCGTCATTGACCTAAACGGAAACGAATTCGATGAAGAGCTATTACCCATAGAGTTAAACGGTTTCGACATCGTTTTGGGTATGGATTGGCTTAGCGCCAACGATGCTGAGATTCAATGCCGAAAGAAGATAGTAAAGGTAAACCCACCCGGAAAGGAATCATTTATGGTGTACGGGGACAAACGCAGAGTGAATTCTGGAATCAACTCCCTGATGAAAGCCAGGAAATGTTTGTCCAAAGGATGCGCATCGTACTTGGCATTCGTAATCGATGCTAAGAAAGAAAAGAAAGAGGTGCAGAATATACCGGTTGTGTGTGATTATCCGGAAGTCTTTCCCGAAGATCTTCCCGGATTACCACCTGATAGACAAGTGGAGTTCCGTATAGACTTGTTACCAGGAACAACACCAATAGCAAAAGCACCTTACCGATTAGCACCGACGGAGATGAAGGAGCTCATGACGCAACTTCAGGAGCTGTTGGATAATGGTTTTATTCGACCTAGTTCATCACCCTGGGGAGCTCCGGTGTTATTCGTGAAGAAGAAGGACGGAAGTATGAGAATGTGTATAGACTATCGAGAGCTGAATAAGGCAACGGTGAAGAACAAGTATCCATTGCCAAGGATTGATGACCTATTCGATCAGCTGCAAAGTTCGAGCTACTTCTCAAAGATCGATCTTAGGTCAGGATATCATCAGCTAAAGGTGAGAAAGCAGGATATTGAGAAGACTGCATTCAGAACGAGATATGGACACTACGAGTTCTTGGTTATGTCATTCGGGCTAACCAATGCTCCCGCAGCATTCATGGATTTGATGAATAGGGTTTGTAAACCATTC
Organism: Lactuca sativa; assembly: GCF_002870075.4. Classification (NCBI taxonomy): domain Eukaryota; kingdom Viridiplantae; phylum Streptophyta; class Magnoliopsida; order Asterales; family Asteraceae; genus Lactuca; species Lactuca sativa. Next base: position 209,118,587 of record NC_056630.2, on the reverse strand, counting down.
CTCGATAAATCCGTGATAGTGTTCATCGACGACATTCTCATCTACTCAAAAAGCCAAGAGGAGCATGGAAAGCATCTACGGGAAGTATTAGAAGTGTTGAAGAAGGAGAAGCTTTTTGCAAAGTTCTCCAAATGCGACTTTTGGATACGGGAAGTCCAATTCTTGGGTCATGTTGTTAACCAGGAGGGAATAATGGTTGACCCCGCAAAGATCGAGGCTGTAATGAAGTGGGAACGCCCAAAGAGTCCCACGGAAATTCGAAGCTTTCTAGGATTAGCCGGATATTATCGACGATTTATCCAAGGCTTTTCTTCGATAGCTGCTCCATTAACAGCTTTGACTCATAAAGGAGCTACGTATACGTGGAGTGAGAAACACGATGAGGCATTCGAGAAGCTAAAGAAGAAGTTATGTGAAGCACCGATACTTTCTCTACCCGATGGAGTCGAAGATTTCGCGGTTTATAGTGACGCTTCTGGAGTCGGGTTGGGTTGTGTTCTGACCCAAAGAGAAAAGGTGATAGCATACGCATCTCGACAATTGAAAGAGCACGAAAAGAACTACCCCACTCATGATCTGGAGTTGGCAGCGGTAGTTTTTGCCTTAAAGATATGGAGGCATTACCTCTACGGCACGAAGTGCAAGCTCTTCACTGATCATAAGAGTCTCCAGTATCTCTTTAATCAGAAGGAGTTGAACATGAGGCAACGACGTTGGCTAGAACTTCTCAAGGACTACGACTGTGAGATACTTTACCACCCAGGTAAAGCAAATATTGTTGCTGATGCTCTCAGTCGGAAAGTCAATCTGGAAAGGAAAAGGCCAAGAACGTTAAGAATTGAAGTCGTCTCGACGATTGTGGAAAGTATCAGGAAAGCTCAAGAAGAAGCTTTAGAGAAAAATGACCGAAAGGAAGAACGCTTGGGAAGAACGTTAGTGTTCGGTACAAACAGTCGAGGACTGAAGGTATTCCAAAATCGAATCTGGGTACCTAAGACGGGAGGAATAAGAGATCTTCTAATGGAAGAAGCACACAAGACCATGTACTCGATTCATCCCGGTAGCACTAAAATGTATAGGGACCTAAAACCCTACTACTGGTGGCCGACGATGAAGCTCGATGTTGCGAAGTATGTGGCCGAGTGCGTAACATGTGCGAGGGTTAAGGCACAACATCAGAAACCGTATGGGAGTTTGGAACCTTTACCTATACCCATGGGTAAATGGGAAGACATCACCATGGATTTTGTGACTAAACTGCCCAGGACGAAGAACGGTCACGACATGATTTGGGTAGTCGTGGATCGTTTCACCAAGAGTGCACACTTCATAGCAGCCAACGAGAAGTGGTCTATGGATAAGCTCGCAAATGCTTACGTGAAGGAAATTGTAAGACTTCACGGTGTCCCTCTTACGATTGTATCAGATCGTGATAGTCGTTTCACGTCAAGGTTTTGGAGGAGTCTACAAGAGGAGTTAGGTACAAAGTTGTGTTTGAGTACTGCTTATCATCCGCAAACTGATGGTCAGAGCGAAAGAACGATTCAGACGCTAGAAGATATGCTGAGAGCATGTACCCTCGAATTCCAAGGGAATTGGGACGAGCACTTACCTCTGGTAGAATTCTCCTACAACAATAGTTTTCACTCGAGCATCAAGATGGCACCTTACCAAGCCTTGTATGGACAAAAGTGTCGTACGCCGTCTTGTTGGCTTGAAGCCGGAGAGAAGCAGTTTATGGGCCCCGAGATAGTCCATGAGACTGCTGAGAAGTTGAAGGTGATTAGGGAAAGAATGTTAGCAGCTCAGGATCGTCAGAAGAGCTATGCTGACAAGAAAAGACGACCGATAACCTTCGAAGTTGGGGATTCCGTTTTGTTTAAAGTCTCACCGTGGAAGGGACTTATAAGATTCGGGAAACGAGGAAAGTTGAGTCCAAGGTTTATTGGACCGTTCAAAGTTCTTCAGAAGATTGGGAACCAAGCTTACAAGCTGGAATTGCCCGAAGAACTCAATGGTATTCATAACACTTTCCATGTGTGTTATTTGAGGAAATTCACGGGAGATGTTCCCGACATAATTCCAATCTCAGAGTTAAGGATGGATGACAATAAAAGGCTGATCGAAGAGCCTGAGGCAATTGTTGACCGTAAGACTAAGAAGTTACGACGCAAGATGGTCGACTTAGTGCTAGTCCGATGGAAACATTCGAATGGGCCGAACCTCACTTGGGAAACAGAGGATGACATGATGAGTCGCTATCCACATCTGTTTGCTGATGCATGATTCCGGGACGGAATCATCCTAAGGGGGAGAGAATTGTAACGCCCGGGTTTCAGGGCTAAGCATTTTTGTCAATGTAATAGTCTAGGTCAACTCTTGTAACTCTTTTTGAAGAAATAAAGATGAAATATTTGAGTATTATGTGAATTATGTGTGTTTATGTGTTTATTATTTAATTATAAGTGTAGAATTAATAAAGAATAAAAATAAGCGTCAAAATTAAAGTATGAGATAAGCCCGATGTCTCTACATAAATTTGTAGAATATGTCTCAAGGTTTCTGTATATATAAAGAACGCCGAAATCCGAGTTATAACGAAGAAGTTATGGCCCGTCGAAGTTTTACGGCAAAACCGGCATGACACCGGGAAGCGTAAATAGTGAATTTACGATAGAGTGAGATTTAGCCTTATCAATCTAAATGAAAGTTGTAGAATATGTTAAACTAAGAACGTCGATAAAAAGAACGCCCAAATCTGACTTCGTATGAGGAAGTTATGATTTTTCTAAGATTCGGCTTAGCAGTGCACGGCCCGAAAGTCGAATTTTTGTTCGAGCGGTTTTTGGCTTACGCGACCTAAATGAGAGTTGAAGATCTCATTAATAGGAACTCAACAGTAAAAAGATGGACGAAAACAGAGTTCGTATGAAGGAGTTACGAATTCTTCGCGGTCATTTAACAGTCTAAACGCCTCTTACTGTTAAATTTGAGATCGGTCGAGAATTAGCCGACGGAGTCTAAATGAAAGTTGTAGATCTTGTTTTTACCTACGCGTGGAAAAAAAGAACGTCGAAAACGGAGCTCGTATGCGAAAGTTACGGGGTTTAGAAGTTGGCAGAGTGCTGCTGCAAAAGGGGTGACGTGGCTGAATATGGGCCAAGGCTTTCTCCCCAAGGAAAGCCATCAGATGATGACACGTGGCACTGACTCGGCGAGTCAGTGAACCGACTCGGCGAGTCCGTCAGGATTTCACCCTATAAATAGAAGTGTCGGGTTCTCTCATTTCTCACACCTTTCCCCACTTCTTTCTCTCTCTACACTCTCTCTCTAAGCCTCCTTAAGCCCCCTAAAGCCTAGGTAAACCCCCTAGCACCCGAAGGAAGCCCCGAGGCTCCCGGAGTCCCGAGAAAAGAGCCTTTCGTCTCGGGAACGCTGCTCCAGCGAAGCCCGGTTTTCGAGAAAACTCGCTGTAAGTGAGCTACGCCTAACCTATCTTTAGTTTAGCTTACGTTTTAATATAGTAATGTTATTAGGACCTTATAATAAGTACTTGGGCTATTATTATGGGTTATATAAGTATCGTTTAACGCTTATATAATAATAATAATAGCTAGACTATTAATTAATCGCGGTTATCGTTAGGCTAAACCCTAGTGGTGTTGGTACTAGGTTTTATCGAATGAATATCGTTTTGAGAGTATCGAAGCGTTGTCCGAGTGCTGAGTCACCACCTTTCAGGTGAGTGCATAGTTACTTTCAGCTTACACATAGATATGAAGTATTTTATAAATTACGTGCTATGTGTGCATATTATCTGATTACTTGCTATCTATGCTGGATGAACGTTGTTATACATGTTTTCAATGATTTAAACTGTATATGTATTTTATATCTACGAAAATGTTGGGGTAAAACATGGGTAGATGTAATAGGTGATGTGTGATAAAATGATGAGAGGCCTCGATGTTGATGTTGTTGTTTCTGTCATCTAGCGGAGTATGGATGACGACCACGGACTCTTCTAGACAGTCCAGTGGAACATTAGCAGGCTCGCAACCTGTAGGTGTTTGTGAACGACGTGTTCACCGGTGTACTCCATCCCCCACATGGTTGCCTTTAGGACATTTATTGCTGAGGAATCCCCCTAGCAGTAGTGTCCGTCCCGATGATGATCCTTAGGCTAGGTCCCTTATGATAGGTGTTTAGGGACGTAAAGTGAGGATAACGGGAACGGGTAATTGGGTTATTGTTGATTGATGAAATTAATAAACTTATTTATTGTGGGTTGAAAACCCTATGTGCTCACCAGGCTCCCAAGCCTGACCCACTCAGTTTTATGTATTACAGGTAGTGGCGCATGAGCATAGGTGTGATGTTTTGGACGAGGGATTACGGATATAGGCCTATAGATATGAAATAATGTAGTAAGGCTTATATTGTACTGTTTATGCTTTTGATTTGTACGAACATGACATCCCAAGTCTTTTAATGAAATACATTTCTATGGAAATGCTTTTGATAAATCTTTATCATATATTTGTTTTGGGACAAATTCCGTAACACTTTCATTTAAAATGTAACTCTGATTTTTAAACAAAGCATAAACAAACCGGTCTTTTCTGGCCGTGATTTTGGGGATGTCACAGTTGGTATCAGAGCATTAGTTTAAGCGAACTAGGAATTTGTAGGATTTCTAGACTTAAACTTAGAATGCTAAGCAATGATTGTGAGGTGTGAGCACTAGCTTATTTTAGGAATTGTGCCTAAAATGCTTTTATGTGCTAAATGCTTTGTGCATGATATGCTGTTATTTGTTCGGATCTATGGTCTGTTGCCGACCGGATCTGGAAACCTTATGTGTTTAGGATTCTAAACGTACGACTACGATATTAGAACTAGCATGTAAACGTTTCGGAGTGACAAGGACAATTCAAACGTCTATCCTAAATAAAGATCTAAATTCACCTTATTCGGTGTATAGATCAAGATGGCAAGGACCCGTAGCGGAAACGTGAACGCGAATGGAGATAGGAACCAACCCCCAGTGGTTCAACAAATACCTGTTGTAGAAGAAGTTGCACCTGAGCCAGTCACGATGGCCGGAATGCAAGCGATGATCCAGGCTATGTTGGATCGTCAAATGGAGGAAACCAGACGTTTGCTCCAGCAAAATCGAGAGGAAGAGACTATTCAGATCAAACAGCCCGAGTTGAACGAAGGGCAGACTGAGGAGGGAAACTATAGTGGGACTGTTGGTCAAGCCAACCCACCGATAGTTAGGCAAAACCACCAGGAGGGAGGAAATGACGGACGTGGATGCAAATACAAGGATTTCATGGCATCCAAGCCACCGAGTCTATCTGGAAGCCCGACGCCAGTGGAAGTCATGAATTGGATCTCTGAGATGGAGACAATGTTTGAGAGTTGCGAGTGTAGCAATAGGCAGAAGACCGCTCTTGCGGTTCCTTTGTTGAAATCTGGAGTCCTAAGCTGGTGGAAGCTACTAGCTGACTCAATGCCCAAAGGGGAAGCAAGCAAGATGTCGTGGGAGGATTTTCTGGTACATTTGAAGATGCAATACTGCTCTGAGCAGGATCTTCTGGAAAACAACAACGAATTCCAAAATCTGAAGAAGGGAATAATGAGCGTTACGGAATACGCTGCAAGCTTTACTGAGAAAATGAAGCTTGTTCCTCACCTCGTCCCAACTGAACTCTCCAAGGTTAACAAATTTGCCCTCGGATTACCAGCGGACTTCGGTCCAATGGTCAAACAATCTACCACTCTGAAAGCCGCCATCTGGGCTGCTAAGAATGTGGAGACCCAGATACGAGAGAAGGGTCTGGAGAGAGCGGAAGTGGGAGAGAAAAGGAAATTTGACGGATCCTCAAGGTCCGGTAAGAAAGGTAGATTCTCGAAGTTTGGTTCGAGAGGAGGAGGATCAGAAGCGAAGTGGTGTGACAAGTGCAAGAAGAAGCACTCTGGGAAGTGTGAAGGAGGGGTCACTTGTTACAAATGTGGAAAGCCTTGGCACTATGCCAATGAATGCACGTTCACTAAGAAGGTCTGTTATGAGTGCAACGAGGAGGGGCACATTTCAAGGGATTGCCCGAAGAAGAAGGAGACAGGAAGACCCAACATACCACCGAAGCCGAAGGCGAGAGCCTTCCAGATGACGCTCGAGGCTGCAAAGGAGGCAGCAGACGTCGCTTCAGGTACCTTTCTTGTAAATGGTTTGCCTGCAAATATACTATTTGATTCCGGAGCCAACTACTCCTTTGTGTCGCATAAATTTGGTGGGAAATTAGCATTGCCTGTAGAAAAACTAGATAATGCCCTGATTGTAGAAGTTGCCAGTGGCAAATTCGTACCTGTTAGTAATCGTATTAGGAACATCGTCATTGACCTAAACGGAAACGAATTCGATGAAGAGCTATTACCCATAGAGTTAAACGGTTTCGACATCGTTTTGGGTATGGATTGGCTTAGCGCCAACGATGCTGAGATTCAATGCCGAAAGAAGATAGTAAAGGTAAACCCACCCGGAAAGGAATCATTTATGGTGTACGGGGACAAACGCAGAGTGAATTCTGGAATCAACTCCCTGATGAAAGCCAGGAAATGTTTGTCCAAAGGATGCGCATCGTACTTGGCATTCGTAATCGATGCTAAGAAAGAAAAGAAAGAGGTGCAGAATATACCGGTTGTGTGTGATTATCCGGAAGTCTTTCCCGAAGATCTTCCCGGATTACCACCTGATAGACAAGTGGAGTTCCGTATAGACTTGTTACCAGGAACAACACCAATAGCAAAAGCACCTTACCGATTAGCACCGACGGAGATGAAGGAGCTCATGACGCAACTTCAGGAGCTGTTGGATAATGGTTTTATTCGACCTAGTTCATCACCCTGGGGAGCTCCGGTGTTATTCGTGAAGAAAAAGGATGGAAGTATGAGAATGTGTATAGACTACCGAGAGCTGAATAAGGCAACGGTGAAGAACAAGTATCCATTGCCAAGGATTGATGACCTATTCGATCAGCTGCAAAGTTCGAGCTACTTCTCAAAGATCGATCTTAGGTCAGGATATCATCAGCTAAAGGTGAGAAAGCAGGATATTGAGAAGACTGCATTCAGAACGAGATATGGACACTACGAGTTCTTGGTTATGTCATTCGGGCTAACCAATGCTCCCGCAGCATTCATGGATTTGATGAATAGGGTTTGTAAACCATTCCTCGATAAATCCGTGATAGTGTTCATCGACGACATTCTCATCTACTCAAATTATAAAATACCTAGCCTATCATCTAGCACGCTACTCAAATATCTCATAAGCATCTCATGATACAAACAAATAATGGTATTTTGGGAAATCATTGTTCGGACTCTGACTGATTGTACACACTGCTCCATCTCGTTTTCTTTTTAAAACTCTTACTCGTTAAAAAAATCATTTATTTTTATTAAATTTTCTCAACTCCTCAGTTTGAGTTCAGAGATACCCGAGAGCACATCTGAATCCCTCAAACCAAGGCTCTGATACCAACTTGTAACACCGAAAATTTTTAATAAAATTGTCATTTTTAACTTACAAAAATTCTCATAATACATTTCAAAAAAATCCCCAATTATCAAATTAACAAAACACAAATCCCTAATTATTTAATTAATAATCCAGGATCCTCCAGAATATAACTCTTTATCTCGTGTGTACAATCGAGTCGTCGCCTTCCCGTGATCCTGAGAAGTACCTGAAACACATAACACATAGCACGGTAAGCACAAAGCTTAGTGAGTTCCCCAAAATACCACAAATAGACATTAGCCACTCGAGGCTATAACTCTGTAAGACCCTCCGGTCCCACAACTCTCCTGGACCCTCTGGTCCTAACTCTGTGGACCCTCCGGTCCTAACTCTATAAGCTCATAATAAATACACAACAAAATTCACATAGACATAATGCAGGATATCACAGTACTCAAATAAACACATAAGATCAATATATATACACATATTACCATAACAACATAAGTCACAAAGACAGTATGCACGATAACACATAACACAAAATAAACAAATAAGACCCTCCGGTCGATAGTGTACTAAGACCCTTCGGTCTATATGTACTGAGACCCTCTGGTCAATAATATACTAAGACCCTCTGGTCAATAGTGCAAATAAGACCCTCTGTTCATCAACAAGACTAAGACCCTCCGATCACACACAAATTACAACACAGATAAGTATATTGAGAAGACTCACCTCGGTTGGCGTACAGATCCTATAAATGTTGTTGTTGTACTCTGGCCTCTAACTCTGAGCCAAACCCATAATTAACCCCATCAAGATTTAAGACCAACCTTCACATATTAGGTCTAAATATGGTCCACCAACCCAGTCCATAACTAACTCAAGCCCATTGGGCCCACCAAGGCCCAAAACCAAATAGGCCCACAAAGGTTCACTAAATGTCCAACTATGGCCCAATTTTCCATATTGGGCCCAAACCCTCATGTGGGACTTAACCTAAAGCCCATAAATAGCCCAATCACCAAAGCCCAAAAGGAAGGCCCAATTCAAGGCCCAAGCAACATTAGGGTCACATGAAATGATGATTAGGGTTAAGTGTTCTCACTTAACCCATTAAGGACTTAACCCATTAAGTCCATTATTCCACTAAGCCATTTAATGATGGAGTCGGCATGAGTTATAACTCTAGTCCACTGGTCCAAATGCGGGTCCCAATAGGTCCAAACCGACAAACCCTAAAATTAGGGTTTTCTAAACCCTAATCAAGGTTTCTAGCCCAATATCCCATCCAACTAGTTCAGATCAAGCATTTGGGCCGATTAGGGTTCACTATGCCAAGCACCACCCACTACCACCTCAGGTAGTGGTGGTCAACGGCGGCTCGCGGCGGCGGCCACCACCTCAAGGTGGTGGTGGTGGTTTTTCGCCAATCCCTCCACTAAAAATGCTAACACAAGTCCCATTTCACAAGAAATACTCTTAATCATCACAAAAAAATACACACAACCACCACCATATGGCGACTCGTGGTGGTGATGCGATGGCAGGAGGCGGCAGCCACCATGTTTGGCAGCCATGGTGGGTTTCTATTGCCAAATACACACATGAAATTGTAGTGGTTTTGATTATGATGGCATGTGCGGAATTAGAAATATCTAGTGATTCATCATGTAAAATTCAAGAACACAAGGCGTAAATAAATCTTTGTAAGCTCTTATTAGATCTAGAAGGATTATACAAATGGGTTTGTATACAAATTCTCTCTCTAGTCTAACACTCCAAATGGACTCTTACATAATGGGAGTCACTCACTTCCTATTTATAGGAAAAGACTCAACCCATTTACACATACAAAGAGGAAAGCCTAAAACATTACATCCAAACATGACTTTGCACCCTAACATTCTCCCCCTCAAAGTTAGGATTGGATGTCCGACTTTAATCTCCAATGAGCTAGCGCGATCAAGACCAAACTCCCCCTCGAAGTAACACCGGTCTTCAAATCCGCAAATGAATATTCGACAAACCCGAGAAGCTTCGAATACCCATCATTCTCCCCCTTTTTATAATCAAAAAATGATTATAAAACCCACTAAGGATGAGAAGCGCCCGATGAATAGTCTTCACGACACTCCCCCTTGATGTGTACCAAAAATCTTGCACGGAAAAACAATCACGAAAAAGCCACAAAAAATTTCCAATTTATGAAAATTTTTGACTTTTTGGGTGAAAGTTGCAAGATTTTTCAAAATCCGGGTAGATATTGTCACTTTCTGAAACTTGCAGGGACCCGTTGTGCCAAAAACAGTCAAATATGCGAAACTCTAGCCCATTTGCGAAACCGGGCATAAAGCGTAAATTCGCACAAACTGCAAGGACCAAAACTGAAAATTCTGCAATTTTTTCAGCTTTTATTAGCCATATGCGAAGTTGGGTATTTGTTGCCAAAAATGTGAAACTGCAGGTACTCGTTTTGAAAATTTCTGCATGTTCTTCAATCTTGCGAAGTTGGGCTACTTTTGTCATTTCTTGAAAATATAAAGGATCAAATGCGAAACTAATAGCTTTCTTCTTCATTGAATGAATGCTTCGCACATTCATTCTTCGCATGTGAATTTTTGACCTCCATATCACAGATGCGAACCTTTTATTGATTCCATATGCGAACCATGTCACCATTTCCTAACACAATGTGAATGAACATTTCATTTAACTTCCAAATTGCGAATCGTATTATATCCTTATACCCATCAATTTTTCGCATATTAATCACAATCCAAGTTTCGTTTAAAAATATTTCCAATTCCAAACACAAGCAATATGCGATCCCAAAATTGATTATCACACAATTTTTTTTTCATTCGTAAACTGATTCTCTACAGCAAAAGCAAAACTTCGATCCTTCTTTTCTTCCATCTACTCCCAATCATGCGAAACTAGACTTTGCTTTTTGATTCTGGAACCCCAAAAACAAATAAATTCCAAACAATTGAAATTATCGATCTATCACACCAAATACTCCGATCGATCGACTCCAAAATCGTGAATCATCGACCACCAAACATGCGAACATTACTCCCCAATTCCAAAATCACAAACTCGTATGATGAACAAAATCAATATGCGAACTAAAATCATTATGCGAACCCAATACATATCTTTGATTCCAAAAAAAATGAGTTTTCTGAATCGGTTCTTCACTCATGATTATTCCAACTCACTCGATCAAATCTATTCAAATCTTTATTCGACATCATGTGTTCTTCCCAACTCCCAATCGATACCAATCACAGATTCAAGAATCGACAAAAGAATTGAATTCGATTTCAAACAATGAATTCGAAAGTTTGTCAAAATTTGAAATCATCTACAACAACTTTGAATGAAATATGACTCGTATTCAATCAGCGATCTACCAACTCAAATCGATTACAACTCATATCGAGTTTTAATTCAATCGATTTTGACTTTTTGACATTTCATGCCGATGAAGAACACAATTGTACAACCAGATAAAGTTGGTGTACAAGTCAGATGACAAACACAAAATACGTAAAGAAGATCGATTTTAAGTTGAATCGATTCTAAATCAAGAAAGAATTAGCAAGTACTTCAAATCGATTAACAGGAATGCGAAGTTGAAGATAAGATTTCAAGAACGAGACATGAATGTCCGATGGTACAACTGGTTATGCTTGAATACTTGTCTAACCAAGAACAACGATTTTTTAGAATAAAATCACTTATGACTTTTGGTTTGGGCTCCATCAAAGATATCGGATTAAAAACAAATCAATGAAATGGGCTTCAAATTTGGATTGATAAACAGTAGAAGTTCGAGACTTTGTTTGGGATAAAACATAGATGAACAGTAACACATTTTCATTTTGAGTCATTTTGATGAACAGTGATGCTTCGAAATTTAATAAAAAAATATGAGAATATGATTTTGATTTTGAGTTGATCTAAACAAAAAAATAATTGGATCAATCAACGGGGTTGAAACGGATTTGATCCAATGAGACAAATCGATCAAAAATTGAAAAAACGCAAAACACGAATCGAAATCATGGACGTTTTGGAATCCATTTGAGAATTTGAGTTACCTTTTTGACGAATCGAGATCCATTTTCAACAAATGAATCAAATTTGGAAGATCTTGGTTCTTTTGTCGGAATGAGAAAATCTCCAAATCGAACATTGTACCACCCACCATGCGAGATGTACAACTCGTTCTTCGTGTTCTTCGTCAATCCAAGAACATCTTCAAAAGAACCACCAACACTTTTGGGTTTTGACTTCAAATTCAATACAACCTTTGGAGATTGTTGCTTTGGAACCCAAATTTGCTTCACGGATTTTGGCTTCACAACATATGACGATTTTTGTGAGTAAACCCGCTTGTTCTTCCGATTCATCTTCTTCTTCTTTTTCTTTCTCATCTTTTTGCATCTTGAAGACTTGACTTCATGAACAAACCCACTTTCAACAACATGAACATTTTGAGTTTGAATCAAATCTTTTGGAGTTTGATACTTGTGATTTTCTTGGATCACCGACTTCCGATAAGGAATCATTCCTTCACACAAATCACAAGAACACAAAATATCATCGGTTTGAACTCCAATTGAGCAAAAAACTTTTTCATCATGAGAATCAACTTGAACTCCTTTTTCTTGAACATCAAGAACATCACATTGAACTCCATTGTTTTGAACTTCTTTTCCTTGAACATCATGAACACGATGAACATCATCAAGAACATGTTCTTGAGCTTCACGACAATTTGCATAATATTCAAGTCTATTTCTTCCCGGTTTACAATTAGCAAGAGGAATTCCTTTTATGACTTCACCATTCCTCTTATTTCTTCGTCTTTCTTGATATGTTGTAATCAATCGATCAAACAAATCTTTGTTTTGATAAATTGGATAACCAATGAAATCTCCCTTTCTATCCCTTTCTCCATTTGACATAAGTGCATCTTCACTTTGCGATCCAATAGTCAATTGATAAAGAATGCATTCAAAAGAAGTGTATACGTATATAAAACTTTCATTCTGAACCAACCATTGCTCCATAATTGCTTCTTTTCTTTTGAATCAAATGTTATGCACTTGAGTTTTCTAGAGAGAGAAAGTGTAAATCAAGGAGATCTCTAGAGAGAGAAAGTGAATATGAACCAAATTCTAGTGAGAGAAAGTGGTACAAACAAGTATTCTAGAGAGAGAAAGTCGAATTATGGATCAAATCAAGGAAAAATTCGACTTCTAGAACACAAAAACACTCTCTAAACACGAAGATCAATGAACAATAAGAATCACCAAATCAAAATAGCCATCAAGGATCAATTCTTGATGAAAATCAAGAACACCCGCTCTGATACCAATTGTAGTGGTTTTGATTATGATGGCATGTGCGGAATTAGAAAGATCTAGTGATTCATCATGTAAAATTCAAGAACACAAGGAGTAAATAAATCTTTGTAAGCTCTTATTAGATCTAGAAAGATTATACAAATGGGTTTGTATACAAATTCTCTCTCTAGTCTAACACTCCAAATGGACTCTTACATAATGGGAGTCACTCACTTCCTATTTATAGGAAAAGACTCAACCCATTTACACATACAAAGAGGAAAGCCTAAAACATTACATCCAAGCATGACTTTGCACCCTAACAGAAATTCCGCATGAACGCTGAAATTAGAAATTCCACACGAATATGAAACCATACAGCCGCTGACTAGGCGGCAGGAGTCATCGGAAAACGCTTACAATGGCCCCACTGCCACTTACGTCGGCCATCGACGTTTCAGACGCGTACCCACGGATTACAGCGAGAGAGAGAGAGAGAGAGAAGAAGATAGGTTGCAACGAACTTACCGATGGCTGTCAGTCGCTCTCATCCCACACATAACGAGCCATCTTCAACCTTGATCTCAGTGGTTCTTCCAGCCGCCCTTGACGTCTCCGGCCGGCAGCAGTGTTGCGGCGGCGTTACAATGGCAAGGTATCCGTTTGGAGGCTTCATTTGATCAGAAAAGAGAGCATGAAGAAGGTGCCGATGTGAGGCTCTCATGAGGGTGGCAGCTACAGTATGCTTCTCAGTTTAGGGTTAGAGGACGAGTAAGGAGTGTCGGGTATAACCTGTGCCTCACTTTTAAACATTCCAGCTCTTTACAATTTTAGTCCCTCCTCACTAGACTTCCTTCAATATTAATCCATCATTTACACTTTTTCCCCCTAACTCCATAATTTCATTTCATAATAACCCCAAAATTGCCAAGCAACCCCTTTTCTATAAATTATTTACAATTGCAGCCCCCGCCTTTATAAATAATCACAAAACCAATTCAAAACTCACGCTTTTTAACCCCTAAATTCTAAAATTATGACGGTTAACTCCTCGAAACCAACACCTTTCTAATTATTAATTATTTTAGGGTTTCTACTCATATTAACCCTTATCTATTTATTTATTTAATATACGGGATGTTACAGGATGGGAAAGAGAAACCCAACCATGCAGGTATATACACTATATTGTCTAATAATTTACCCCATTCTAATTCTTGGGTCCTCTATATAGGTTGTGGTATTCACATATGTACTGATTTGCAGGGACTAAGAAGAAGTGAGGATGTGGAGCATGGGAAGATAAAGTTGATCATGGGGAATAGGAAAGCTTCACCTGTCACCAAGATTGGAGTTTATTCTTTGTTTCTAAGTAGTGGATTAGTGTTAGATTTGAATAAGTGTTGTTACTCATTTGAAATGGCGAGAAATATTATTTCCTTTCATGGTTTGTAAAAACAAGGTTTTACCTTTTCGTTTGATAATGAAAGTGGTGGTAGTAATGCTTTCTTTAATAATGTTCTTTATTTTAAAGCATTACCTAATGATGGTGTGTATGAAACTATGTCGGTTGTAGATAACCTAGGAGATAATGTGTTGTGTATCAATTCTTCCACTAGTTTGGATAAATCATCATTATGGCATTGTCGTCTTGGACATGTAAGCAAGAAACGCATAGGCCAACTCCAAAAGTATGGAGTCTTGGAGTCATTTGACCTAAAGTCAGATGATAGTTGTGAATCTTGTTTGCTTGGGAAAATAACAAAGTCACCCTTCACTAGTACTTGTGCTAGGGGTTAGGGTTTGTTGGATCTCATACATACTGATGTGTGTGGACCCTTCAGAACTGCCACAAGAGATGTTAACCGCTTCTATGTGACTTTTATTGATGATTTTAGTAGATATGGATATGTCTACTTAATCAGGCATAAGTCAGAGACCTTTGAAAGATTCAAAGAGTTTAAATAGGAAGTGGAGAATCAGTTGGGAAAGAACATTAAGATGCTTCGATCCGATCGAGGTGGTGAGTATCTTAGTATGGAGTTTCTTGACTATCTTAATGAATGTGGGATTATCTCACAATTAACACCTCCCAGGACACCATAGCTTAATGGTGTGGCTGAGAGGCACAATCGAACCTTGTTGGATATGATTCGTACCATGATGAGTCGAGCTTCACTACCAATCTCATTTTGGGGGTATGCCTTAGAGATTGCCGCCCATATCCTTAATCTAGTCCCTACAAAGAAGGTTGCCAAAATACCTCATGAGATGTGGACCGGAAAAGTTCCCATTCTGGACCACATCAAAATTTGGGGTTGCGAGGCTTTTGTGAGGCGCGAGTCTCACGATAAGCTCGAACCTCGAAGTGAGAGGTGTATTTTCATCGGCTACCCACAGAGATCCTTTGGTTACCTCTTCTACAGACCTAGTGATAATGTGGTCTTTGTAGCAAGGAGAGGAGTCTTTCGCGAGAGAGAATTCATGAGCCAAGGAAACAGTGGGAGGCAAATTGACCTTGAAGAAATTCAAGAGTCAAGTGGTGAAGGAACCTCGAACCCTAGCAATCAACCTGAGGAGGAAACTCCTGTTGATCCGACAGAAGAGTCTGTACCTCTGAGGCGTTCCACGAGAGTTAGGAATGCACCTGAGCATTACTATTGTTTCCATATTACTATGGAAGGTGATACATGTATCAATGATAGCACACTGGTAAGTCTGGATGAAGCTAACAGCTACACGGAAGCCATGGCAGGCCCTGAGGCTGCTAAATGGAAAGAGGTTATGGACAGCGAGATACAACCCATGTATGACAATCAAGTTTGGAGCTTGGTTGACAGTGTGCCAGGTCGTAAGACAGTCGGGTGCAAATGGATCTTCAAGAAGAAGACCGACATGGATGGTAATGTACACACTTATAAGGTGCGACTGGTTGCAAAGGGCTTATCTCAAACTCCGGGAGTTGATTATGATGAGACCTTTTCACCAGTAGCGAAGATTAAGTCTATTAGGGTTATGTTAGCCATTGCTGCATTTCATGATTATGAAATATGGCAAATGGATGTCAAAACTGTTTTCCTTAATGGGAAGTTGGCCGAGGATGTTTACATGAGTCAGCCAGAGGGTTTTGTCAGTACAAAGTACCCTAATAGTGTGTGTAAGCTTGAGAAATCCATCTATGGATTAAAGCAAGCACCTCGCAGGTGGAATCTTTGTTTCAATGAGAAAGTTAAAGAGTTTGGCTTTTCGAGGAGTGAAGATGAATCTTGTGTATATGTCAAGGCTAGTGGGAGTATAGTCAACTTTTTGGTATTGTATGTGGATGACATACTACTCATAGGAAATGACATCCCAACTCTGCAGGAAGTGAAGTCCTGGCTTGGGAAGTGTTTCATTATGAAGGACCTTAGAGAAGTTGCCTATATCCTAGGGATAAAGATTTTGAGAGACATGAGTAAAAAACTAATTGGACTTAGTCAGAGTACCTACTTGGAGAAGGTGCTGAATAGGTTCAGCATGCCGAACTCCAATAAAGGAGAGTTACCGATCCAGAGTAACGCCTGACTAAGTAAGACTTAGAGCCCGAGTACAAAGGATGAGATAGCAGAGTTGAGTCGAGTATCATATGTTTCCGCTGTAGGCTTGATCATGTATGTTATGACTTGTACTCGTCCTGATGTGGCCTTTGCTTGAGCATGGCCAGCAGATATTAGGGGAACCCTGGCAAGGCTCACTGGACTGCGGTAAAGAACATTCTCAAGTACCTGTGGAGGACTAAGGATTGGGTCCTTACCCTCGGTGGGAGTGATGACTTAAGAGTAGTAGGGTACCGTGATGCTAGCTTTCAGACTGATTGGGATAATCTCCGCTCTCAGTCAGGCTAGGTCTTTACCTTAAACGGAGGAGCTATTTCTTGGAAAAGTTACAAGCAGGAGACAGTGGCTGGTTCAACTTGCGAATCAGAGTATATAGCGGCAAGCGAGGCAGTAAAGGAGGCTATATGGCTAAAGAACTTCATTGGAGATCTTGGAGTTGTACCAGCTATAAAGGAGCCTATAGAGATTTTCTGTGATAGTGAAAGTGCAGTTTCCTTAGCCAAGGAACCAAGGGATCACGGGAGATCCAGACACATCGACAGAAAATACCATTTCATCAGACATCGAATAGAAGAAGGACGCCTCGTTGCAAAGAGGGTATCATCAGATGAGAACCCGATAGATCCCCTCAAGCATCTCCAGCATGCGAGGCGCATAGGGCTGAAGGATGATATTAGTTTTAGTAGTAAGATAGCTTTGAAATGTGTAAAAGTGTAATTGACATTTGATGATGAATAAAAGTTGTTGTTTATTTATGAGTAAAGTGTTGCTATCTTTTGTCAATCGTTTACTATCATTTCATTTTGCATGTTTTGACTTCCAGAATAATTATGTTATTGTATTTCATAATATTCAAATTCTCCACAGTTGGTTATATGTTGGAAGTAGATATGAATCAAGACTGTCATGTAGTTGGTTGTATATGTCTAAGATGTTGAACATTGCAAAGTGTTGCTACAACACTCATGACTGCTCATAAGTTCTGAGTATTGGATTCAACCCACGCTCACTGATATCACTTCATGGAATTTATCTCGAGTGATCGTGAGACGATAATATCATATAAGTCTTCAAACCTAGAGATATGAATTGTTGCCTATGAGTTGGTTATACATTGATTGTACGAAAACGCATTGGTAACTCGATGTTATAAAACGTGCATTTGTGTATAATTCAACAGGTAGTAAAACAAGCATATGAGTCAAAGTTTATATGTTCCTTCTTGGATTAGAAGCGATATCTGGGCCCCTCGATGATTTTGTGTTGACCCATGTACCGCGCCCGGTCAGAACTAAGTTGATGTGTTCAATTAAGTTCTATGTCAAACAATTCGGAAATCGGGAAACAAACTGTTGGACAATAAGTAAGACATTGTTCCATGTATTTGTTCAGCTGTTATCTAGAACAGAGGATTATATGATCACTTATCTTAAATGGTGTATCATCATCATCTCAGTTCCGCGAGACATTGAAAGAGCTATGATTGTTGATCGGTTCCTGAAGTCATTCTTACAGTTATAGTTATTAGACTTATCCAAGTGGGAGACTGTTGGATTAGGTGTCTAAGTTCATAACTATTTCTGGAATGTACTTGACCCGATTAGCGTGGTCCATTTGGGTTGCATGGCATTCCAACACTTGGATAGACTAAATGAGAGAAATGACACTTAAGGATTATTAATATATTATAAGTTCTAATATATTAATAATATTATTTAATTAGCATTGATCAAAGAATTAATTTGGAATTAATTAAGTGATCAAAAAGAGACTAATTAAATATATGGGGTTGATTGTGTAAATCACCTATTCTTTTATAGTGGGCTCATGATCCATGCTTTGTATAGATTGGGTTAAAACCCATAAGGTGCTCCATGGATAGTCCATGGAGGCTACAAACCCATGGATCATGGAATATGGAAAGCCATGACAATTAAGGTTTACATGGTGTAACCCTACTTATGCCCTAACTATATAAAGACCCCTAGACTAGCAAAACCGGCACTTGTACAAGCAAGAAAGAGGGCTAGCTGATTTTTGAGGTGTTAATGAACTTCTCTCAAGGTTACTCCAAGTGTTGTGGTGTTGTGTGAGACATTTGAGGCATCGCACTTGAGGTGCTAGGCTCACAAGGTTCTCAAGGAATCCAAACAACAAAAAGGTATGTTCTTCTTCTAGCATTTATGTTTAAAAGTTCCCCATGCTATGCTAGATAGGTGAAGAACCTTGGAAAATAATTTTGCATGTATCTTAGTAAAACATAGATCCAAGGTTTCTAGGGTTGCATGTACAACTCAGGAGTGTTAGAATGCTCAAAACCCTTCATATACCCCAGGCTAGGCCCGATTGTATGTTTGGTATGTGGTATTTTGGGGTAAATCACTAAGCCTTGTTCTTACAGTTTATGTTTATGATTTCAGTTTATGTTTATGTTCTTACAGTTTATGTTTATGAGTTCAAGTACTTTTGGTACAAAAAGGGAAGGGCCCAGCATGATGGCACGACATCCTCCCCTCACGATTTCCGCATATTACTCTGATGTTTTGGATATTGTACATTGTGATTGAAATGGATCTATTTGGTGATTGAAACTATTGATTTTAAAATGAAAAATTTTATCACAGTTTTTGGGATGTTACAAGTTGGTATCAAAGGCTTGGCTTAAGGGGTTTGGGCACACTTTCGGGTGTGTCAGGACTTAAACTGGGAAAATGATAATCTTTTCAAAAGAAAAAGAACTTGAGTTTCTAAAAAGAATTTTTTACTAATTAAAAAGGGATGTGATGCGTGCAATAAGCGGAGCTCAAGTAAATGGTTCCCAAATTACCCATACCTATATATTATGATTAGTATGCTTGATGTGTGAACTGCATGCTAGATTAGGGCTAAGGATACCTTTAGGAACCATATGATAGAATTACATGATTTGTGTGATGCCTTATAGCCTAGGGGGATTGGATGCTATGTATTACTTGGAATTGATATTAGCTCAGTTAATTGCTAAGAGTATGCTTTAAAAGTTGTATACGATTAGGATCATATAGCCCTAAAATGATCGATTTAGCCTCAATTCCTGTTCCTTGTTTGGTTGTGGACTTAAGGTAGAATAATCATTTGACAGTTTATGTGGTTCCATTTTGTGTATAACTTGCAAGCATAAGGCAACCAACGACGTTGATAGAGGTTCTCGGTATTACGAGCGATGGACTGGGAATTCCTAGAATAGTCTAGGATATGTATGTTGTTTAGCATATGATTGGTATATAGTTTTAGTGTGATAACTTAAAGGAATTAGGACTACTCTTGAGGAAGGTACATATATGTGTGAAAGGTAGTATTGGGTCGGTACTACTAGAAGCACATGATTTGTACCCGAGACAAGGATGGACTTGGGGATTCTAAGGGGACCTGTATATTGTGAGTTCCCTCGAGTTTTATGCTGATCATTTGTATGTTTGTACTTTAGTTTGAGCATGGTGATGGTCACTCGAGGAGGAGGTTCCAGTACAGGTTCTAGTTCTAGTTCTGACTCTGGCACATAACCGATTGATGAGAGACTGCGAGAGCTCATAACAGCCGAGGTTACTCGCGGTGTCTTGGATGCTACTCCTGTGATGTTCGGTACCATCAATAAGGGTATTGTGGAGATTATGGAGGATCAGATAAGGTATTTTCAGTCCAAGATTGATGCAGGTCAGATAGAAGCACATACTCCATTGTTTCGGGAGTTCAAGGCTTGTGGAGATCATGCGTTCTTTGGGCTAAGGACGGCATTGCTAGCCGATGCTAATTCGCTGGCATGGAGAATGCTTAGCGGACAAGTTTTTTTCCTGAGGGGGAGAAGGTTGGATTCACATCCAACCTACTGAGGTACAGAGCATGTGACTGGTGGGATAAGGTTAGACGGGTTGTAGGGTTTGCGGCAATGGAAGTCATGACTTGGGAGGAGTTTGTTACGAGGTTCCAGAGGGAGTTTGCACCAACGATCGAGGTGCATCAACTGGCGAGGGAGTTCCAGGACCTTTGCCAGACTACTGAGACTATGTCGAAGATCACCGCCAAGTTTCGAGAGAGGGCTCTGTTGGTTCTGCAGTACGTTGCAAATGAGGAGATGAAGAAGACGAGATATCATGACATGTTGAGGGATGTCACCAGGGAATTTGTGATCTTTTAGGGTGCAAGACCCTGAATGATATGATTGAGAAGGCTCGTGAGCGAGAGATTGAGCAGGAGCTTCGGACCGAAGCGTAATCTAGAGCAGGTGCATGCAACAATGGGCCAGACTAAGAGGGAAAAGACATCCAATTCATGCCCTAGAGGCCAGCAGGGCCGGAGCCGTTGCGACAAGTGCGGTAAGCCACATAGTGGGGCATATCGAGCGATGGGCTCAGGATTTTTCAGTTGTGATCATACAATTCATATGAGTATCTACTGCCCCCGAAGTGCTTTGATTTGCTTCCATTGCAATCAAATCGTCCATAAGAAGGCCGATTATCCGAGATTGTCTAGAGGGCCAGTGGCAGCGCCTGCATCAGCCACCTTGAGGATTACTGATGGCCGTCAGGATAAGACAGAGACAACTGTGGTGAAGAGTAGAGCAATTCAGCTGACCACCAATGAGACTTGTGCAGTACCATATGTGGTTACTGGTATGTGAGTTTATCATATTTTTTCTTTCCTTATTTATGCTTGTGTTGTATCCATGATCTTGTATAGGGACCTTTTTAGTAAATACTATGGCTGCTCATGTGTTGTTTGATTCAGATGCTACACGATCCTTTGTATCTCTTGCGCTTAGCAAGAAGTTTAGTGATGTTCCCAAGTTTTTGGATTACCCAATGGTGGTTGAGATTGCGAATGACCGTTCTATGAATGCTTCGAGGGTTCATCGTGGGTGCATCCTCAATATTTTCAACGAGAGATACTTTATTGATTTGGTGTTGATTCCTCTCTGAGGGTCGAAGGTTATTATTGGGATGGACGGGTTGGGGCCATGATTGACTGTGAGCGCCAGCTTATGAGAGTTCGAACCCCAAATGGGGAGAGCTGGTTATTGCTGGTGAGGGAACTTCATATGGTCCGACTCTCTGTTCAGCAGCGAGGGCCATGAGATATCTTCAGCAGGGTTGTTCTAGGTTCCTGGCTTATGTGGTAGATACTCGAGTTGAGGGCACTACGACGTTGAGTGAGGTGACCGTTTCTTGGTATTTCCCAATGTGTTTCCTGAGGAATTTCCAGGATTGCCTCCTGAGAGGCAGGTCAAGTTCCAAATTGATCTGATTCATGTTGTGGCTCCAATAGCCAAGGCACCGTATTGTTTGGCACCACCAGAGATGCAAGAGTTGTCTATGCAGCTTCAGGAGCTACTAGACAAGGGGTTTATTCGGTCGAGTAGCTCACCTTGGGGAACACTGATCATGTTCGTGAAAAAAGGATGGTTCACATAAGATGTGCATGGACTACCGGGAGTTGAATAAGCTAAAGTTGAAGAATCGTTACCCATTCTCGAGGATCGATGACTTATTTGACTAGCTTCATGGTGCATCTTGGTTTTCCAGTTGGGTTTTGAGCATTCTAACACTCCTAAGTGTACATGCAACCCTAAATACCTTGGATCTATGTTTTCACTATTATACATGCAAATATGAACTTTCCAAGGTATTATCCTAATCTAGCATACAAAACAATGAATATAACAAGATAGAATACATACCTCTTTGATGTAGAAAGTCTTCATGAAGCTTGAGTGCCTAGTGCCCCAAGTGTGACACCTCAAATGGTTCACACAACATCAATTGCTTTTGGAATAACCTTGAGAGAAATGTAGAACACTTGAAATCGGCTAGCCCTTCTCTAGAATAATACTAGTGCCGATTTTGGTCAAGAATAAGATACATATATAGTTAGGGTTACACCATGTAAACCCTAATTGACATGGCCTTTCATTTCCATGATCCATGGGTACAAATACACCATGGAGCATCCATGAAGCATCATATGGGTTTTACCCCAACTAGATAATCCATGGAGCATTAGCCCACTATATAAGTATGGATGATTTACACAATCAACCCATATATTTAATTAGTCTTCTTTTGATCACTTAATTAATCCTAGATTAATTCTTGATCAATACTAATTAAATAATCTTATTAATATATTAGAACTTATAATATATTAACCAACCTTAAGTGTTATTTCTCTCATTATAGTCTATCCAAATGCATGATGCCATGTAACCCAAATGGAGCATGCCGGGTCGGGTCAAGTCTCACCAATTATAGTTATGGACTTAGACATTAATCCAACAGTCTCCCACTTGGATAAGTCTAAAACTATTATTGCGTGTGACTTCAAGAACCAACTGGCAATCGTAGCTCTCAAAAGCTTCTGTCGAACTCTGACCTTGTAGATGAACTCTGACCTTTGTCAATGACTTGTCCATTAGATAAGGGATCATATATTCCTCTATTCTAGATATCGTATGGTCTGAGACATGGATTATAATCATTCTCTCTATCCATTTGTTGTTTCCCGATTTCCGATTTATGACGACTGACTAATTGAACCAATCAAATAAGTCTTGGCCCGACCGACCACTTCCATTTGTCATCATCAAATCATCGAGGGGCCCACAGATATCGCTTTTATCTCAAAGGTAAAAGGAATGGATAAACTTCGACTCATATGGCTTGTTCTACTACTTGTTGAATCATACACAAAGACACGTTTTATAACACCGAGTTACCAAATGCGTTTTCGTGCAATCAATGTACAACCAACTCATAGTAACAACTCATATCTCTAGGTTTGAGAATATAAGATATTATCGTCTCATGATCACTCGTGATAAAATCCATGAAGTGATTCCAATGAGCGCGGGTTGAATCCAATACTCAGAACTTATGAGCACTCATGGGTGTTGTAGCCCTTTGTCCAACATCTTAGACCTCTACAAGCCAACCCATGACAGTCTTAATTCATATCTACTTCCAACATATGACTGACTGTGGATGGTTTGAATAACTTAGTCATCCAGAACAATGACCTAGTTATTCAGGAAGTTAAAACATGCAAAGTGAAACACAATAATAATTGAATCCAATATGGTATCAAAACCTAGTAACATAAATAAAACACCTTTTATTTATCACCATATGATTACACATTATTCATTGTATACTGTTTCAGCTATCAACTTTATTCTTGAATTTAAAACAATAGTTGTCCCATGCTCCAAGCATGTACACTATTTTTCTAAACACTAGTCATGCCATACACCAAGTATGCATACTATGTTTGTCTATGATCTTTACTTTGTGAAATAGATCAATTGAACATAACTCCAATGATCCTCTTTTCACAGTCCCAAATCCTTACTGCAAATGCAAAAATTCCAAATTCATGCCATTTACTGAAATTTGTTAGATTCTAAACTTATATGCATTGATCCTCTTGTAATGATTATGCACAAAGTCAGAAAGACTTGACAACAACCATTATAGAGCATTACAAAGGAGATCAACTCCTTGGAAACATCCTTCTTGCATTAAGTTTCCTAATCTTATATAGATTGAATAATTTCTAACTTTGAAACATTTCCATATTCCATTTTGACTATCACTTCTGAACAAGAGTTGCCTCCTTACAGATTATGTCAATATGGTCCTTCCAACAATTAACACTATACTTCCAACTGTCCTTGAGCAACCAATCTATGGTAAACCTTAGATTGACCTCGACAATTGCTTAATCCTTTTAGTCATATCCAATTCTACACCTTTTCCCTTCTTAATGCCCCAAGCATTTGGAAAAATTTAGAAAGGATGAATATAACACATGTAATCGATCCTATATCCGAAGCATATGGGACACGATTCATGATGTCTCACATAAAGACTAAACCAGTCTTTTGCTATAACATTTCTATTTCTATTTGCCAAGTTCTCATAATTCAGATTATGAAAAGGGATGCCATAATCATAATCGAATTTTAGAACGCAAATAATGGAACCATATACAAAATTTCCTTATGTTGAGCCATTCCAACATGAAATTCATAATATATATATATATATATATATATATATATATATATATATATATATATATATATATATATATATATATCCTTGACTAAATACGATTAAAACCTCAATCTAAGCTTTTAGATTTGAGATGAAGTATAATTTCCTCTCCCTTAATTATAGCAAAACAACTCTTTCCCAGTTGAAACTTTTGTTTTCTATAATTAACATTGCTAACTTGCAACCTTTATCATAATTATCATGCTCCCACTAACATGATGATTATTAGCATAACACTTATGCTCCCACTAGCTTTGACATATACTCAGAAATTAGCTGACTTTCTTACCAAAATTCAGATTTCTGATACTAGATTGTTTTGATAAAACTTTATCAAAATCATACACCTCTTTTAGATAGCTCACAGGTGTGTCTAAACAATTTTAGAACTATGAAAAGGGATGCCGTAATCATAGTCTCAATTGTTTAGACCTTTTTGCCACTTCTCACAAGTCCATGTTAGTGTGCCGGTTAACCACACAGCTCCACTAACGACTTTGAGAATGCAAATATCACAATTGTTATCTACTTCAAATCTACTTGGTGGAAGTGTTTCCTCACCATCATTTTCATGAATCGGAGAGAAACCTTATGAGCCTTAGATTTAATGGTGTATGTGTTCTTATCCATGTGAATCGTCAAAACCATAGTCACAAGACAAGGATAATGACAAATCCAAACTCATATGGACTAAACTCAATCTTAATTTCTTGCCACCTGGCAGCTCAAGGGCCTGCCATTGCTTCCAAGTTTTTGTGCAAACAATTGAAAACTCCAAGAACTCATATGAAAAACCAACTTAAACTAGAATGGGCACAGAATATGTCAACACGATAGGTTATAAAACCTCAGGTCGTGTGCTAGTGAAGAACTTCAGGTTTTATTCTAAATTAGTTCTTGAGACTTTCAAGACCTTAAAGACTCCCATTGTCCTCTTGACATACAAGACTTTCTTGTCAGATATTCAAGAGATAGTGTGGATTCTAATCAAGACAAGCACTTCACACAATTGGCCTTAGTTGGTCTTTGTTTTATCCAAAACATCACAACTTACCAATTTCAAATGTACAAGAGTAGAAAACTTTTACTCTTACATTTGATAAGTGTTTTAAATCTTCTTTAAGACATGTCACTCAAGTTACAATCTTAGAGTATAACTCTAAGAATTGTTTTTGGAACGAAGTATGAATCATCTTCTTGATTGAACCACTTCAACAATTCATAACCCCTCTTCTTAACTATCAGAATGCACTTAGAGGATGAATTGTGATAAGGTCTCTAAATCATTAAGATGATCATATAACATGATACTAAAGTACTCTCCCATCTTTTCAGATTTGAGAAACTTTTATCCTTCTGCCTAATTTGATTCTTCTTATTCGCTCTGCCATACATTGGAACCTTTTCCAATGTCTCAGAGTTACACTTAAACTTGTAAGTATAATCATATTTACTAAGCTTTAGTAAACTATGACGAATAGTCTTATCGATCTTTTGTAGTGGACTTGACCAGTGCACAAGAATGTGTACTCGACCCCTTAGTCCTTTACTTGACTCACACATCCATGTGAATAAGTAGTTAGTCTTAATTTTCCAATGCTTGAAAGTTCTCATTCATCATGCTATACACCTTGCATGATTCCAAGTTTCTATTCAACTGAAACTTGGGTGACGAGAATCCTTCCGTATTTGGTAAATTTAGACATTACCACAAATGAAAGAATCAAATTCATATTTCCACTCTTGCTTTTAATGGAATCATATAAGCAACAATTTTCCACAAACGCCATTGTAAGGATACATAAAATAAATAAAATCAAAAATTTCCTTTTATTTTAAAACTTTGCGGAAAAAATTATCCTTACAATCCATATGAAAACTTGTTGTTATCTATTCCTAAGCAATATCTCATAACTCCTAAGAAGTAGCTCAAGAATCCGATCTTCAAACTATGCGATAGAAATCCATCTACGCGATCAGATTCAGCATATTCTTTCTTTAAGTTTCTTCATTTCTCTTTGATTCTTAAAACATCAACATGTGACCCAGTCACATCATGTATCAAGAATCTCAGAATAGAGACTTAGCAGAGTTAGATAGTGGACTTTACCTGAAGTAGAGTCAAACTTATTAACTTTAACATCCTTAGATAAATTTGGCAGCTTCGCAACCAATGCCCATTCCTATGGCAACTTAACATATGGACCCTTTGGTAATGGTACATAGGACTATCACAGACTTAGCCTTTCTCTTTACCATTTGGTCAACCGAGTTGACTATGGCCGATCCCTTTCCACTGGGAAGAGAGAGTTTTACTGGATATCCAATGTCATCATTGTCAATGTCCATAAAGTTTTAGGAAGTTGATTTTAGCAAATAAATAAGATCATTGAGGGTCTTGTCATAGTCTATTTCATATGAATCCCAAAAGAACTCACTATGTGACTTAGAAGGTGATTGAGCCACCAACTTTCTCAAGACTTTGACACCCAACTCTCCCGGCTTGTCAATATGTGACTACATCTCCAAGATGTGATCACACATAGACCTTTACTTGCCAATAGGGCTTGAGTGACCTTAAACTTTTCAAGGACTAATGGGTTAGGGAGAATAATTGGAGGAGGTGAAGGAAGTATGATTTCCATGGGACATCATCTTCATTTAGGAAAGCTTGTTTCAAGAGATTTGGGAAGATCATAAATGTCTAAACCAGACATGTTTTGGGAGATATTCAAGATAGTTGATCTAATGTCCTTAATATAACACCCAATATGAAATATTAAGGCTAGGACCCTACAAACTATTTTATAACTTAGAAGAGGGATGCCGTAATCCAAGCTATAAAAGATTTGAAGGTATGTGAATGACGATTCACCAATTTCCACCAAGATAAACAAAATGTATTATTAGGTTTTAATTGGTTTTGAAACTCCTAGATATTTGAGATTCATTGAAATTTTCAATGGCATGTTTCAATCTCTAGTTTGTCCTTCAGGTTTTGTGACTGAGATGCCGAGGATCACAAAACAAGGTGTGAAGTAATCATGCAAATTACTTGGTACCCTAAAGTTTTTACCCCTCAAATGATGTGCCAATAACCACACACGCTCCATCGATACTATAATAAACATTAAGTTACCCTTTTCCTACCTTGTTAAATACGAGTTAGTGTGCCAGTTAACCACACACGCTCCACTAACCGACTTAAACAAAGTGCAAAGTGTAATTTCATGGATTAGCACCTTATTCACATTTTCCTAAGTAACTAAGATTGGATATTTATAAATGGTTTAGTTACTTAGTATTTATCATTAATACTTTTAATGAAGGGAGAATTCTAGTCCTTGTCCTACCCATTCGGCTAACGACCCTCCACCGATCAAGGAAGCGGTGGGTGAGAGTGGACACCCATTAAACTGCCATTTTATAAGCAGTAACCTTATACCCCCTTATAGACCGGCTTCGTGAATGAGGCCTACTAATGGTAAGACTGACTTGCTCTTATATATATATATATATATATATATATATATATATATATATATATATATATATATATATATATATATATATATTATTAACTTATAATATTATAAAGTATAAGGGTTGAATTTTAACTTTTAAAATTCTAAGGGCTAACTTGGAATTAAAGTATTCATAAGTGAAAACTTTTCAAATTCCAAAACTTGAGGGCAAGTTTTGAAACTATTCAAAACTAATTAATTCCATAACCTATGTGTTTAAAGTAGTTTTAATCCAAAAACTCTTCAAGTTCCATAACTTGAGGACAAGTTATGGAAGACTTTAAACTAATAAAAGAATTAACTTTTCTTTATTTTTATAACTTATGGAATTAATTAAGGTTACACATTTTATTACTTAATGAAGTGACTCTTGAACTTCCTTAACTTGAGGACAAGTTATGGAGTTATAAAACCATTCAATGAGACAAGACTCTTCATTTTGTAACCTTTTCCAACTTTTATGAGTTTTATGAAACTTAAATGTGACTTTTCATATAACTTGAGGACACGTTACAAAAAAAAACATTTTAGAATCAACTCTTAGATTAATTTGGATTGAAAACAACAATTTCACATAACTTCCTATTAATCTAAGCAACTCATAAGAACAAGATAATTCAAATCAAACTTTTTCATGTAATTATTCTAAACCTTAAACTAATACAAAACATGAATTTATTGACAATTATCTTTTAAATTGGATTAGCATGAACATTACCACATCAAAAACAATTTGCGATCAGGGTAACATCAGATGAGGGTTAGGGATGATGATATGCATAATATGACTTTTCAGGACTTGTTATTATTATTATGAGTTCTTGGTGATGCCATTCGGGCTCACCAATGCACCAGCAACGTTCATGGATCTCATGAACCGGGTTTGCATGCCAATGTTGGATCGGTTGGTGATAGTTTTCATAGATGATATTCTGGTCTACTCCAAGACCAAGGAACCACATGAAGAACAATTGCGAGAGGTATTAGAGACCCTGAGGAGAGAAAGGTTGTATGCCAAATTCTCCAAATATGAGTTCTGGTTGCGTGAGGTGCATTTCTTGGGGCACATCGTCAACCAGAAGGGTCTATTGGTCGATTCGGATAAAATGAGGTCGTGATGCGATGGGAGGTTCCGAGGACCCCATATGAGATTTGGAGCTTCTTAGGTCTCACAGGGTATTATCGGAGATTTATCCAAGATTTCTCCAAGATTGTAGTGCCATTGACTTGCTTGACGAAGAAGAATGTTACTTTTCGGTGGGGGCCTGATCAGCATGTAACGTCCCAAAAAATTGGTGTAAAATTTTCATTTTGATAACACTAATTCATGTAACATTCTATTCCTAAAATCATTCGATGTGAAAAATAGTATTTAAACATCAGAGTAAAAATCACAATTAATCAAATGCGGAGTAAACTCTGGGGATGTTGTGCAGTCATGTCGGGCCCTTCCCTTTTGAACCGGAGGTACCTAAAACCATAAATATGAAACCATAAGCACAAAGAAATGAATGGTTGTTGGAAATTCATAGAGGGTATGCAAATTTCAAAGTCATTTTCCTTGGTCATGATCCCTCTAACGATTAATGTTCATGCTCATCTTAACTCGTTTCTGATTGTCTTGTTCTCTCATTCCTACAATAATGCTTCAAGTAATCACTTTCCAATCTATTAATAAATTATCAATATGCTTGCATGACCTATTTCATATAAATTTTCGAGTCAACAAAAGATACCATGTAGAGGTATTTCGGTCTAACATTATGTTACATCAAAATAAAAGGTGTAAAGTTGGTTCGAGGGCCACAATGCACAGTAGATGCGTTTCTCTGTATTTGCTTTATCGAGAATTGAAGTTCAAGAAATAAATAAAGAATTCTTTTTTGTTGTACCTACCACTGTAAACCAGAAAGCTTTTTGTCGGCATTGTCTCTCAAAGAAAATGACATTGTATTCTCAATATCCAGCTGATCTCTTGCTAATTATTCTCGCAGAATCAGGTATGTTGGGAACAAAGCTTTATAAAAAGAACAAAATAATGTCAAACATCGAGCATTACCCACTGGCTTGCCCTGATTGCATAGTCATTATCCTAAGAGATACTTGTGTGGTCCTTAAATAACAAAGGGTTTTTCATGTCCTTGACCTCCTAATCTGAGGTATGACATAATACCATTATGAATTGATGGTGAATCTATTATTCTAGACTGCAACTAACTCTATGATGCAAGGATTAAACTACTTCTTGCCGATGATTTATACCATGTCAATGATTCACGTTGATTTCACCTCAGCGTGATTGAGACATCCTACTTCTCTCCCACAAGTCTTCTTTATAGGAACTTGATGATTCACTGTGCGATACCATACACTGATAAAAGTTCTAAATTTTGTGCCGATGGTTAATCTATGTACTGTAGGCTATATCACACGCACTAACCCATTCTTTCCCCCATCATTCTTCTTAAAAGTTTTATGATTCAGTGTCAAATGCCAAACATTGATGAGAAATGGAAAAATTTGTGTCGATGGGGATATCATGTACCGTGATGTATTACACGCACCTACCCACTCTCGCCCTTTTTCTTCTAATAGAAGTAGTTAATAATTCAACGTATTAAACTATACACTAATGAGACTTTGCAATTTTGTGTAAATGATCTACTATTGCAACAACACAATAGTGTAATACACTAAATTCTCTCCTATCCTTTGACTTTTTATTTTTATTTTTATTTTCATTTAAGGTTTCATGTTGCCTTCTTAAAAAAAAAAGGCAGTACCTATTGATGTTGTCAAAAAGGGGGAGAAAAGTTTAGTTCTGCTACATTGTTACTTAATCATTCATTGAAAAGCAGACATTCTTGAAATAAGAAGATTATACATCTAAAGGGGAGAAATACTCAGATGTTATTTATCCAAAGGGAGCTAAATCTAAGGGGAAGCAGATATCAACATTCTACTTCAGATGTAGTTATTAGTTCATTCTTTATTAGTTTGGTTTTGACATCATCAAATAGGGGAAATTGTTGGGTCACTCAATTGTATAGATTAGATATACACTATAGCTATAGTTATAGTTAATCTGAAGATATGTTGATGGAAGTTCATATGTCGAAGACTGAAGAACATCCTCTGATGATTGAAAGACCCTGAAGACTCTATTAGTACCAAAGGCATGAAGACACCATCTACTGAAGATTGATCAGTGTGTCCAGAAACTAATGGTTATACATTGATGACACACTAATCAGGTGATACGTTGATAGTACTATCTGCTGAAGTTGAAGCTGATCTCCCAGACGCTGACGTTGATGCCCTAATCAACGAAACTCCCTGAAGTTGATGCTTTGATCATCGTCTGATCTGTTGGTGCTAATATCCGTATATGGAGAAGATATGATTTGATATATATTCATTTTTATACCAGATTTGTGTAAATGTAGATTATATACAATCCCTTGGTTGAAGGGATTCTCTAGAATACATTAGTATATATATTTATGTATTAGGGTAAAATCCTAAGTGTGTCTTGGTGACTGTCTTTGTGACAACCCGTTTTCTTGGTGAAAACAACTTCTTGCTTGGTGAAAGAAATATTTGTGACACTTCTGTGTTCTTTATTATTCTTTATTCTTTGTATCCAATCTACGAATCTACAAAGGGCTTAAGACCAACAAGATTCATTCTCTTGTTTAACTTTTGAACAATTACAGCTTAGACCTTGTAACCTTTAATTAATTATAATTTACCCAAATTTAATTCCAAATTAATTCTGATTAATTCTTAATTAGTTATTACTATTTCTAATTAATATATTAATCATATGATATATTAACAAATCATATATCTCTCTCCTACAATTAATCCAAGTCATTTCTTGGCTATGATGGCAACCCAAAAATGACTTCACTTTTATTCGTCAATATTATACCACTTTAGTTAGGACCTTAGACACATTAATCCAACAAATCTTCAATGAATCACAAGTATATATGATTATACTTGAATTTTTAGTAGTTATATCCATCTTGTTAGTTTATAATCATAGTTTTGAAAATAGGTTGTCATAATAGTGAAACCTAGATCTAGGGTACATGTACACTTAACATTATTATTAATCACTTCTATTGCCTAAAATTCATGTGTATATAACTAGAACATTATCCATATATCTACTAGAAAACAAACTGTTACATACTAAACCTTAAAAAAACATGAAAAATTTCAACACATGTTTTCTCATTATTACCTTGATCACATCTTAAGAAGCAAATGTATGGTCATTAAATATCCTCATCAAATGACGACACAAACCTTTTGTACATGCTAATTCGTACGAAGACTATATGTACATTAATCAACTTAAGTTGTTCGTTTGCCTCCTCATTCTGCAACAAGATGATGTATTTGTAAGCTATTTGTTTGTTTCTATACACCTATATTAAAAAAAAAATACAAAACGAGCTAGGTTTTTAGCGACTCAACATACAATATAAAATCAAAAATCATTTATCAACGTACTTGAGTATTATCCATAATATATATTGCAATGCATTTATCTAACATATATCGTTTATGAAAGTTTCATCAATATATATGTTTCGTTTATGTTGTTGCAATTTTTTCTACCTCGTCCTCAACATCTTTTATATGATTTCCGTATCACGAATTATTAGCAAAAATGTTCGAGAGCTATTTAGATTACCGATGGGACATAAAAATAATCTCACCAAAAATAAATTTTCTGTGTGACAAATTTTCAAACTTAAACCTGATATATCGCTATTTTGCAATCAATTTTTTTGCCTAAAAATATTATACCGTCAATTAATGAATAACTCTTTTTGAAATAGGATCAATTCCATATTTATCTATACACATTTAATTCTTTTACTTGAATAAAATTTAAGAATATTTACAAAGCATATACCACGTGATCCGTTCGTGACATATAAATCTACATCGAACTATGGTTAAGTTAACCCGACTCTAGTTATATAAACAACACCGTAGGATGACAACACGTGTCACTTCTAACGGTTGAGATCACGCTCACATAAATGATCGACCGTCACCCACCGCTATATAATCCGATACGACCCGTTCATCAGGCCTAAGCTTTGTTTTACCCGTTTGAAAATTTCCGATTCAGCAATGGCAAACCCTAAGGTTTTCTTCGACATGAGCGTAGGCGGATCACCGGTCGGAAGGATCGTGATGGAGCTGTTCGCCGACACCACTCCAAGAACAGCCGAGAATTTCCGTGCGCTTTGCACCGGTGAAAAGGGAAAAGGTACTTCCGGGAAGCCTT
Organism: Lactuca sativa; assembly: GCF_002870075.4. Classification (NCBI taxonomy): domain Eukaryota; kingdom Viridiplantae; phylum Streptophyta; class Magnoliopsida; order Asterales; family Asteraceae; genus Lactuca; species Lactuca sativa. The sequence goes on along the minus strand of NC_056630.2, from coordinate 209,085,172 downwards.
TGCATTTCAAGGGATCGTCCTTCCACCGTGTGATCCCTAATTTCATGTGTCAAGGAGGAGATTTCACCAGAGGAAACGGAACCGGCGGTGAATCGATCTACGGCAACAAGTTCGCCGATGAGAATTTCATTAAGAAGCACACCGGACCTGGAATCCTGTCCATGGCTAACGCTGGTCCGAACACCAACGGCTCTCAGTTCTTCATTTGCACAGCTAAGACGGAGTGGCTCGACGGGAAGCACGTCGTGTTCGGGAAAGTTGTTGAAGGAATGGACGTCGTTAAGGCGATCGAGAAGGTCGGATCTGGCAGCGGAAGCACCTCCAAGCCTGTAGTTATCGCCGATTGTGGTCAACTCTGATAGATCTGTATCTTGATCGTACGAGTGTTAGTATATCGTTTACAATTTTCTTTTGATCGTATCGTTTCGTGTTACTTTCAGTCATCTAGAGGTGTTTTTAGTACTGATTGTGTGAGATTTTATCTGTATTTCGTTGATTTCATCAGCGATTTATGTTGATGAGATTAACTAGTAAGTGATCCGTATGAAATAAGATTAGATTTAGTGCTTTTAATCTTCAATTAGTCTCTTAGTTTCTTCAATCTTCGTTGATAGTCGATTGAAACATTGTGATCCTTGATTATGATTTTAATTTCAAAAAATGGGTGGTTGTTGGATGTGGCGAAAAAGTCTCGAGAGTATGAATACACGTGTTTGGTTATTTTGTCTGTTGTGTGTTGTAGATCTTTCTTGTTGCTATGGTTTATCTAGTTAACGTACCGTACTATTAATTATTGCATAGTGTGTTTCCATTTCTTTTTCTCCGCGTAAAAGAAAAAATTGCATTCTAGTAGTATCTACATATTCAAAATTTGAACATATCCCAACCGATTACATGTTATTTTTTACTTAAATAATTTAATTTTTACTCGTACTTTCTTATTTGTATGACAAAACTATAAAACTATAAGGACCATTTATGTATTTTTTTTTATATTTTATGTTTATAAATTATTTTATCTTGTTTAATTTCGTATTATATATAATTTGATTTTCACTAATAATTTCTTTTCTTTAACACGAAAAAACTATTCTCTCCGTCTCAAAATTATTGTCCACAAACAAAAATAACACAAAGACTAAGGAAGTAACTTTATACAATAAAATGATAGTTTTTTAATTGCTTTGCGTTTAACATTCTATTAAATGTTTAGTTGGTTAAAGCAATAATAAAGGAGTATTTTGGTATCTATCAGTATAGAATCGAGTTTGTCTACGTTTTGAAGAAACCCTTTTTATGTTTTTTTATCTATCAGTATAGATTCGAGTTCATCTACATTTCAACAATGCACTTATAATGAAATAGGTGGCCGAGTTCTTTTTCTACGACCCTTTTTATATGGTAGGCCCGATCCCAGGACCCCTATCCCTTATGTTTAGTTAGGATATCTTACAACTAGAATCCCTCTTTTTTTTCGATCCAGTCCCTCCACCACCGCGAACCCCAGTTAGATTCAGGCATGTTACACTTTTTAGTGATTGGGAGAACCCAAGTACTCTCTTTCGGATTCAGGAAAGAACTCTCATAGATCTTTTTTCCTTTTGGAAGATACAGAAGCGAAACAATCAACCTATTGATATTGGAAGACCCAACGGATTCTTCCAATATATCATTTCTGGGTCCAATGGTATTCATAGGTATAGGAAGAAGCCCTATCAAATAGAGATTTTTTATCCCAACAGGGGACGACCATACTTGTTCAATTTATCTCTCTCAACTTGGATGCCGTGAGGCGAACCTTGGAAAGTTTTACCATACGCAGTAGAGATTCGCAAATCTTCCAGACGTAGAGCACGCAGGGCTTTGAACCCAAATACATTACCTACAATGGAAGTAAACATGTTAGTAACAGAACCTTCTTCAAAAAGGTCTAATGGGTAAGCTACATAAGCAATATATTGATTTTCTTCTCCAGGAACAGGCTCGATTCCATAACATCGCCCTTTGTAACGATCTTTATGTCGAAATATAACTTTCATTAATACAATCGTCAAAATTCAATGCTTATAATAACGCTTTTATCTATTATATGTGAACAAACTCATATATAAAAATATACATAAAATAAGCACCGAAACATACAAAAAAAATTACATCGTAACATAAAAAAAGGAAAACTTAAATTTATATCGGCATGTATATAAAAATAAGTAATATGTTTTTTAAGTTAACGAACGAAAGCTTAAATAATCAAAAACGTATTATATATGATCAAAGTCATGCGTATGAAACGTACATAAAATTCTGCAGATAAACGTTACAAAATATGTTTTGCGAAACGTAGACAAGCTCGATGATAATGAAGGCTGCAGAAATCGGGATTAGCCGTGGATTAATCGTTTGACGTTTTCCAACCGACGGGACTTTTTGACATCCCTAATTTTGATTTCACCCATACACTTTAGCCGCCGAAGGTTACTGCAGCTGACCCAACATATGAAGTTGATTTTGTATTTTCTTCCACAAATGCACACTATTTTTCTACCATTGTCCTTTATTTATTTATTTATTTTTGCATACAAAGCGTTTAATGCAACAAAAAACATAGCAATTGGATGAGTTGTGGTTTATAAACTTATTTTGTTTATGCTTCTTGAAAACAACCAAATTTTGATTTTGATTTCACCCACAAACTTCAGGTCTGTTGTTGTTGTCGTTTATACTAGACTAACTTTTTCTGCTGCTTTTATTGTACTACTGTTCTGATTTCTTGTTCATTTCTTATGGGAAATGACAATTTATGTTGATATTTGATGTAGTTTTCTCTAGTTTGATTTTGCCTAATATCTGATGAAAAATTTATGTGATTTATGTTATGAGTTTCTGATCTCTAGTGCAATTATATGATATCTTATGTATTTTTGGTTGTTTTTTTTATTTATGGTGGATATCAGTTGTATTATTCTGATTCTTGCATGAGTTTTTCTGATTTCCGGTGCATGTTGTTGTGATATGTTGATTTCTATTGAGGGTTTTTTTTTTTTTTTTTAATTTATGGTGTATATCTTTTGTACTATTTTGATTTATGCATAAGTTTTTCCGATTTCTGGTGCATGTTGCTGTGATATGTTGAATCTTGATGAGTTTTTCTGATTTCTGATGTATTTTTGGTTATTTTTTTTTTCTAGTGCGTATATGTTATATTATTCTGATTTTTGCAAGAGTTTTTTTTTTATATTTCTGATGTATTTTTTTGATTTATGATGATTTTATGATGTGTGACTTTCTGATTTCTGGTGTATAAACGAAAATATGTGTTTCAATTATGACATCTAAAAATCCGATTTCAACATCGGTGGGATCAACCGTCATCGGTGCTCATAAATGAAACTCATACGATATTGGTTAGAAGTATGGTTTTTGCCCGGATAAAAAAAGATGGATACAGTGAAATGTAACTTGGATGGAAAAGTGTTTGGCCCGAATTAGTTATGGGACAGATTGATGATGCTTTTGGGACTAATAATAATCAAGTACCCCGTAAAAAGTTCAACACCGAGGGAACTTTTTGATTAAGATTTCGAATCTGAGAATGAGGAGTAAGTGTTTGAATAAGATGGATATGAGTTGGAAGGAGTTCAAATATTGGAAGAACCCGGAGATTAGAAGAATATCGACATTTAAATATATGAGAATATGTGTTTTTATTATTATTAAATTATTTTGGACTTGTAATATGATGGATCATGACTTAATTGTTTAAATACTAGTCATGACTTTTTTTTATGGTTATATATATATATATATATATATATATATATATATATATATATGTTTATTTATTTATTTATTTATTATTAATAATTAATGGTACCCGATTAATCTCTGTCGAGACCGATTAATCCCTTAATCACAGTCGACTGCCGAACGATGTTTACGACCTTGATGATAATATATTTTTGTAAGTTAATGAAGACAAGTTATTATATGTGACATAAATGATGCATAGGAATGTATATAAAATTAAGCATGAAATGTAAAAAAAAGTAACACTCTAAATTTTCAAATAAAGTTTTTCATTTTTAAAACAACACAAAACACAATTTCATATTTCTCAAAACCCAAATGTATAAGTTGTTCAAAACACAAGACAACAAAATGTTTGACATTATCCCAAAATCCTCAAAACATAATCTCAAGCTGGTGTGTACAATCATGTTGGCGCCTTCCCGCGATCCTGATAGGTACCTGAAACACATTTCACACAACACTGTAAACACGAAGCTTAGTGAGTTCCCCAAAATACGACACACAAATAATTAGCCTCTCATAGATATATATCGATAAGGACCCTCCAGTCATGTGTCTCAGTGAAGACCCTCCGGTCTCACAGCTTTAGTTGGACCCTCCGGTCTTGTATCTTAGTGAAGACCCTCCGGTCCCACAAAGACAGAGTAACTCAGTAAGGCACAAAATGATATACAACATAAATCACAAAGAAATAATGTATAATATATCACATAACTCAGTATAAGCACATAAGACCCTCCGGTCACATAATGAAATACCACTCAGGTAAGTATAGTGAGAATACCCACCTCGTAAGTAAGCAAGTAGGTCTTGTACTCAACGATCGGTCTACACTCCACCTACATATCATAATCATCTCTAATTAACAATTTATAACAACAACTTCCAAGATGTTAAGCTAACCCCTTTTCTAACTCTCGGAAAGGGTGAAAGACCATTTTACCCCTCCATGGTCTCCATAACCCATAACTTGACCAAACCCTAGAAGTCAAATGAAGTCAACACTCGATTCAATAGTCCATGTTGACCCAACTCGTCGAGTGCATCTATGCGAATCGTCGAGTTCCTTCGTTTCTCTAAAAAATCGGGAAAATCTAACTCAACTCGCCGAGTTGTCTCACCAACTCATCGATTTTCCTCAAGCCATTCTCTCATTCAGACGTTTTTAAGCAGAACTAAGGCCCCATACTCTAGATCTAGCCCTCTAAGTCTGAAATACCACGTAAAGTTGCAAGCTTTATGTCCATGCATGGCATATAGGGCTAAGTTTGCCAACCCAAAGCTCAATAAAGGGTTTAAGGCATGAAAGTTGGTCGAAGCTTGATAAAGCTTGAATCTTTAGACCCAAGGGACTTAGTATTGTCCAGATCTGAAGTCTCATCTTCAAGGCATGCTCAAACAACTAAGGGACTCAAAGAGAAGATAAAAATGGCCTTAAACTCCTTAATGGAGAGATCTAACACACAAGTGGTCAAGGTAATAGATTTTTTCCTCCAAAAGGCAGCTAACATTGAAGGAATACTGACATTCCAAGCCTTTTGCTCCTCCAACTCCTTCCAAGAATGCACTAAAACATATAATCTTAGCCTCTCTCTCTCACACACACACACATATGATAATAGCTCGATTAGGGTTTCTCTCAGCGTGTTAAGGTAACGAGGGTGGCGGGGTAAAGAACTTAAGGTCCTTTAAATAGGGTGCAAACCCTGGAATTTAGGTTTTTCACACTCAGCTCCTACTCGTCGAGTTGAGTCCCCTCAACTCGTCGAGTAGATTCTAAAAACCACGCGACTATCTCAATCTCTACTCGACGAGTTGGGGCCTCCAACTCGTCGAGTTGCCCTGTCAAAATGAGTATAAATTAATTAAATTTATATCTGGGAGTCGGGATGTTACAAAAAAATTATGTCGAAACATAGTCAAACTCGTATATAATATGTTTTTTTAAATTAACAAATGAAAATTATTATATATGGCCAATCTCATACATAATAAACGTTTAAACATAAAAAATCTACATTGAAACATACACAGACTCGAATTTAAACCGACAACTTAGAAAAAACCATATAATCTTTTTTTTTTAAATAACGAAAGAAAGTTTTAAATTAAAGTCGAAACATTGATTACCTTGAATTATACCGACAATTATATAAAGATAAACACATAAAAATAGTTTTTTTAGGTTAACGTACGGAAATTATTAATAAAAATCAAATTACATATACGGGGTTAAACAAAAAAATTTAGAAAATAAATGGGCGAAAGTAATCTTTTTCAAAGTTCAAAGTCATATTTTAAAAGTAAATTGGTGAAAAAGACACACACTCATAAATCTAAAATATAGAAAAAATTACTTGAAAATCCAAAATACCCTCTGTAACATCCTTAAAAATTCAAGCCAATTTAAACTTCGTAAAGTTTTCAAAAACCATTAATTATTACAATATGTTTTCAAAATAGTTTAATATATGAGTTTCCCAGAATCACATCATAAACATAAGGAGATGCAGTACGATCACGCCTTCTCCTTCCCGCGATCGTCAGGAGTACCTGAAACAATAATCGATAAAATGTAAGCTCGAAGGCTTAGTGAGTTACCCCCAAAATACCAACCTCAACATTACCATAACCATATCATATCAGCAAATATAGAATATCGATGCATCACAAGTCTATAGTGCGACTGGTCCGCCCGCACCGGGCCTTCAATCCACCTGGTCCACTTTCTGAGTCTATAGTATGACTGGACCACCTGCACCAGGCCTTCAGTCTATCTGGCCCACTCTCCAAGCCTCGGCACGTCTGGACCATCCTCTCGGGGCCTTCAGCCTAATCCGAACCGCTCGTCGGGCCTTAGGCCTGACTAGGTGCCCTCCTGGGCCTGCAGTCTATCCGGTCCGCCTTGGGTATGTTGTCCTACAAACAAAGCATGACCCGCCTCAACCAAAACCCCAATCAAACAACCATGTGCACATATAACAAACAATCACATAACAGTCCTTAAACAACAAACCGGTCCAACAGATCATATAGCATAGCAACATCCTAACTAGGATACCGACCTAACCGGTCAATAACATAGCATCATCCTATATACCAAGATACTGACCTAAACCAGGTCACAAACATAATACCATCCTAACTACAAGGATGCAGATATAGCAGATCAATAAACATATCAAACAAAACTAGGATACAAATCTGATAAAGAGCCGACCTTGGTGCCTTAGACCCTGTTGATATAGTGAGGATAACTCACCTCGCAACGCTGATCTGATCTGATCTGAAAAAACGAACTCCCGAACCGCTATCTCACTGGAAATCCTGAACTATCACACAATAAATACCAATTCATTACACAACATAACAAACTTGGCAAAAAGGTTCCACTCAATCCATCATGTCCATTCCCTTTTATCGGGCCAAGGTCCAATTCCAAGTCCATAACCTTGATAGACCTTATGCAAGGCCCATTATTGGCCCAATTTACTAAATTGGGCCCAACTTCCTTATTGGGCTTAACTCCATGATCCTCTATCACTAAAACTGCCCCAACACTATCTACTCAGAAATTCTAGCAAGGCCCAAACCTTACTAGCCCAAAAGTAGCCCAAACCCAAGGCCCAAATCACCAAAAGTCCACAGAAGACGTACGATGGGCGTACCCCAAGGCTACGCGGGGCATACGCAAGTCTCGCCTTAACTGGGAAACGGGCAATTGACTTAGTACGCTAGGCGTACACAAGGTTTTCACCAAAACCTTAATAAGTGCTTCATGTCTTAAGCACTTAAGCCCAAACTCCAGATCCAGTGACCAAATGTGCCTAGGACTCATAAAGTCTCGAACTTTATCACTTTGGACATCCAAAAATCTCTTAATCCAAGGTCTTAATCCATTAAGACCCTTTTACATAATGTATGGAACGTCTTAAGCCATTGGGACCTCATTTTTATCACTTGAGACCTCTTCAAGGTCCAGAAAGGACAACTTATCTCGTCCAAAATGCATCATGCACCATATTGGGGTTTTTGGGACAATAAATGGTTCCATAATGCTAGAAAGGCTAGCTTTATGACCTACAAGCATAAAGTTTGAAGCTTTTTTTTTACCTCCTGGAGCTTCTAGGGCACAACACAACCTCAAATCTACAAGCCAATCTCCTTCTTCAACTATTTGTTGCAATGGCTTCACCTTTAAGAGCTCAAAATACCCACCAACTCACTCTCACACACAAGAACTAGGGTTTGGGGACGTTTCTGGAAGATGGAGGCTGAGAAGGAGGAGAGAAAATGAGCCATAAGGATGTTTATATAGCCCGCAACCCGAGATATTAGGGTTTTCATCCTTTATGAGTACGCCCAGCGCACTGGGGTGCGCCCTAGTACGCTCAGCGTACCCTTATGTACGCGCATCGTACTCCTCCTAGTCCCAAAATTACAATTTGGCCCTTAGGCTCTTCATGGCTTTACCCTTGCATCCCCAGGGACTTCAATGACAAAATTGGGATGTTACAACTCTCCCCCACTTAAATTCGATTTCGTCCTCGAAATCATTCCTTACCATCCTTGGAACCCGACACCCTGAAGGGCACCTCCGCAATCATAACCTCCGACGACTTTCGAAGGAGACTAAACCTACAGGGGGATCTTTCCATTCCAAAAAGAAAAAAAACGATTCTACAATCCCTTGCGGCACCCAATCCTTTACCACCTAAAACCTGCAATCTGGAAACCTGGATTCGGTCTGACCCCCTGGCCGACCACTCGAACTATCTATCGCTAGCTCTCTTTCCATAACTGCTAGCAGACTATGTCGCCCTAAGAACCTGAGGTCCCTACCCGAAATAGAACCATGGGTCACATTCTCCTGAATCCCTGCCCCTACGACTCACCGTTGGCCCGCACCGGGTATCTTGGCCTATTGCATAGAGCAAGACCGCCTCAGCCCGATCAAGCACAACATGCCATCTAATAGACCATCATAAAAGGATGTCTACTTAATACTTACGATAATTTACCATGCCAATCCTTGCCATCCACCACCTCCATAGAAAACAGCCCCGCAAGCGTTTACCACCAACAACATGCCTACCACTACCAGCCCACCAGTACGGTACTCATATCTATTCCATACCACCCTGCAGGTGGGAAGACCAATGCCGAGTCCAAAAGATCATAGGGCTCGGTCATCCTCGGGATGGAATACCCTAGATTGGAATACCAACATGTTGAATCGATTCAATCATCGAGTTGAAACTCTTAGGGTTTGTTGGCCTACCGCCTCAACCCTATCGCTCCTCTTGAGCCTCCGTGCCCACGACGTTCAGTTGGTTCGCACCAGGTATCTTGGCCTACTGCATAGAGCAGGACCGCCCCAACCCTATCCAAACGCCATAGATAATCATGAGAAATATCTAACCCGGTTCCCAAAACCTGAAAGACAAGACATTCTAATCCCAAGCCTTCCCAAAGCTGACAAATACCCATTCAGATCCACTTCTAGTCCCAAACTGGAGTATTATCCGATCCAAGAAGATTAATCCTTTGAGACACTCCGAACTAATGAGATCACCAAGATCCTTTCACTTCATCCGATCTCCAATAAGAACTTCTGATCAAATCAAAAATACACCGGAGTCTTCAGCCTACTCCAGCAACATGCTCAATACTTGGGGACAGACCTACTGAATACTATAGCATAACAACATACTCAATACCCACACATAGATCTACAACACATATAGAGTCTGCAGCATGACTGGACCGCCTCACCAGGCCTTCAACCTATCTGGACCACTCTCAGAACCTTCAACATGTCTGGACCGCCCCTCCGGGCCTTCAGCTTGTCTGGACCATTCTCTGAGCCTTCGGCCTGACTGGTATGCCTCACCATCCTTCAGTCTATCCGGACCGCTCTAAACTATTAAACATTTCCCTGGACCGCCTCTCCTGGTGGTCCTTCCCCTGTAGATTGTTCTCACCCAATTGGGGTTCCGAACTCCCGATCTATTTCATGGACTCTAACCCTGGCCTAACTCTAGGCCTCGTGTCGATCTTCCATCCTCTCGAAAATCCATGGTCTGTTCCCTGATTCGCGTGTCTACCACTTATGCTAAATAACCCGCATACTCGTGCTGAATGTACTGCCGATCCCAGACAGCTAACAAAGTCCTCAATGACTGATGCTCCATCTGAAAATTCCTATTCTCCCCCATTTGGGACACTAACCATTACCTACTAGTGGCGAAATCAAAACACTACTTAACTGTCCTAACCAAGCATTTCCACACTTCACCATAGAACTGTGAATATTGGAATGAATAATCTCCGCAAAACAAACCTCCTGGCATGGAGCAACCGAACTTTAGAAGGAACCCAAATCCCGGTGACACTTTTACATCTCCAGTTCATAGTTTCTGACCCTGGAACGTTGATCCTATTGTAGGATTATGAGCATTCTAACACTCCTAAGTGTACATGCAACCTTAAATACCTTGAATCTATGTTTTCTCTATTATACATGCAAATATGAATATTCCAAGGTATTATCTTAACTAGCATACAAAACATTGATTCATATGGAATAATATTAGCTAGAAGACATACCTTTTGGTGTAGCTTGATTCCATGGATCTTAAGAGCCTAGTGCCCCAAGTGTGACACCTCAAATGGTTCACACAACACCAAATACACTTGGAATAACTTAAAGAGAAATGAACCACTTCATGAAATCGACTAGCCCTCACAATTCATTCATAGTCGCCGATTTTTGGGAAGAATAAGATGCTTATAGTGTGTCACAATTAGGGTTACACCATGTAAACCCTAATTGTCATGGCCTTACATTTCCATGATCCATGGGTACAAAAACACCATGGAGCATCCTATGGGTTTTAGCCCAACTTGATAATCCATGGAGCATTAGCCCACTATACAAGTATGGATGATTTACACAAACAACCCATATATTTAATTACTCTCCTTTTAAAAACTTAATTAATTCTAAATTAATTATTGATCAATACTAATTAAATAATCTTATTAATATATTAGAACTTATAATATATTAATAAACCTTAAGTGTTATTTCTCTCATTTAGTCTATCCAAATGCATGATGCCATGCAACCCAAATGGACCATGCCAATCGGTTCAAGTACATACCAAATATAGTTATGGACTTAGACACTAATCCAACAGCCTCCCACTTGGAAAAGTCTAAAACTATTATTGTGTATGACTTCAAAACTCGATTAGCAATCGTAGCTCTTAAAAGTTGTTGCCGTCGAACTCTGAACAAATCAATGACGCGTCCATCAGATAAGGGATCATATATTCCTCCATTCTAGATATCATATGGACTGAGACATGGATTAAAATCATTCTCTCTGTCCATTTGTTGTTTCCCGATTTTCGATTTATGACAACTGACTAATTGAACAAATCACATTAGTCCTGGCTTGGCCAAGCACTTCGGAGTCTCATCACTAAATCATCGAGGGGCCCACAGATATCGCTTTTATCCCTTCAAGGGTAAAAGGAATGGATAAACTTCAACTCATATTCTTGTTCTACTACTTGTTGAATCATACATAAAGGCACGTTTTATAACATCGACTTACCAACGCGTTTTTGTACAATCAATGTATAACCAACTCACAGGCAACAACTCATATCTCTAGATTTGAAGAATATAAGATATTATCGTCTCATGATCACTCGTGATAAATTCCATGAAGCGAGTCAAATGAGTGTGGGTTGAATCTAATACTCAGAACGTATGAGCACTCATGAATGTTGCAGCAACTCTTGCTATGTCCACTACCTTGGACATCTACAATCCAGCTTCATGACAGTCATGATTCATATCTACTTCCAACATATGACCGACTGTGGATAGTTTGAATAACTTAGTCATTCAGGAAGAACGACCTAGTTATCCTGGAAGTCAAAATATGCAAAGTGAAACACAAGAATAATCAAATCCAATATGGTCTCAGAACTTATGATTATAAATAAAACACCTTTTATTTATCACCATATTGATTACCCATCATTCATTGTATAATGTTTCAAGTTATAAACTTTATACTTGAATTAAAAACAACAGTTGTCCATGCTCTAAGCATGTACACTATGTTTTTTCTAAACACTAGCCATGCCATACACCAAGTATGCACACTATGTTTTTCCAAACATTAGTTATGCCATACACCAACTATGCACACTAAGTTTGTCTATGATCTTTAATCTGTGAAATAGATCGATTGAATATAATTCCAATGATTCTCATTTCACAATCCCAAATCCTTACTGCAAATGCAAGATTTCCAATTCATGCCATTTACCGAAATATTGTTAGATTTTAAAATTATATGCATTGATCCTCTTGTAATGATTATGCACAAAGTCACAAAGACTTATCAACAGACATTACAGAGTATTCAAATGGAGATCAACTCCATGGAGACATCCTTCTTGCATTAATTTTTCTAATCTTACACAAATTTATTAACTTCCACCTATGGAAACATTTCCATATTCCCATTTTGACTATCACTTCTGAAAAAGAGTTGCCTCTTTTCAGAATATGTCAATATGTCCTTCCAAAATTAACATTATACTTCCAACTGTCCTGAGCAACCAATATTTGGTAAACCTTAGATTGTCCTCGACAATTGCTTAATCATTTTAGTCATATCCAATTCTAGACCTTTTCCCTTCTTAATGCCCCAGGCATTTGGAAAATTTTGGAAAGGATAAATATTATAGCACTTGCAATCGATCCTCTTTTCAGAATATGTCAATATGGCCCCGCCCACACTCAACTAACTAGGAGATATGGGCCCCGCCCACACTCCGCTGACTATGAGATACGTGCCCCGCCCACACTTAGCTAACTACGAGATACGGGCCCCGCCCACACTCAACTACTATGAGATACGGGCCCCGCCTACACTCAGCTACTAAACATACATACAAGTATCACACAGACAACAAGTATAACTAAATCTATCAAATCAGTCCTATATCCATACTCAAATAATGTTATGAGATACGGGCCTCGCCCACACTTAGCTATCTATGAGATATGGGCCCCGCTCACACTCAACTACTAATCAATACACGTAACATATATGGGCCAGCCTTGGTGCCTTCGACCCGTTCAAACCAGGAGGAAACTCACCTCACTATCGGATGATAGCTGAAACGTCTCTGCCCGGAATCAGCTCTACTCACTCCCTAAACCAAAACAACCCCTTAGGTACCATTCATACTCATAACCCTTAAGGTCAACTCTGGTGAAGTCAAAGTCAAATTCAAGTCAAAGTCAACGCTCCGAGTTGACTCAACTCGTCGAGTTTACCCTTAAACTCGCCAAGTTCTCATGAATCAAAGAATCGTGAAATCGCGATCTAACTCGTCGAGTTCCTCCTTCTCAACAAAAACGGGACTTCTTAGTACAACTCCTCAAGTTCCCTTGTGGACTCGCCGAGTTCCATGAACAGAATCGGGAATGTTCGACCAAACTCGCGGAGTTTCTCTATGAACTCGCCGAGTCCCTTGCATTTCTAGTCTATTAATCCCTTTCCTCATATCAAAGGTTCCAGAATACAGATCCATATTGTTTCCATAACCTATTTCTGTAAAGTTGACAACTTGATGGTTTACATGCCTCAAATGGACCCAAACTCGAGATATAGCAGCCTACTTCCATGGACATGGTCTTTTCTTGAACAAAAACGGGGTTAAGACCCTTTTTATGATTCTAAGGGTCAAATATCACGGGAAAATGGGAATCCTTAGCATATGATCTATGAAGGGTATCATGTTTCCCACAATGGGGTCAAAAAGACCCATAATGCAAAACTAAAAGAGTTCTAACCTATGAAACACCAAGTTAAAGATTTTTTACCTTAGGAAGCTGCCAAAGATGGACAAAATCCCAAATCTAATGCTTATCCTCAAGCTTGATGGCTTCTAGTTCTTCCAACTCCTTTTCCAAGCACAAAACACACATAAATCCACTCAAAACCCTGGAATAGGATGCAAAACATTGGAAATTAGGGTTTCATCCCAGTCAATCTACTCGTCGAGTTGAGGCCTCTCAACTCGTCTAGTAGATCACTTAAATCACGCGGTTTTGATAATCTCTACTCGACCAGTTTGGGGCTTCCAACACGTCGAGTTGCTCTATAAAAATGAATAATTTATAATTTAAATGTGTACCATGAATCAGGTGTTACAGAGGGATCCAGGTTCCGGTACCCGAAGTGTGCGGGAAGGATTGTTGGTGAGAAATAGGGATCTCTATTAGTTGTGTTGCAATAGTCTGTGGAGTTGTGGTTACGATTGCTACTTGCAGAGCTGGGTTAGCTGTTGGGAGCCATAGACTAGCTATGTAATTTGCCTCCATTTCAGCTGCAAAGCTAGACGGTGTCTCTGAGACTGGTGTGCGGTTTGAAGCGTGTTCTTCCTAAACGGAAGTTTTCCCTTCATCTAATGGCTAAATTGGATGCAACAGACTTCTCTCTGTTGTTCCTGATGCCACTGGGATTTCGCCTGTCATTGTTGCTCTTTGGGTTTGCTTCGTGGATGTATCGTTCTAGAGATACGTCTGGATGGCGCCAAATGTTGTGATATGTTGGATATGGTTGGATTAAGATAGATGATGGGTTCTGTGCAAGTTCCTTCTCCTGATATCACAATGCAAAAGAGAAAGATGATCGTTAGTCGACGTCCGGGAGGAATTCTTGAGACGAAGCTCCGACGATCAAGTTAGAATGAGGGATGAGAGAAGTAAGAGTAAATCACATGATAAAGAGTGTAACATCCGGATTCCCAGGTATTATTTTGTTCCTTTTATTTTTGGGTGTTGTAGGAGACTCGGCGAGTTGGGGTCTAAACTCGCCGAGTAGGATCGCGGATGTTCACGCGGGTTTGCGTCTGGACTCGGCGAGTCCATGCTGTTTAATGCAACCCTAATTTACAGGGTTTGGGACCTATTTAAAGGCCCTTATGGCCGTCATTTGCGGCCATCAACCCCCAGAGAGAAACCCTAAGAGATCTAGAGCATTTGTGAGGAAGGAAAGGCCATTCTCGATCATTTTGTGGGTGTTTTTGCAAGAAGGAAGTGGTCAAGGCAAGAGGAGGCTGAAGGAGGTGCAAAATTTTGGTGGTTTTGAGTTCATAGAGGCTGTATTGAGGTATTATTCTCGGACCTTCCTCAGTTTTGTTGTTGATTCCTTATGTTAGGGTTTTCTAACCCTTTTAGAGGTTGATTTAGTAGAGCATTTGGTCCCTCCTCGAGTTTGTGTTCTGGATCTGGACCCAAAGAGGTCCAGAGGCCTTAACCTTTGGAGCTTTATGAGTCACTTTGGGAGCCATGAACTTGGAATTTCATTTTTGGGGCTAAATCCCCATTTTGGACCATTTGCATGTTATGAGTGCCAAGGTCCAAACTTTACATGATTATCATGCTTGGGGAGGCCAGATCTATGATTATATGGAACAGATCTGACCTCAGGAGCTGTATAGAGTTTGTGCATGGCATGAACTCGCCGAGTCCGAAGAACAGACTCGGCGAGTAGTATGAAGATTGCCTGTTAATCACTCAGTGAGTGGACTTGCTGAGTTGGGGTATAACTCAGTGAGTCAGGGAGAGTCAGAGGGGACTGAGTTCAAGTGGAACTCACCGAGTTGTTCTTGAGACTCGGCGAGTTGAGTCGGGGTGGCCCCGCGATTCATGCCAGGTGGAGCTCGTCGAGTCAGTGGAAGAACTCGACGTGCCAAGAAAAGGATCAAGAGAGTCAGTGGACACGCGTGGACTCGCCGAGTCGCCCTAGCGCACTCGACGAGTCGGGCCAAAGTTTGACCGTTGACCTTGTTGGCTTTTAGGGTTGAGTACAGTTGTATTTATGAGAGTATTTACTTTGTGTGATTAGGCGGATGCTAGATCACATTTCTTCCGAGTCAGATACTTACCGAGACAGCGAGGTGAGTCTTCTCACTATACGTTACCTAGAGTGGTATATTTGTGTGGACCAGAGGGTCTTATGTGCTATGTATGAGATTATGTGCTATGTGTTATGTGTATGTTGTATGATGTTATAGACCAGACCGAAGGGTCCAACGATACAGACCGGGCCGGTGGGCCCAACGAGCTATGACCGGACCAGAGGGTCCAACGAGCTGGGGGACTGGAGGGTCCCGCTGAGACACATCGACCGAAGGGTCGTATTGTAGCCTCAAGTGGCGTATGTGTTGTATGCGGTATTTTGGGGAACTCACTAAGCATTTATGCTTACAGTTGTTGTGTGATGTGTTTCAGGTACTAGTGATGAGCGCGGGAAGGCGCCGACATGATTCGTACACACTTGAGGAGTTTATGTTTTGGATTCTCGGAAGATGTTTTTGTGATAATAACATTTGATACAATATGTTTGATGTTATTTCGTGAGTAAATGAATGTTTTAAAAATGAAAAATTGTTTTGAAAATTTACGTTGTTACAAAGAGTTCCGTCCCCTTCTTCGTGAGGAAGAAGGATCCTTTTGTACCTGTTTGAGAGGCGTGTGCCTCTCAACTGATTCTTTTGAGAATTCACTTGTGAGGTGTGACGTGGAGGACCTATATTGGAGGATCCTCCGTCATGTCTTTTTGCCTCATCTCCTCATTGGCTAGAGGGGAATCTTTTGATATTATGATGACAGTGGCTATCGTTAGATGGGCAAGTGGAACTCTCTAATTGGTCCCACGTTTGTCGGGGTGTTATTCCTTAGAGAAGAGGTTATGGCACGGTTCTGCATCTTTACTGCCATGCCAGTGATCTTTGCATAGGTGAAGGCTTGGCCTTGGCCTCAGACTGGGTTTAATCGGGCTCTGACTAGGCCAAGCTTGGTGTTAGTTAGACTTCTCCTTTTTTGACGTTCTCCCTGAGGAATACGTTAACACTTATCTACTACTATACTCAAATGATTATGTCTAACTTTGACCTGAAAAAGGATTTCAAGAAGACTGTTCCTAAGCCATGTACGATAATGGAAAGGATTGCAGGTTTTTATGATGGCGAAGCACTTCAAGCTCCTAAGTGAATTGTTTTCTTTGAAAAACAACAGAACAAAATGCAGAAGAACACATGTTCTATACTAATTTAAATGAGATATTTTTGACTTTGCAAATCAATAATGCTTTAATAAGAATATAGAATTGCATGACGAACACTGAGGATGTAAAGCAAGAGATACACTCTATACTTAGATGGTATCTAGAAGTTAGCAGAGCCCTTCTTGGAGTCATCAGTTCTTTATAGAAGAAGTGAAGATAGATGCATTCAACACAAATGGGGAGAATGTAAAGTTTATATTGTGTTAAATGTCGAAGACTTTGATGTGAGCTTACTTTATAAATCTTAGCGAAGTTTATAGTCTATATCGAAGGATACACTCCTTCGATATATCTATGTATTTCAATGTGGTGCTTATGTAGGTGCTCTTTGATGTTGAGGGCACATTGTATATTTTGTAGTCTGTGATAGCACTATAAATAGTGTTGTAATCTAGGGTATTTGGGACGCATTTTACCACATCTATTGAACTTGTACTCTTGACTACATCCAAACTGAATATGAGTTGAAAAAAGGTATTTACATCTTGTGTTCTTTCTTTTTATTGAATTCGATACTTGACTGAATCCTTAACTCATCACAGAGTTTTCTTTGTCTCAAAAGTCACAGTTGGAGATGTACTTAGATGAGCCAAGAAATGACATATGTAGGGATTTAGATGTTCATTCTTTTTAGAAAGCACATCTATACCGTTATCTGGAGCTTTCTTCTATAACTTGAGATATTTTAAGCATCACAATCTCCACTATAGCATCCAATCTGCCATTAGTAATGGTGGTCGTATTATTAATCAATATCAAAGTTATTTGAAACACGACATTGCTGAGGCTATAATCTGTACCAACGATTGGTTGCTTGGAATTAGAGGTATTTGTTTTTTTTACTTGCTGAAAATTTGAATTCAATGTATTAATTTTTTTTTATTAAGTTTACATTATGTTTTTTGTTTTGTAGGTGAAAAAGAGTTAAATTATCTTTACCAAAACTTACCAATGATATCATGAAATTGGATAACAATGATATACGCGAGTAGATGAACACATTTCTATTTTATCTTATAAATTTGAGGACATTCGGTACCATTTTATGTTTTTTGTCGGGTTTGTCGTTTTTAAACATTAATTAAGTTAAAATTTTGATGTTTTTTTTTGTTATTTTGTCGTGTCGTTATGTTTGTCATTTTTTAAGCATGAATTAATTAAACAAAAGAAAATTTTATGTTACTTTTGACGTGTATGACGTGTTTGTTAGTTTTTTATTTGGATCGTGTTCGTGCTAGAGAAAAAAACACGAAGTCGTGTCGTATTGTATTTGGGTTATTCAAAAATAATGTGTGTCCTATCGTGTTAGGCATATACACGAAATGACTATCCGAATTAACAAGCCTAGTGGATTATGGCCAAGGTTGGTGGTGGTGGTTGTAGTTAAGGTTTTTTTTTTTTTTTTTTTTTTTTTTTTTTTTTTTTTTTTTGAGAGAGAGAGAGAGAGAATGGTGGTGGATGGTATCCAAGGTTGGCTTATCATATAATGAGAACATAAGATGGATGTTGGATTGTCTACAAGATGGTTCGATTACATAAGATGAGAGCAGAGATCATGAGCAATAGTTGCGACACTATTTCTGACAACGAGAGTATTAGAGACGACAATTGCAAAACTTTAGCAACAATATGAAAAATATGGGGGGGGGGGGGGGGGGGGGGGGAATAATGCGGTCTTTTTTCATCGGCATTAGTAATGACACCAACATGGGCGACAATGACATTGTTGACGACATTCCCAGGTGTCGCCACTAATGCCTATGTTGTCCGTATTGGTATTGTCACTAATGTCCATATATTTATTGTAGTGATTTGAGAAATTTATATCTAGTTATTGATTTGTTGAAAACCCAGGTGAAAGTTTGTTGGAAACTAATATTTCATGAGAGTAGCGATCGTCTACAAAGTAACAATTATATTTTTGAAAAAATTATTGTTAAATCAACATGCATTATTCACACGAAAACTGTTCTACAATGTAAATTGTACACATTTTATTCAAATTGTTATATGTATGCATTAACTTCAATAATTTTATTTTGTTTTATGTGAATTATTATTTATAATATTGGTCATGCGTTTCATTTAAATTTAAGAAATTTGCTACCAAATAACCGACTAGTTTAATATATAACCAGTTAACCACCATATACTCCTAATTAGATAATCTCATAATTTTTATATATAAGAAAGTTCCATACACAGTAAACGTTCGCAAATAATTTATATGGTTGTTAAAAAAAACTAACAATAGATTTTTATTTCTTAATCGATGATTACTCATGTTAACGATTTGTCTCTAACATAGTTTTATTAAACTGATTATCAAACCAAGAGATAATTTTTTTTTTCGTAACGTAACATCTTCTTGGATGGGTGGGAATTGGGATTATCAAATGCCAAATGTTCTATTGGTTCCTAGGTTGGATTGGGTAATCTCTTAACACATGTCATCTAAGGATGTTAAAAAATTCTGTGGGACCCGTTTCTGTGGGGGCCCGTCTCGTTTGGGGGAATTTAAAAAAAAAATCATGGGTGGAGACGGGAGCGGAGGGAAGGTTAACCCCCATTTTAATTTTGGGGGTGGGGACAAGTGTAAGCAATCCTGTCCCGAAACCCCATGGGGACACCGTTAGTAAATTACATTTATTTACATATATTAATTATATTATATAAATATAATAAATTATAACATGATTTTGAGCTTTCAAAATTCATCACAAAACATGTTTTTAAATTGTTAGTATAATATTCTTAAAATGTTAGAACTTTTTTATTTTTAACATGTAAAATTCTACTATAAATAATTATTTGTTATCTAAAAAATAGTTTCGTTTGGCCTAAATAACAAATTTTTTAGCCCAAAATCAATCGGGGACGGGAGAACGAAGGCAAAGGCGGGGGTAATAAATGCGATTCGGGGGCGGGGACGAGGGTAGGAAAACTGAACATTTCGGGAGCGGGGGCGGGGCGGAAGATGCAAACTCCGTCCCGTTTGCCCCGGTTAACATCCATAATTATTGTCATCCTAGCTTCTAGATTGGACACCATGTAATAGACACAAATCTTCAATTTCGAACATGTTCCAGATTTTGAACATGTCACGATTTTCTAATAAGTTTGTGATTTTTATACATAAATATGTTCATGACTTTTTTTTTACCAACAATGTTGACTTTGAATCTCTAATGATCGGTTGGGTGGGGGTAAGAGTGTTAGTTATGGTTGTTCAAATTGAGAAAAGTAAAATAGTGAGACTCACATGAATATGAGTGACAATCATTGCTTTGAAAACCGGACCAGACCGGCCGGTTCAATCGTGAACCGGTGCTGGTTCCGGTTCTTAAGACTCTAAAAACCGGTAGCATATCAAACTGGAAAAAACCGTCAGTTTTCATTGAACCGTGGTTGAACCGGACCGGTTTAACCGGCTAAAAAACCAGTTTTTTTGAAAAAAATTGATTTTTTTTTTTTAATCCTTTAACAAACTCAAGGCGCGGCCCATTTGATAGCAATAATACTAGAACTGCACTCATTTGATTTTATAAAAACCGAGTTTGCTATCTAGATTGTACTTACCGTAAAATGTGGAAAATAATATCTTCGTTTTATGAATAAACTCTATAGTTTTTTATTTTTATAAACAAATTTTGTCAGCTCTACTTTTATGTATCCACCGATGTGGGATTAGTTTACATTGCTTTATATATATATATATATATATATATATATATATATATATATATATATATATGTGTATCCACCGATGTGGGATTAGTTTACATTGCTTTATATATATATATATATATATATATATATATATATATATATATATATATATATATATATATATATATATATATATACGTATATATATATATGAATAAACTCTATAGTTCTTTATTTTTATAAACAAATTTTGTCAGCTCTACTTTTATGTATCCACCGATGTGGGATTAGTTTACATTGCTTTTTATATATATATATATATATATATATATATATATATATATATATATATATATATATATATATATATATATATATATATATATATATATATAAACTCTATAGTTCTTTATTTTTATAAACAAATTTTGTCAGCTCTACTTTTATGTATCCACTGATGTGGGATTAGTTTACATTGCTTATATATATATATATATATATATATATATATATATATATATATATATATATATATATATATTCCGGTTCATCTGGTTTTTTGGGTCGGTCCAACCGGTCAGACCAGTTGAACCATCGAACCGATAAGATGACCGGTTCAATGTTCGGTTAAGTTTTCAAAACATTGGTGACAATCAGACATACGAAAGAAAACAGAAGTGGGAATGTAGATTTATCTAATAAATTTTGTTTTTTTAATATTTTTTTTGGTTAATTTTATTTTATGGCCAAAGGGTTATTACAATCAATAACTTAATACATCTTAGTTATCATAAGGCAAGACAATTAAATGGCTAGAGGGAATGTCGATTTATCTAATAAATGAAAATTCTGCTTGCAAAGTAAAATATTTTTTTTTTTGAAAAAAAAGCTCTTGGAAACTAATTATGATGTCAAACATAATCTTATAGTTAAACTAAATAATTGGCCTTTGTTAATTGTTCTTTGATTTTAAGGTAGAGCGCACGAATAAACATAAGCAAACGAAAACCACAACAAAATACAACTATGAGTGCCGCTAATAAGACATCAGACTCTTAGATACCCCATTAATTTTTTTATAAAAAGTCAACTTATAATTAACTACTTATAGTCGGTTTTTTTGAAAAATAATGCAATTTCAACTAATAAAAAAATTTCAAACTTAAATTAAGATGTTTATATAATAAAATTGGATGTTTTTTTTTAGTCCCTACAACTATACAAAAAGTAACTTAGCAATGATTATTTGACAAATGAAAAAAAATATCAGATAGGACAAAGCCTAAGGGTGTTTTTGTAAGATTTTCGTTAGGAAACGAACAAAAAAATATTCCCCTTATTTTTTTATTTAAACCAGAAACCCGGTGAACGGTGATTGATGCTAAAACATAATTAAACAAGCACCCCTATAGTTTTAAATAATTGAAAAACTATCCTCAAAATTTGAATAATTCGAAGGAACCCATATATGATAAACCTACACGTTCATGCTGTTTTGGTAGACATTGATGAAAATGAAAATAAAGAACTATATGATGAAAAAATTAAATACTAAAGTATTAAACAAACCATTTAAAAAAAATATCTTCACTTAAAGTCAGTTTCTAATAATTAGAATCGGAAAATAAGACAAATGATATCAAAACCAACATATACAATTACAACCATGTATGGATATTTAAACAACTTGGCTTTGCTATATAAATAAAATATATTAACCTATATATCGGATATAGTCTGAGAATTCCATATTATTATTTTTTTTATCTATCTCAAATAGAATAAAGTACCAAAACTCGTTTAGTCAGGTTAATCACCTATCGTTTGATGACTTGTCATAAGGAAAAAAAAAGTATCATATATATGCTATATTGCATTAATAAAATTATATGTTTCGAATAAGATATCATCCTACAATTTCTTCGTACCGTCCTCCTACCTATATCAAATATGTCATATTTAATTTTCCTTAATAATATTTTAATCCACTTGTCACCATTTAACATAAATAGGAATATTAATAGGAGAAAATTGTAGAAGGATATTTAATTTCTCTTCGAATAATATAATCATTTGTCCGTATTGCATTTATTTATACAAATTCTTTTAATTTTTTTTTGTTTTGTGATCTCATCTATATTTCTTCTCACATTATAGAAATGAGACTTACTTTCATTTTTCTATTGTCATTCATTATTTATAAATTCTGTCTTTAGTTTGGTAATTCAAATATGTTATTAGTATTTGTTTCTTCTAGAAACGAATAAATAAAACCCATAAAATCAAAACAATTAGAATATTCATAGATAATTTAGGCCTTAGTCTAATAAAGACGATAATATGGATATAAACACGTTTAAAGCCTCAAAAACGTGTTTGTCTATTATAATTTTTTTTGGACAACTTTATTTTTTTTGATTTAGATAATAAATTGAAGATCTTATGATAATCTACTATGAACCCTAGAGTTATGGAAAGAAACTTATCTTTTCCTCTTTATACATATTTTGTTTTCATTGTTAGAAAGTTTTTTCAAGACAAAACTTCAAAAATGGTCCATGTGGTTTTCGAAAATATCAAGTTTAGTCCCTAAGTTTAAAAAATCTCACAGATCGTCCCTGTGGTTTCAAAACTTTTAACATTTGGTCATTCCGACTCACTCCATTACCATTTAGCCGTTAAGTCAGGGGCATTTTTATCATTTCATTACCCAGAGACCATTTATGAGGTTTTCTATTACTTTTTTTTTTAAATAAATAAATAGATTTAATATGCAAGGGTCCTACCTCTCTCTCTCTCTCTCTCTCTCTCTCTCGTTTAATCAATCAACTACTGTTTGGATCTTGACCATCTATATATTGTTCCCCAGATGTACCATAAGCTTGGACCTCTATACATTGTTCTCCACTGTCTTTTTCGATACTAGAAAGAGGCAAGAACATTTGAAACACGAACATAAAGAAGATGCACACAGCCACAACACAAATCCATTGCAAGTAATCCAGCTTCTTGAAAACCATAAATCTTGCAAAATTCGATCTGGGTCTCTGCGCAAATGAATTGTTTCTCTTTCTCGTTTCTAGATGAAGATTTGAGTAATTGATCCCTCTTTAATGGCAACACTCCATTTTCAAGAGAACCCGTTTACATTACCACCAATCGAATTCCAACAGATCACATACCTAATCCAAATCAACAGACAAAAGGGGGCTACTTTTTTTTTGCTTTTGGCTAAGATGGGATTTAATCATCACGGAGAACCTAATAACGAAAAAGCTTTACATATTGTAATCAAGATTTCTGGAAAAGGGTAAAGACAAAACGGGATGTTTTTTTGTTTTGTTCTTGAGGTGTTTTGGTTGAAAGCTGCGACCTGCTGTGGTGGTTGGAGGTTACTCCGGCAGCCTTCAGCCCCATTTTTGGTTGGGTTCTGGTCGAAATCAACAGAGAAAACGAATGAGAATGGTGTTTGGTGGTGATTTTCAGTCGAGAGGAAGGGGTATAAGGTGGTGGTCGGAAAACTCACATCTGCAGCAAATATGATGTCAGCGGATGGCAGAGTTGCGAGTGGCGGTGATGGGTGGCGTGCTGTGGCAGCTCCGCTGCCTCTCCATTGCGTTCTGTTGGCGTTAACTCAGAGAGAGTGGGGAAAGGAAGATGGCAGGTGGTGATGAAGGTTTCTCAGTGGTGTTGGAGGTTTGGGTTGTCCTCGGGAGGGAAGAAGTTAGAGGGAGGGAGAGTGGTGGTGGTGTTGTTTATGCTCGAGTTGGTACCACCGAGATGAAGAAGAGAAGGCTTGGCCTTTGGCTGGTCAACAAGTAAAAGGGTGAAGGCACATGAAGGTGTTGGGTTTTTTTTGTTCCATTAGAGGTGGGACCCTTGCATATTAAATTTATTTATTTATTTTAAAAAAAGTAATAGAAAACCTCATAAATGGTCCCTGGGTAATGAAATGACAAAAATGCCCCTGACTTAACGGCTAAATGGTAACGGAGTGAGCCGGAAGGACCAAATGTTAAAAGTTTTGAAACCACATGGACGATCTGTGAGGTTTTTTGAACTTAGGGACTTTCGAAAACCACAGAGACCATTTTTGACGTTTTGTCTTTTTTCAATTATAAAAATAATCTAATTTTAAAATTTTCTTTGTTTTTTTGTGTGCTTGGTTGTATTTTACCATTTAATCCGATTGTTTGGACAATAGTTGAACTTAAATGGTCATGAAGATCAATCTTACTCGACATCGCTAACGAAAAGTCGAATTGAGCTCAACTCAAACTCAAAGGTGTTAGATTAAATTCAAATTCAAATACACAAATTAAAAGGGCGGAAATGGAAATATTTAAACTAAAAGGGTAGTTTATGTAATTAACCCTACTTTTTGAATGTGAAACGAGAACCTAAATGGGGTACAGAATGAGCTGGACCTCATCTACCTTCTTCTGTAGCTGGCAATGGCGTTGTAACCATATGGGTCCACTCGAAAAATTGACCCGAATATCCTCTCTCCTCAATCGGACCCACATTCGGAGACTACATACTCACCTACGGAACCTCTCCAATAATCAATCAAATTCGTTTTGCGTCAGATCCCTCTTTCTAGATTTTGAACCCATTTGGTTCGAATTTTGGCTTGTCGTATTAGGTTTCCCGATTTTGATTGGCGGGAAATCTGTTCTTACTTGTAGGCGATTTTTTTTTATTCAATTTGAGGAGAGAATTTGAGTAGCAGATCAGAGAATTCTAGTGGTTTTTGTTGAATAAAGAGATGGGTGTTTCGGATAATTCGACAGGGTTGCTACTGGCGGTTTTATCTAGTGGATTTATCGGAACAAGTTTCATATTGAAGAAGAAAGGTCTTAAGCGTGCTGCTGCTTCCACTGGTTTTGGTGCAGGTACGTAGGTGTTGGGATCTTGTAAAACTGAATTCATAGTTGTTAGAGCTTCATATAGTGATTTTGATAATTTGGCATTGCTTTTAGGGTTTGGATTATATTTGGGTATTTGTTTACTTTGGTCAGTTTGCAATCTGAATATCTGATAAGGTTAGTGTTGTAGAGGCTCTTTGAAGGTATGAATTTGAGATGGAGTTTGCATAAATCTGTGGACTTATTGTTTGTAACCCAAATGTAGGTTCTTTTTCCATATCTTTTGAGTGTGTTTCTGGATATGTTATTTACAAGTGATTATGCGGTATTAAAGATTTAGAATAAGATAATAGTTGTAATATATAGTGAGGGGAGATAGAGTTTAGAAACTAATTAAATGATACTGAATAATCTGAATCAGATAATCGTGGTTTAGGAGATAGGAGATGATGATGGTGTTTGGATTTGCTTTTGCTTCCTGAAACTGTAATAATCACTTAAAACTTTTGATGATGTTAAGTGTTTGACAAGATTTTATTATTTAAGGAACTTTATATAAAGGTACTTTACTAACATTACAACGATTTCTTTAAACTCTTTATGTTTAAATTTTTTCCAAGTTGCTATCAGTATATTTATTTAATAAGTCCAACTTTAATATTTCTAAACATTTTAAAACAATTACTTTTTATGTTTCACATGAAAAATGAACTACATGTTTCGAAGTTTCAACTACAAGCTTGTAACCACACGAAATCATTGTGGGCAACAATTTTCCACATTTTCTAATTTATGCAACTTTTCATTCTACAACCAAAATATGCAACATTTTTACCAATTGCTATTTCTTTCATTTTAATCTTTATCTCCACAATATTTTAGGACATGGAGGCTACACTTACCTACAAGAACCACTATGGTGGGCTGGAATGATTACAAGTAAGTTTTCAATAAACAAAAGAACATGATCTAATTCATAATATGGAATATATTTGATTGAATTTGGTTTTTGAATATTTGATTGAATTTGGGTTTTGAATAACATATAGTGATTGTTGGAGAGGCTGCAAATTTTGTTGCTTATGCTTATGCTCCAGCTGTTCTTGTAACCCCACTTGGTGCATTGAGTATAATTGTTAGGTAATAAATAGCAATGTACTTTCATTAATTTATTTATTGTATCTCATTTTATCATTTTACAAACCAATTATCCTTTTAAATAAATGAAAGTATGTTGCTATTTTTTTTATAAACTCTTGAAATATAATCTGTTTTAATCTTAAACAGTGCGGTTTTGGCACATTTCTTGTTGAAAGAAAGGTTGAAGAGATTGGGTGTTCTTGGATGTGTTTCATGCATAGTGGGGTCCATTGTAATTGTCATTCATGCACCCTCTGAACACACCCCAAATTCTGTTCAAGAAATATGGAATCTAGCAATTGAACCAGGTTTTTTTTTTCTTTTTTTTTTATATATAAATTTTCCCATCTGTTAAATCATGTTTATAAAGCATTGAGAAAATAATAAACAAGGGTGGTTTCCTTGACTTTGTGTGTTAAGTCGTTCTTTTTGTATTAAGTCATAAACACACAGACACATAAACAACAAATTAGTAATTTATTTTTTATTTTTATTTACAGCATTCCTGATATATGTAGCAGCTACATTGTCATTAGTAGCAGCTCTTGTGATGCATTTTGAGCCACGTCATGGGCAAACAAATATATTGATATATTTGGGGATATGTTCTTTAATGGGTTCACTAACGGTATTTTCATTGATTATTATTTATTTATATTTATATTTCCTCTCAAAAAGAAAAAACAATTTTTTTTTCTTAAGGCAAAATATAGAAAAAGCACAACCTACTTTGACTACTTTATCTATATAGATATAGGTATAGCTATTGAGCTATTATTATAATAAGAGTTCAGTGGCTAAATCAAGTGTCCTTTTTTTGATTTTGACTAAAGTACCCCTGTGTCATTTTGTAGGTTGTAAGCATAAAGGCTATTGGTATTGCAGTAAAGCTTACTCTAGAGGGAATCAGTCAGATTTCATATCCTCAAACTTGGGTGTTTGTTACTGTTGCTGTGTTATGTGTGATTACACAGTTGAATTATCTTAACAAGGTAATATTCATGTTCTTTTTTATTATTTTTCAAATAGTCAAATCTGTATAAAAGGGTATTATCGTAATTTAGAAACCTTTGAAGTTGCAAAGTGATGTGGGGCCACCTCTATTTGCAGGCTTTGGATACATTCAATACAGCAATTGTTTCCCCAATATATTATGTGATGTTCACTTCACTAACAATCATAGCAAGTGTAATAATGTTCAAGGTATCTCTTAATTAAACTGTTATTTTTTTTAATAGATTCAGCCCCTGATGTAAAATTATTATAATCATTAAAAAAAACAAAAAACAAATGCAGGATTGGAAAGATCAGAAGGCTAGTGACATAGTATCTGAAATATGTGGATTCATAACTGTTCTTTCGGGGACAATTATTCTCCATTCAACAAGAGAACAAGAACCTTCTTCACCACCAGGTATGCTTCATTCATCTTAAGCTTTTGGATTATTTTCTCATTAACAAAAGGGTATTTTAGTCATTTGACAAAAAAACGATACTTTCCTTGCTCGAAAACTATGTGTAAAGTGAAGCATTACCATTTTCGAGGTTTTGGATTCGCGTAATGGTGTTTCTAGTAATCAATCATCCTATCTCTTAAAAAGATTGATTGATATTGGATAAAGGGTACTTTAGTCATTTGACAAAAAAGAAAAAAATATACTTTTGAAAACCACCCACCAAGTTAAAAACTTCAAACTTAGCATACGGGCATATTAGGGTATTTTAGACATTTGACAAAGATTCACATTCAAGTTGTTGGACTGGGGCTGAGACTGATATAAATGATTGTGATTTTTATAGGAAATGTAACATGGTATGATCAAAATCCTATAAAATCCGTTGAGGAGGATGAACATTTAATCACAGTTCATAATTCGGATTATTTCGACTAGAAATCTCATTTCAAGATTTTAATTCATAATTTCTTGGAGATGCATTGAAATTGCAATTTTGGGGTTGGATCAACGCAAACGTTGCAAGGGTTTTATTGGCCAAAAAAGGTTTTTAAAGATTGTATCATATTTGATACAAAGTCTCCAACAAATTATCATTCGATTGGCTCAAATTGTTTGAATTCTCATCAAGATTTGTACATATATTCTTTTTTGTTTTTCTATTTGTTCTTATGATTTTAGTTTGGTGTGTTTGTTTTTTTTTTTTTAGTTTGTAAAGAACAATTATTCATCTTTTAATACACATATTAGTTTATACTTTATACATCGACGGTGAAAGATATTCAAAAATAGAAATTATGAATGGTGAAAATGAACTCTAATTAATAGTCACTATGCTAGCATGTACTAAATTACATTACTACCCTTGAGGTGGATTTAAAAAAAATTGAAAATTCAGTTATTTTCTAAAGCATGTTGGTATTACGAGCAATGGATACTAAGTATGTTGGTATTACAACCAATGGATTATAAGCATGTTGTAATTATGAGTAAAAATGTAAAATTATTTTGCATGTCAAAGGTCTAAGTATGTATGAAGAGATAAAATCACATAAGTTGTCTTTGTAGTAGGTAGAAAATACTATTGGAAGTCTTTGAAATTTTTTTAACATGGTTGATCATTTTTAGGATTAAAACGCATATAATTTGTTATTTTCTGCTAACCACAAGGACACATCATGTGCATTTTAAAAATATAATAATGACCAACCGGGTTATTCAAAATGATCCATTCTGTGTGGGTTTTAAACCTGAAAATAATCAATCATATTAAATTAAAAAAAAATACTTGTGTTATTTTCTGCCTACCACAATTACCATTTGTGTAATTGTCTGATGGAATGTATCTCTATTTTGTTATTATAAGTTAAAAAATGTTTATAAAAATCTAAATATTACAAAAAAGTTGATAGATTGTTATATCATCCAACAAAGTAGTTTTTTTAGAACTGACAAATATATTATAAAAGACCACTGTCTAGCAAGTAGCTAGACAGGGCAAGAAGAAAAACATGTAAAATAGATTACATCATAGTTTTTTGATTTCTATAGACATCTAGTTGGAGCAATACGAATGTTTTTAAAAACCACGTCACATCTTGATTTCCATATCAGCTAGATAGCACCATCGCATACACTTATAAAAAATGAGTTCTCAAATGTTGTCAAATTGTGGGGTAGGAATGTCACACCATTTAAAGATCCACTCCCATACTATTACCGCCTGTGGACATCGAATTAGAATATGCCCGACATCATCTTCCATATACTTGAGCATCATAGTTAGGTGTCGTTCACAAGTTCCATGTCTGTTGGGACATTTGTATCCGCTCATTAACTTTGCAAGATTTATGTTTCTAAAGTTGGTACAAATCTGGGAATTTGTTTTTGAGAGGCTCATTACACCACCATGTATCAATCCAAAATAGAGTGTCATCTCTTTCACATACTTGTTTTTTGAATGTCTTGAAACTCAATTCTAACCTTTTGTAATTCAGTTTTCGCCCCAACCACATTGTTCCATACCCCATAAATGGACATTTTAGACAATGAATCAGAAGGTTTGTTACTTAAATTGTGGATGCCCATTATTACCCTTGAGGTTGAGGCTTCAAGTCTTGTCTGTGACATATGTAGATTTAAAAGTAGTTTAGGAATATATTGTATTTGCCGTTAAAAAAAACAAAATAAAAACCCACTACCATTTAACGATCAAAGAGAAATTGAAGGCTCGGAGTGAACCCAATCCCAATCCTCCTTTTTCCATTTGTGCTACAACCTTTTCCCAAACAACCCAACTTATTTTTGGCTTATTGTCGCCTCGGCCCACAAAAATTGTCTTTTAATTTTTTCCATTGTATTGATAACTCCCACCAAAGTAGCTAGGTTTCATATTTGCACTTTAAATGCACGCTTTGATTGGTTAGAATAACAATAAATGTTTTGGAGACAAATGTCAAGAAGTTCACTATTTTCTTCACCAAAGTTACGTCAGAAGTTAATGTTTATGGTCAAAAGTTATATTAAATTATAATTCTACCACCAAACATTTTGGTTCAAAAACCATTTATTTTCAAATCTCACCGAAGATCTTACTACTATCTTTAATGAGACATCGAAATACTACTACCACGTTTATAGATCCGAAGTTCATAATTTGTGCATTCAATCGTTATGGATGCTACACTTAATTTACAAAAGTACAAAAAAAATATCATTTTAGTAACTAAGGCACAAATTGTTGAACATCACATAACCGCAACGATTAAATGGTATTGAATCGGTATCAATGTATTACATATGTTTTATATATTTGAAAATATATGTTTTTTTTATCAGATCTTTAAACATTGGCGGATTATAAAATATTATTGGGTTTGTATTATCGTAAAGGTTTATCTTTTATACATTTTCGTCACAAATCCCACAAAACAAGTTGATAGATTCCGTTCAAGTTTTGGCAAAAAATAGTTTTTATTTCATTTCTTTGAGCAGAAAAATATCGTTTTTCTTGTATTTTGTATACTGAAAATTACATATATTAATCCCTATCTACGGCTTCTTGTAAAGAAAGAAGGTAACCTCTCAATTCTAATTATTTCATTATTTTCTTAGTGCGTATATAAATTAACTCAAACTGGTATATACAATTTACATAACATAGTTTAGCGGTTAGACATTATCTTAGTTTTGAATGGTTTTGGAATGGAAAAGGAGTTAATATTTCATTGTTTTCAGTTATATATAAAGAAAAATTACATATTTTGTACTAATTCTCACTTTAGATGTATTTGATGCATTACATTTAACTGATAAATTAACTTATTTATCAAGTTTTTTAAAGTTGTCATATTTGTCAACGAATTTGAAAGATTTAAGAAGCTTTTACAAATAAAAAACTCTTGAATTTGTTTGAGGATACAAATTTAAAGCTTTTAGTTTGCAATAAAAAAAACTCTTAAATAAGTAGTTAATGAGAGAACCATAGTAGCTTTTACATCTAACTTTTCTGTTAATATAATTTTATATTTTTAAAACCTTCAAATCTATTTTTACAAACACTTGTGCACAAATAAATCTCTTGTTACCAACCATTTTAGGAAAAATACCTAAATGTAAAAATACGAAGTTAAGAACATATTTTGTATTGATTATACTTTAGGCATTGTATTTTCTTTGCGTCCACATTACATAATTGACCATACTTTATTTAACAATAAAATTTAAAGTACATTGTTATATAGCAGAAAATAACTTATATTACCTTAGAATATTGACAGAAATTATAGTATATTATTATTCTACATAAGAAAAACAAATTGCCCAAAATGCTAATATATATGGTTCCTAATTTGGCCGATTGCTATGGCCAAATAGGGTTTAATACTTCACGACTTTTTAAGGTTTCATAGAATTATACACTATTGTACTCTATGCAATAAAAAAGTTATACATTTTTATGATCCGACCATTTGTGCATGTGAAAAAGGATCAAGATTACATGGATTTTTCAAGATTTCATTAAATGTTAGGCAGTTGAGAAGTGTATTACTTCATTTATTAACTCCCTTCTACCCTCAAACTTCATATCCAGTATTCACAATTCTTTCTCTCTCTGATCTCTCTCCTTCCAAAGTGGGTTCATGGCTCGAAGAACCATGGATGTGGGCATGGGTCTGGTCACAACCATTTTGATTGTGGGTGCAGCCATTGGTGGAGCCAATGGAGATGCCATGGTCAGTGGCTCAGTCTTCTGTGACCAATGCAAAGATGGCCAAGTTTCCCTTTTTATGGATTACCCTCTCACTGGTCAGTTTTTACAAAGACTAAAAAATGTTTTTGCATATTGTATTTCAGTTGTTTTTTTGATTTAATCTAATTTAATTGATCAAAAACAAATTCTATCCAAAGGAGTAAAAGTAGCAATGGCTTGCCCGGGGCAGGGCGGGCAGCTCAAGGTGATTAGTGAAGAAACCACAAATTTTCTAGGGAGCTACGTAATGCGGTTTGATGGGGCACCGGATATGAGTGGCTGCCGGGCACAGGTTTCCGGCGACGGGCAAGGGTGTCGGGCAGTTGCCGGTCCTGCCCAGAGCTTGAATCTCGTGTTTCAAATGTTTGACACTTCGATTTATACCGTTGGTCATTTGATTTCCCAACCTGCCCAGCCAATGCCCAACTGCCCGCGGTCATCTTCCCCTGTGCCCACGCCGGTAACGCCAACATTGCCTCCTCCGGCCAAGTCTCCGCCTGTTCTTCAACCACCGCCACTACCACGGTTGCCGCCCATGCCGCCGGTGCCGTTCTTGGAAGCTTCAGCTTGCCCATACCGGTAAGTGTGATCATGAACCATTCAAACTTCTGTCCATGCAGTATTGACTTGTACTTTGTGCATATGAAATTCCTGCTATTATTCTCCGTTGACTGTACTTTATGAATCTGAAAACTGAAATGCACCATGCTACATTCACTTGTACATTATGCATATAAAAGTATCATGATATACTAACTTGTGTACATCTTAGAAAAAAAATTATAGGAAAAAAAACTATACTAATCAATTTTTTTAAAGGAAAAATTATATAGCGATCACTGTGACCTTGCTAGACTAACACAAATTCTCATTATCCTACATGACAATGGTATGTATTTCCTAAAATAATATCTAATTTTTTGAAATTGTATCTTACATAACTACAAAATGAGAAGAGAAGTTATTTCATGTCTTGAAGGTTAATAATGTCTTTTCACCATCTTTATTTTTAGCATGTGGACAATGCCGGAGCACGAGTGTTATTGGAGGGTGTTAGCCCCGGACCTAAAAGTGTCATTTGTATTCGGACCACTGGCAGCAAGGAAATACGGGAATGATATTACACTGCGTGGAAGCATGACTGGTCGTGGGGACCCATACAAAACCCTTTTAAGAGAAGCTACAACCGCACTTTTAAACTCTTACAATAGTATCGAATTCCCCTATCATCCACTCGATGTTGTTCAACACTTAAATATGGCCTTGATTGGAGGATCCACACGTCAAGTTCTCATCACTGCCCTTCAATTCCTTAGGGCAAATTCGGGTCGACCCGGAAATGTTACGTGCAAGTTCACAACTTGCAAGTAAAATGGATGTTTTCGTGTCAAAACTTGTTCTTATGTTTAAACGAGTATATTTTGACTGATTACTATTTTTATAATATATGATATATGTGAGGTATCACTAAAATCCTAATGTTGTTGTATTCGATAGTGTACGTAATCCAGTATTATTCTTTATTTCAATTAAAGATGTTGTTGATCGTTGCTATATAGTTTCTATATATGTAGGCTAAATAAACTTGTAATGATCTATGTAGATATTAGTTCAAATTATTTCGTACTTACTCATAAGAAATTAACCACCTCATAAAAGTTCTTAGGCTCATATTTCTTACCAATAATAATTATGTGTAACAAATAAGTTGTTATTATTAGTAAAAATATATGACGACGATGTTGATATTATAAATAAGACATATGGTTATTGTATATACTACTTTGGGTAAAAAATGTAATCCGTATATGGTTTGCAATGAGCATATGTTGGTACAAGATGCGGTTTTTGGTAGCGACATAATGCGATGTTGGGTTATATGGTACAAGTGTTTAATACGTTGCAAGACGTTTTTCAATTATACGGTACAACTATTTAATGCGTTGTAAGACTTTTTCGTCTCCTAAAAACGGCAAATTAAGTAGGATTGGCCTGCAAATTTATTTAATTTTTTCTTTTGACATTTAGCTGTTTGTAATTATGGATGAATTCTGTAATTTTAGCTTTATAAACCCATCCAAGATCCAAATAAGTTATTAATGAACTCTGTTTTCGACTCACTACCTGTGGTCAAGAGTCTTTTTTAGATAATAATTAGTTTTGTGGTTATCTTGTATGGTGTATATCCGATAGTTAGTTTTGAAGGTAGATAATTATCCTGTATTGTATACCCTATATATGTACTTATTGGTTATGTGAATAATAAGTAAAAAAAAAGCCCTTCATACGTATTCTGAGTCTATATGGTATCAGAGCATACCGTTTGAAACCCACATCAAAAACAAATCGAAGCACGAATAACCTCGAATCGCAATGACTGATAAGGATACCACCGCTCCTCAAGAACCTCGTCTCATCGTCCAAGATGCTCCTTTTCCGACGGGGATCATTCTGGACGAAACCAATTATCAGTTGTGGTCCCAACTGATGGAGATGAGGATTGGCGCTCGAAACAAACTTGGGTTCTTGACGGGAACCTCCAAGAAACCTGAATCCGGCGAGAAACAGATCGAAACCTGGCTAATGGATAATAATCGAGTCAAGAGTTGGCTCATCGATTCCATGAGTCCAACCTTGATCTCGACGTTTATCCGGTTGAAGACGGCAAAAGAAATCTGGGACGCCGTGGCGAAAACCTTCTACGATGGAACGGATGAAACGCAGTTGTTCGAGTTAAATCGGAGATCGTTCAGCACGAAGCAAAATGGACGGCCACTCGCAGCATACTATAACGAATTGGTTGGAATTTTTCAGGAGATTGATACCCGACTAATGGGTCATGAAGATGAAGTTGATAAGATCGTATCCTTGAAAAAAATCTTGGGACGACTCCGAGTGCACATCTTCCTCGCGGGATTGGACGCTGAATTCAATCAAGCGAGGGGAGAGATCTTGCGTAAGGACCCTCCAATGGACCTAGAAGCTTGCTATGCTTTCGTTCGCAAAGATCAGCAACAACGATCTACAATGGAGGACGTGAAACGCGAGACCGACAGTGTCGTGAACTTGGCTACTCGGAGTCGCACCGTGAAGGAGAAAGAAAAGGAGAAGAGTTCCAACAATAAGAAGAATAATTTTGTGTGTACCCACTGTGGTGAAGAGGGACACTCAAAACAAAGGTGCTATGAACTAGTTGGGTACCCCGAATGGTGGGACTTCTCAAAGAGGCCACGAAGGAAGGTGGGACAGACATCCATGGCTACAACAAAAGGTGATGATGGGACTCCGGTTGCGGCACATACCGAGTCATTTAGTGATCACGGTAAGCCTACTATATCCCGATTTTTTAGTCATGAATGGGTCATTGATTCCGGCGCTACGGATCACATGACAAACGATCCTTCTATATTGGAAATTAAAACCCAACCAACACAAAGTTTAATTAAAACGGCAAACGGAGGATCGGCTGACGTAATTTCCGAAGGTTCAGCAAAAATTTCGGAATCAATGAATCTTGAATCAATCCTTGTTGTCCCATCCTTATCTTCAAGTTTGTTATCTGTTAGCCAAGTTATTGACCAACTCAATTGTTATGTCTCGTTTTGGCCGAATAAATGTTTCTTTCAGGATATCGCGACAGATCAGATTCTTGGCTATGGTACTAGGAGGGGCAGGTTGTACTATCTCGAAGAAGAAAGATTAGCGGAGGCGTATAACGTAGAAGGAAGAAACGAGTTAGCGTGGTTATGGCACCGTAGATTAGGACATTTGTCGTTTGGGTATTTAAAAAGATTAAAACCTGAATTATTTTTGAATAATAAAACATTTGATTCTAGTTGTGATATTTGTGAATTGGCTAAGCATCATAGAGTCTCATATCTTCCCAGTGAAAACAAAACAACAATTCCATTCATGAAGATCCACTCGGATGTTTGGGGTCCGGCTAAAATTGCAACCCCAAGTGGGTATCGTTATTTTGTAACTTTTATCGATGAATTCTCACGTATGATTTGGGTGTCGTTATTGAAAAACAAGAGTGAAGTACCGCATGTGTTCAAGGAACTATATCAGATAATTAAATCTCAATTTAAATGTGAGATCAAAGTGCTCCAATCCGATAATGGAGGTGAGTATGTTAATCAGGAAATGGAGGCATTTTGTAAGGCAAACTCCATTCGACATCAAACATCATGCGCCAATACTCCTCAACAAAATGGGCTCGCGGAAAGACGGAATAAACAAATACTCGAGATTGTAAGAGCATCTCTTTTCGACATGAAGGTACCCCGTCAATATTGGGGAGAAGCTGTGCGGAGTGCGGCATACCTAATGAATCGGACTCCTTCCAGAGTCCTCAATTTCAAAACACCTTTACAAGTAGTACACGAAAAACTGGAATTAATCATCGGACCCAATCTCGAACCAAGAGTATTCGGGTGTTCGGCCTATGTGCATAGTAATGATGGAAAATTGGAACCACGGGCCAAAAAATGCATGTTCATTGGATATGCTGATTACAAGAAGGGGTACAGATGTGTTGATCCGAAAAGTGGGAAGGTTTATGTTACTCGTGATGTTAGCTTCCATGAAAAAATTCCATATTTTACACCTGAATATTTCCCTCAGGGGGAGAAATCTAATGAGGGAAATATACAGCCCAATGAGTTGGGTCCATCCGGAAATGCGATTTATGAAGATGGACTAAGCGAGAATGGGCCGAACGACATAAGTAATGGCGGATCCGATTCAGGGGGAGATGGGCAAAACGGTAGTGAAGCCCAAACAGATAGTACACCAACAGATAGTACAACGAGCCCGATACCAAGCGAGTCTGATCCAAGCGAGCCTGTTAACGAGCCTCATCCAAGCGAGTCTGATCCAAACACGTCGCAAGGTATGTTTTTTAATGAGAACTCTAACGTGTATGGTGAAGTTGTGGGTGAACAGGAGCATGAGACACCTGCGTCTAGGTATCCAGTTAGACGTAATAGAGGGGTACCACGTAAACAATATCAACCGGATCTAACATCGAAGTCTCGATATCCGATCAATAACTTTGTCTCGACGGCCAAGCTAGCCGACACTCAACGTTGCATGGTGGAAGAGTTATCATCCGTGGTGATTCCGAAAAACATACAAGACGCAATGAAACACCCTGAATGGAGAAAAGCGGTGTCTGAAGAGGTTGACGCTCTCAAAAGAAATCAAACGTGGGAAGAGGTGTTACTCCCAACTGGAAAGAAAACCGTAGGGTGTAGATGGGTGTTCACTGTGAAGCTCGATTCAAATGGAAAGGTGGCTCGGTACAAAGCAAGGTTAGTTGCAAAGGGTTACACGCAAAAGTTCGGTATTGATTATGAAGATACCTTTGCACCAGTGGCTAAAATTAATACTATTAGAGTCCTTGTGTCAATTGCGGCAAATCAAGACTGGCCACTTAAGCAGTTCGACGTGAAAAATGCTTTCCTCAATGGTTATCTAGAAGAGGAAGTGTTTATGGATCCTCCTCCTGGAATGAATTATGGCGGCAAGGTGTGTAAATTGAACAAAGCACTATATGGGCTGAAGCAATCCCCTAGGGCGTGGTTCGGAAGATTTTCAAAGTTCATGAGAAAGATCGGGTATAAACAATCAGACGCAGATCACACTTTGTTTGTGAAGAGTTACGGTGATAAGGTCACAGCCCTAATCGTGTATGTGGATGATATGGTTGTTACGGGCAACGATCCAGACGAGATTAACACACTACAAGGTTTGTTGAGTCGCGAGTTTGAATTGAAGGATCTCGGGGACTTACGGTATTTCTTGGGAATTGAAGTTGCTAGATCTAAGCATGGGATAGTAATGTGTCAACGAAAGTATGTTTTAGACCTTCTTGCAGAAACGGGAATGTTGGAGTGTCAACCGATTGATACTCCTATAGAAGTGAATCATAAGCTTACAGAATCGACAGGTCAAGTTCCAACCAATAGAGAGAGGTATCAAAAATTGGTCGGAAAATTAATCTATCTTGCACATACACGACCGGATATTGCATATGCGGTTAGCATTGTAAGCCGTTTTATGCATGCTCCTAGTGAGAGTCACATGAAGGCTGTTTTCCGGATTCTACGTTATTTGAAGTCGTCGCCGGGTAAGGGTTTGTTCTTTGGCAGAAATGGAAGCGTAGAAGTTAAAGGGTATACGGATTCTGATTGGGCAGGAGACAAGTCTGACGGTAAGTCCACGTCAGGTTATTTTGTATTTGTTGGTGGTAATCTTGTAACGTGGCGTAGTAAGAAACAGAAGTTTGTGTCGCGCTCGAGTGCGGAGGCAGAGTTTCGAGGTATGGTTCACGGTGTATGCGAGTTACTTTGGGTCAAACGGGTGTTAAAAGATCTGGGCATAAATGTGAAGGGTACTATGGAGTTATTTTGTGATAATCAAGCGGCTGTGAAGATAGCGAGTAATCCAGTTCAACACGATCGGACTAAACATGTTGAATTGGACCGGCATTTCATTAAAGATCATCTTGAGAAAAAGACGATTAGTTTACCGTATGTGAATTCGAATGAGCAGTTAGCTGACATGTTAACCAAGGCTGTGTGTGTGCGAATATTCAACGACTCTTTGGACAAGCTTCGAATGATCGATATACATTCATCAGCTTGAGGGGGAGTGTGGTCAAGAGTCTTTTTTAGATAATAATTAGTTTTGTGGTTATCTTGTATGGTGTATATCCGATAGTTAGTTTTGAAGGTAGATAATTATCCTGTATTGTATACCCTATATATGTACTTATTGGTTATGTGAATAATAAGTAAAAAAAAAGCCCTTCATACGTATTCTGAGTCTATACTACCGAGTTGACTAAGCCATGACCCCACCCATGCTCTTCCTAGTTCTTCTAGCATTGCTCTCGTTATCTACTTGCCATGCTCATAAAGAAGCCACGATTCGCGAACTCAGAATCGCATTTAACCAAAACCGACTCAACTCAAGGCAACTGGTCGAGTTCTATCTTGGTGAGATCAAGAAACTCAACCCGATTCTTAAAGGGGTCCTTGAAGTGAACCCTGATGCCCTATATGAAGCAGATAGAGCCGACCGAGAGCGGGGAGCTAACGTGCCTCGGTCCCTGGTCGACTTGCATGGCATTCCTGTCCTTCTCAAGGACAGTATTGCCACAAAAGATAAACTTAACACAACAAGTGGTTCCTTTGCACTGCTCGGGTCCATCGTGCCCCGAGATGCAGGGATTGTTTCAAAATTGCGGAAATCCGGAGCGATTATATTGGGGAAGGCTACCTTGAGCGAGTGGTCTAATTTTAGATCTCTGAGTACACCTAGTGGTTGGAGCCCGAGAGGTGGACAAGGAAAGGTCAGTATTAAAAATTATAGTGTCTAGAGTTTTAGTTCAAACTTGCAACTTACATGAATTGCTCAACTAAAGAATCAAGAAGCTCTTACAACACACGTTATGGTATTTGGTAAGTTGCAAAAATTAACAACTTACTTTACCACTCGTTATCACTATAAGTAACTATTTGCCATTATTGCAACATAGTTACATTTTTTCCTCGTATATCAACATATTTTCTTTTTTATCTATACGGATCGTGTTAATATGAAAAACGTAATAAATAAATTGTGCTTTATTAATTACCTATAGTAGCAATGTACTTAACTTTATTTATCCATAATTACAACCTACTTATATTTCTTTACCCATTATAGCAATATACTTTATTATTCTTTACAGAAAAATAGAATAATGTAATCTAACATCTTTAAGCATTTTACATATTTAGATCATATATACCTATTCTTTGTTACATATTGTGTTGTTACTGGTAAAGTGATGAAAATCCATTTTTATTATGGATAATGAAATGTAAATGTGTTGCTATTATGAGTAAAAGATAATTACATTGTATATATCGGTAGCGAAAGTACGTTCATTGCTATTTTCTGCAATATGTCGTATTGTTTATGAACAAAATGAACATCATCTAAATTTTTTTAATGCATCTTTGTAGAATCCTTACGTCCTATCAGCAACTCCATGTGGCTCGAGTAGCGGACCAGCAATATCAGTGGCGGCTAATATGGCGGCAGTGTCAATAGGAACCGAGACAGACGGGTCTATCTTATGTCCTGCTAGCTTCAATTCAGTGGTTGGCATCAAACCTACTGTTGGTCTCACTAGCCGAGCCGGGGTCATCCCGGTTTCTCCGTCACTAGACACCATCGGGTAAACTTTTTT
Source organism: Lactuca sativa (assembly GCF_002870075.4). Classification (NCBI taxonomy): domain Eukaryota; kingdom Viridiplantae; phylum Streptophyta; class Magnoliopsida; order Asterales; family Asteraceae; genus Lactuca; species Lactuca sativa. The sequence goes on along the minus strand of NC_056630.2, from coordinate 209,044,566 downwards.
TCACAATCGACTTTTTTTTTTTTGTTTTTTTTGTATTATTTTGTATGATATAATGTTTTTTGGTCCTTTATCAGGCCGATATGTAGGACCGTGTCAGATGCGGTTTATGTTCTTGAGACCATCGTGGGATTCGACTACAATGATCGCGACGCTACTAAAAAAGCGTCGCAATACATCCCGTATGGTGGATACACTCAGTTCCTAAAGGCTGATGGGCTCAAGGGGAAGCGAATCGGTGTTGTTAGAAACCCGTTTTTCGTGTTCTCTAATGGATCAAACTTACATCAAGTATTTGAAAATCATTTGCAAACGCTAAGGTATCTTTAATGGATTATACCGTTTAAATTACAAAAATATAATTAGAAAACAAGAACATAAGGTTTCACTTATTATATATTCTGAGTAGACATAACATAATCTGTTATTTTATGTTTGACATGCATTTAATTAAGGGTGTGTTTGGATTAGCTTATTACCTTATTGCTTATAGCTTATTTGTGGTGGGAATAAGCAATAAACAATAAGCTGGATTTTATCAAAACACTCAAAATTAGCTTATTATGGGAATAAGCAATAAACACCTTTTTTTTTCTTATCCAAACACCCCCTAAGACCCTAACCGATGTCAATGTTACACAAATACAACAATCTGTTTCAATGTGTATGTGCATATTTGTGTGCAACACATTGAATGTGAGAGGTTCAAAACAAAACCAAAAAGTATAAAGTCTAAAAAAACCACAACAAAACCAAAAAGTATAAAGTCTACAAAACCACAGAACCGTATAACTAAAAAATCAATGGCCAAAATTAAATATGGTTAGTAAACCTTATAGTTTAAAGTTACCAATCATGGCGTTATGAATTTCAATAACAACCAATACTGAGTTCGATGGTTATGTTTTGACTCATTCACTACCTTATGAATGTCTTTTTATTCTCATCATTATATAACGATTGCATTCTTTTACTACTTGATAAACTTTTTAGGCACGAAGGTGCGATCTTGATTGATAATTTGGAGATTAAGGGAATCACCACAATATCTAATGCCACTGCTAGTGGTGAAGCAGCAGTTGCAATAGCCGAATTTAAGATCGCGATAAACGCTTACTTGAAATCACTTGTAGGGTCTTCGGTTCGCTCGTTAACGGATATAATCGCATTCAATAACAAATTTTCCGATTTGGTAACAACCCGATTCATAAAAACTTTAAACACTCTTGTTTTCCAAGTTTTTAGTTCAAAAAGTTATGGTTGATTGCAGGAAAAGATTAAGAATTTTGGGCAAGATATATTTTTGGCAGCAGAAGGGACAAATGGGATCGGAGATTTGGAGAAGGCAGCAATTGCAAACATGGCGAGGCTTACGAGAGAGGGATACGAGAAGATGATGGTGGAGAACCGCCTAGACGCGGTGGTGAGTCCACGTGCTGATATTTCTCCGGTGTTGGCTATAGGTGGTTTTCCGGCGATCAGTGTTCCAGCTGCGTATGACAACAAGGGTGTTCCTGTAGGTATTTGTTTCAGTGGATTGAAGGGGTCTGAACCTACATTGATTGAAATCAGTTATGGATTCGAACAAGCAACAAATGTCAGAAAGATTCCGACGTTTTTGCCTTGATCAAGAATCTTTGTCGATACTTGTATGGATCTCGAAATTAGTTTACCTGTTTGCTTTTAGAACATGGAAAGGTGTTTCAGCCATTAATTTGCGAGGGGATTAGTAGTGCCGTAGTGCGTTGTTGTTTAGATGGATTTTCCTTGGGCCACTATTGGCCATTTATATAAGCAACGCCGTTCAAATGATCAATATGATCTTGTGAGATAAATATATAAGTTTTCTATACCATTTTATATAAAAAATTCCACAAATTCTATATATATATATATTAAATCCCGTGGGATGTATGAACAGTAATGTTTTAAACTTTTCATTTTTGCCACATGATTTTTAAATTGGTCATTTGTTTCATTTGTTTTTTAATTTTGCCACGTAAGTTTAATAATAGATTGTCAAATTTCACAATCATGTTTTCAACTTCTCATTTTTGCCACATGTTTTTTAAATTGGTCCCTTTGTTTCATTTGTTTTTTAATTTTGCCACATAAGTTTAATAATAGATTGTCAAATTTCTTCCATTGACCGGGTCAATATTGTTTCATGTGTGAAGCGGTCCATCACCGACTCAAATTCCTATAGAAGCTTTGCATAAAATTCCACCGTCTCTACGTTCCAATCACCACCTCCACCACCATTTCATTTATGTTCTATCGGTGGTTGGAGAATGTGTTCTACATCGTCTTCGTTCTGCACCATGAATTTTTTTTTTGGACTTGCCTTGCTTTTAAAGCCGACCGCCGTTTGTACAATTTGTAGCCCTAATTCCAGTCCCTTGCAGAGGCTGCCCCGGTGAGGTCGAAGCCTCCAACAAAAAGCATTTCCGACCCATGCGGAGCATGGGTCATTTTCCTAGTTAAAAAAAAGCGTGCAACTATAGTCCAACAAAAGTCTTATCATCTTTTCATTGTTACCATTTAGGGCTTTTACTTCTAGTCCAACAAAAGTCCTTGGGCCTTGGGCCTCGGTCCTTCTCCTTAAACGCTATATCCGCCTAGGCATGGGAAAAAAATCGTTTGTGAACCGAATCGGTCAATGAACCGAAAACCGGTTTATCCCCGAACCGGTTCACATATGAACCGAACCGCCGGACCATACCAATTCGACTTGTTTTTTGTTGGGACCAGTTTCAAATCGGTTTATTATGAACCGGTTTATAGAACCGGTTTTCGACCGGTTTTGAACCTCTAATTTTTCTGCCCGTTTTTTTGTCCTATACTAATGGCTATATAGCCGTTTAAGGCTGTTACACACTCGATTTTGGGTCCCTTTTGACCATATTCACCAATACTTGATAGTATAAATAGCTGTTAGTTGTTTTGGCTTAACCAAACCTCCAAAAGCCTCTCTTAGTTCAAAAAACGCTCGTAATTCAAACAATGGATTCGACTTCCGTTGGTGTTGGAGATTCATCAGAAAATCTTACCATTGTTAGCATCAAAGAAACAAGTAGAAACCCGACTATTTGGTGCAATTTCGATTTGTGTGTAATGTCGAGCGGTCCAAGAAAAGCGCGATGCAAGACATGTGGTGCTTTTTTCAATGAAGATGGGAATTCGACATTGAAAACTTATATGACCAAGAGATGCCCCGCGGTGAAATTTGGGCCGGGACATAATCAAACAACAATGACAAATGATACAACATTGTGGAGTTACGATTTGGCTAAAGTTCGGGATAAGATGACAAAGTTCGTGATTCAAGAATGCTTGCCTTTTGACCACTTCGACAACATACGATTGACTTCACTAATCCAAGATACTCTCCAACCATGATATTGCCATGTGAGTCGTACTTCTATTAGATGTGATTGTATTGAAATGTGGAAACTTGAAAAAAATGAATTGATTTTAGGATTTCAATCTTTAGAAACCAGTGTGAATTTAACTTGTGATGTTTGGACGGCCCCTCACGGTTCACCGGATGCGTACCTTTGTGTTACCGTTCATTGGATTAATCCAACTAATTGGGTAATGATGAAGCGTACGATTACGTTTGAATTGTTTGAGTATCCGCACACCGGTAGAATTTTATTTAAAATTTTAGATTGTGTGATCAAAACTTATAAACTTGAAGGAAAGATATTTTCTATATCTTTTGATAATGCTTCAAACAACACCGTCGCGGTTGGACAACTAAAACTAAAATATAAACCAATTTGCGATGATATTTTTTTCATAGTCAATGTGTTGCACATATCATTAATTTAGTTGTGCAAGATGGACTAACTAAACCACTTGGGTTGTGGTGACTTGGTAAGACATGTGGAAGATATGGTGGATAACCTATTGACCCATGTTCAAATCCTGACACCACTTAGCCCTTGTGGCCATGGAGGTTCGCCTGCAGTGACTCCAGGGCATGAGGCAAAGCTTTATGTTTGCAGCGGGGGATTAGTCGGTGCGCGAAAGCTGGCCCGGAAACCCTCGTTAGGGAAGTTCCCTTTCAAAAAAAAAAGATGGACTAACTAGAATTGAAACTATATAAGATGGTTTCAAAGACATGCTAAAAGATGTTTTTAGTTCTAGTAATGCTCGATATCATAATTATATGCAAATTTGTGCCGATGCGAATGCCCTTTTTTTAGGTCCGGATTGGGAAAATAATACCCGATGTGTCTTACATCAAAAAGATAGTTTAAAAATGTTTTATGACAACCTTGCAGACCGTAATAAGGTTACGGCTTATCCGGAATCAAGTTGAGATACTATCAAACTTGTTACCGACATGCTTGATGTTTTTTTAAAAAAGCAACTACTTTTTTATCAGGGGATTATTATCCTACAAGTTGTTTAGTTTTAAACCAATTTTTTTTTAATGTGTGCGAAAATAATGCGTCGAACCGGTTTTTTGCAAATCGGTTTCGATAAAACCGAACCTTTTTACATATATTCGGCTTTTTTTTTGTGGTGAACCGGTTTGGAACCGAACCGATTTCTGGGTGAATTGGTTTTGACTTGTTTGACTAGAACCGAACCGGTTTTCTGAACCGGTCCGGTTCAAAAAAAGAAACCGGTTTGTGCATGCCTATATCCGCCCTAAGACTCAATACTTCACAAAAGATGTGTTTTGTTGTAGTTGTCCTTGCTTTTATTTGTCTCTTCTGAAATACTACACTCTTTGGTTCGAAGAAGCCGAGAAAAGATGAGTTAATAGAAAATATTATTTCTCAATCGTACTTTTGTACTTTTGATTGTATAATAGAGGTGTTAAACTTAAAGAAAACTTGATTGGGTGGTTGCAAAACCCAACGATGCCAATTTCTTATTTGTAATGCTTTTTAGCTGGTTTTTAATAATAATTCAGATGTTTAATAAAATAAATTTATGACATCTGATGACAGGTCACAAAGAAAGGCAAAGAACTTGAGTTATTCGAGTTGAACAAATTCATTTTTTATTACTTCTTCATTGTTTATATGTCACCATAGCATGTTTGTCGATCAAATCTTATTGGTTTTCAATCATGCACATGACATATGATGTCATCGATGTTTATATAAAGATTATAACGGTACGAAAGTCATATATTAAAACTGTAGGAGAACAATGTTTGAAAAAAAAGATTCTTTTAGTTGGTTATTATGAATATAATTAGGGGAGTTGGTAACCAAACAACAAACCACGGTTTCCTTTTGAATGTTGAATTTTAGCGACAGGTTTTGGTTGACCCACTTTAATCATGTATTTGACTTTGAAGCAAAGGGGGTGTTTTCGGAAATATTATTGGTTAAACTCGAATAATTTGTTGATTCTGTTGTCTTTATAATAAGCGATGACGTGCATAAAAGAAACTTACAAGTTATATCATTATTTTGAATGGTTTACATTTACGAATAAAATGACACGATACAATTATTATCATAAAATCAAGGACCAATTTCTATGTAATTTATTTTTAAATACATTTGATTGATTTATTCTGATTTAGGAACGTCATTTTACACAATATTCTAGAAAGATAAGGGCTCAAGTGTCATGAACTCAAAAAATACAAGGACCAATTTCAAATGGGTTCCAAGTTGGTTCTATGACTCACTACAAGATTTCTTTATTGTAGCTGAACCACCATCCCCAAACCCCACCACCCCACCCCAACCCAACCAACACCCTAGCTGGAACACTATAAAAACTAAAAAGAAGACTAGTGGAATAGATCCAAAAAGCACACACATACACACAAGTACAATGGTCGAGTCCATGGTCACCTTTTTCCTCATCTTCCTCTTAGCCATAGGAACCCAAGGTCAAACCTCGGATGATGTGAGTTGGGCCAAACGTGTAGACACAGGTTCACAAGTAGTCACAACCATGCAATTCTACTTCCATGACACTTTAAGTGGAAGCAATCCAAGTGCAATCCAAGTGGCTCAACCGCAGTCAGGCAGCAACTCACTCGGAGGGTTTGGTAACCTAATGATGGTGGATGACCCGTTGACCGAAGGACCTGACAAGAACTCCAAGCTCATTGGACATGCTCGTGGGATGTATGGTCAAGCTGCCCGAAATGAGCTTGGGCTGATTATGGTTTTAAATTATGGTTTTACTGATGGGATATATAAAGATAGTACGTTCAGTCTTTTGAGTTTAAACCCTGCTATGCAGACAGTTCGTGAGATGACGATAGTTGGTGGTACTGGACTTTTTCGACTGGCGCGTGGGTATGCGTTGGCTCAAACGTACTCGATTAATTCTAGTGGTGATGCTGTTGTAGGGTACAATGTCACGATATCTACTTATATTTAAGTTGTAACCTTTTTGTTAATGTTTGTTTTTAGTGTCCAATGTATTTGAGATTCTTATTTAGATGTATGTTGTTCATTACATTATCAAATATTTAATAAATCGGTAATATATTAGAAAGTACAATGGTGGCCACTTAAATCTTTTGTATGCGAAAATTTTAAGATGGATATTGATTTTGTTTTGTTGGAAATGTTTGGGATATCGTTAATTATTTGATTTTAAGAAAAGAAAATATTAAGAACGACCATACTATTATTTCAAGACTCGCTTTATAGATGTTTATAGATAATAATTACATGTTGTACACAATTTTCTTCTAATGGAACTTTTAATCGTTATTTTTTGTTTTAAACAGAATTATAGAATGATGCAAATAATAAAAACTTTAAGTCGGCCACTACTATTATACGATTGTCTTGAACCAGAATCTAAAGTCGACGTCCATGATTATTATTATCAATGATGTCTCATATTATCAATTACAGACTTATTTATCTCATCTCGTCGACTCATATAAACATGTTTTAATTTTCATTAAAAATTGCATCTAAAATGCACATAATCTAAGATAATCTAAGAAACTGAAGCAATCGTAAGCAACATACCGGCATACAATCATATATGAATATAGAAACTAATCATCATGAGACCATGGGGTATGACGCTCTTTTTTATGCGTAAAGGGTGATGTGGCACACATTTTTACGCGTGAACACCGCCCCATCACCCGTAGTATAGTGTGGATTGATGCCTGTTACGCCTCCTTATGACCAATAGAATTTGATATATAGAAACGGTCAAAAATTGACCCTTTAACATTGTAAAGAAAATCTTTTCTTAAACTTTAAACTAAACCTTATAAATACCAATATTTTTACCATTTCACACCACAAAACCATTCAAATATCTTTCTATTCTCTCATTATTTTTTCTCAAAGTATGGAGCAAAATCAAAATTTCCCAACCACTTCAAACAACCCAAAATACTCCAAATGATCAATATCAAGGTTACATGCAAATGTTAACATCCACAATCCAATAACAATCTCTATTTACCAATATTCCATATCAGCCAAACTACTTCCCACAACAAAGACCACAACAATTCAATCAACCCCATTTCCAAGCTTTTCAACAATTTCAACCTCAACAATTCCAAACACAACCATCTCAACAATTCCAAATACAACCATCTCAAGTCCCTTATCTCAATCCCCATCTATAAACTTGGACAATGACGATGACGACGGGGTCGAAGAAACACAACCATCTATAAGAAGGTAACCAAAAGGAAAAACTACAAAAAATGAGGAACAACTTGAAACGAAGATGAGGAGGAAGCTTTAGCTAAAGCTTGGATTTTTATTTCATGTGACTCGAGGATGGACAATACGCAAACGGAAAACAGTTTTTGGCTTCGTGTTTTAGATCACTTTCGCTCGTTTTTGGGAAGGCAAATGGGTCGAACGTATGACACGGTCAATGAAAAATGACGTGAACTACAAGCGGCTTGCACCAAGTTTAACTACATATTTAAAAATTTGAAAAATATGCATAAAAGTGGTAGCAAAGATTTCAATATTTTATCAACCGCTTGCAAACAATACAAGGTCACCAACGACAGTAAAACATTCGACCACCAAAAAAACGTGGGAAATTTGTTGTAAGGGTCCAAAATGGGTCCTTAAACCGGAGACTTCGCATTTGGAATCGACTATCGATTCCAGCAAAATGCCAAGAACGTCCGAGTCGGATGTGGGTTTTGGTGTTGACCTCAATGAAGACTTCAACGACACCGTAGGGGAGGGTCCACCGGAAGTCCAACTTCGTCGACCACAGGGAAGGGACAAATGGAAAAAGGTGGCGTCTTCAAGCGGAAAAACGAGTAATGAAGACGTACTTGCGGAAATAATTGACAAAACTCTATGTTTTTTACAAAAAATATGACTCAAAGAAGGAAGCTCGTCGTCGAAACTAGCACTTCAAATTTTAAACACAAAGCCGCAACCGGATTTCGACCGGAAAATCTAGCCGCATTTCTGAAAATCCAACAACAAGTTCGTGACAGTTATGGAATTTAGGTTTTTAACGTTTTAATTTTTATGTTTAATTATCTATGGTTTTTAAGTCATTTAGGTTTAAATTTCTACGTTTTTTTAGTAATTTAGGTTTGAAATTTATGTTTTTATGTTTTTTTAGTAATTTAAGTTATGTAATGTGAAATATTTATTTATGTTTATTATTTAATCTAAATATAAAAAAAATGATAAACAATGTGGAGTGATAAACATTTCATAGGGCTAACGAACATGTAGTGGAAATGATGTGGCGCATAAATGACATCACTTTTCTAGTCAACATGTAGTGACCACACCTTTAGCATGAATAGTGTTAACTTAGGGTAAACTTTAGTTGGAGACTTGGAGCCTGGCTACCCCTAAAATTTAGGTTTGCTACTCTAGCATTTTGTTCTGGTCTTCTATTGATGTAAACCTTTATGATTTTTATTTTGAATGTCAAAATTAGGGCCAACATGGAATGATTGAAACTTTTAAAGACTAAAATGTCCTAATTTCTCAAATTTGGCGGTTTTAGAACTACAAAACTTATCTTGTCCTTTATGTAAACTCTCTTGAGTTCTATTAGTACTAGTGTCATACCCATCTAGTAGACATGTTGATAAATGTATAGACAATACATTGATTTTACTTTGTTTTATAGCATATTTCTTTCATTTATTCCGATACTAGCAATGTACATGACAAATTTACCCAATTATCTTTTATGTCCTAAAATAATATCTATAATTGTGTTGCATACATAACATAAAAAGAAAGAAAACAGTTAATTTAAAACTCTAAAACTTAAATATTATTCAATGTAGAGCTAGAAGACAACATTAACTTATCAATTTAGATAAAAGCACCCATAAAGACAAACTTAGTAAGATCCTTTGGCTTATGGTACCCAAACAATAATGTGTTTCCCCATAAGAACAAAAAAATGAATGTACTATGTGATTCCATAAATTTAATATACTCGAACCATAAATATGTCTAAAAACACTTATGAAGTGCTTAATTTAGTTTATACTTTCAAATAACATATACAAACAACATACGGGTACGATGACATGAAAACTGAAAATTGGAAAAGAAATGCAAACTACAAAACAATGTCAGAAAACATTTTAACACTAATTTAAAGTCAACAAATGATCTCATCTTCCGAAGACTCCTCAGACAATTATGGAAGTTGACGCTTCATTGGTGTTATTGAGGATCAGATATACGATTTTTTTGAAGAATGAACTTTAACAACAACACAAGCTTCCGAATTGTAAAAATTAAAAACCAATAATAAGAATCATAACATATAAAATAATATAACAAAATAGATGACAATAACCATTGAATTTGTTTTTTTTCCATATCATAAGAAAAATAGAAACTTTAGACAATGCATGGTAACTTATCTTGTTTTCTTCACCATCTTGTAAACCAGATGTAGAGATAGGTGTGTTAAAATATCATCTTCAACGGTAGCATAACCAACCTAATTGAATAAATCAATGATAACAATAAGAAAAATAAAAAAGTAACAAAATATAGAACAACATTAAAAATAAATAATTTAAATCATATATTGTCACGACCGGCACTATCTTCCACATCTTTTTCCTCACATACACATTTTTCAACACCATCATTTTTCTTATTTTTTATAGGGTTTAAGTCATTTTTGGTCACTTAGCTTTTGACTTTGTGTTTATTTGGTCACTTAACTTATTTTAAGTTTTAAAATGTTATCGAACTTTTGACTTTGTGCTCATTTAGTTACTTAACTTTTGGTTTGGTCACTTAACTTTTAGATTTGTGCTTATTTAGTCACCTAACTTTTAAAAGTATACTCATTTAGTCACTAAACTTCTAAAATATTTTAAAAGTTTAGTGACTAAATAAACACAATTTTAAAAGTTAGGTGATTAAATGAGCACAAATCCAAAATTTAAGTGATCAAACCAAAAGTTAAGTGACTAAATGAGCACAAAACCAAAAGTTTGATGATTTTTTAAAACTTAAAAAGAGTTAAGTGACCAAATGAGCACAATACCAAAAATTAAGTGAACAAAATTGATCCAAACCCTTTTCTATATAACAATTAATTTGATAAAACATTCCCTAAAATAGAAAAACTATCTTCTATACCTACTACATCAACCTATAGAAGAAATATACTTTTTATATTTTCTTATTAACATTAAAAGGATAGAAAATAAACATTGAAATTTAAAATTGAAATTATTATTGATTAAAAAATTGAGATTTCTAATAAAATAATATATAGTTAATCAAACAAATCAATAAAATGAAGATGTTAACATCTCCTAAACTTGGCGGCCAATGTCTTACGAAAATTAAAAAAATTTATATAAAAAGGTTTATATCATTGAACCGATATTTCCTTTTCAGCACCAAAATTTTCATGAATAACAATTTTTTTACCTCAAATTTTCATATTTGGGTGAATGGAAATAGTAATGAATCAAACGTATATAATTATTGTTAAATCATATAGGTCAATAACGAAAACATTTACAGAAGAATACTCAAAACTAATTATTGTTATCTAACAATTCATAAGATGCTATCTAGTTCCAAGATACAACAAAAATTAATCGTTATTCTCATTTGCTCGCCATTCAATCAACAATTTCTATATAACATCAATGAATTATTCCATAAAGCATAGAGAGACCATCAACATCCTAACAAAAAAGAAGATAAACTGGAAGTTGTAAATGTTGTTTTGAATTTTTGGAAGCTACAAGCGGATCATTAGTCTAGGTTGTCAAAGCATTCCTTGAGGTAGCACCTTCGGCAACAATTAGCTTGGCTACTAAATCAAGATGGTTACAAAAGCAGTATCTCGGTAACAGAAATAAAAGATTGCGAAAGCAACATATTTTTCTTAGTAGGAATCTTATAGCTACTTTATTTGATTTGTGTTGTTGATGTGGCATAATGGTTGAAATTGAAGTAGTCACCTACACAAACTTCTATTTTTCCTCATTACCATCTAATTTGAATTCGAGTAATTACATAATAAAATTAGGAATTAATATCAGTCATCATTATGTCACCAAACACAAGACTCCCAACTTCCACACAAGCTTTACTGAAAAAATAACATAAATCATTAAATACCATCTTTGTTAAGATACAATTTTTTTAAAAGTAAGTAATAAGAAATGAGTAATATACAACAGGTGATGACATTGTAAGCCGTATGATTAGGGTATAAAATTCATAATTTGGTCTAGGTGAAATTTGGGAAACGTATTCAGGAAGAGGTAGAAAATGTAAGCTAACTCTCTGATAAGCAATACATCCTGTTAGAAAAAGGGCAAAAAGGTCTCAACTTTTTATACCTAATAAACAAAAATAAACATTTTTTGGTTATAATCTAATCCAACTATACAACTATAACCAAGCATATTTGATAATATAACAGAAGTGTAATCAAACCACTATCAACATCTTCTACCAAACAGAAAGTGTAAATCTTCCCATATAATATCCAAAGTTGAAGTTTATCACTATTGTAAAATGAATATAAAGAATATCAGGTTCAGGGATACAAAACACAAATAATTTAAGCTCAATAAAAATGCACGTAGGGTTTTGACATAAAGAATGTCAAACATGAAAAGGGAAACCCAACACAAATAATATTAAACATGAACCTAAAAAAAATTATGGGGACAATGTGAAAGGGCAACCTTGTCTTTTACCAACATAGAGAATTTAGTGCTTATAAAGTTTGATAGCTTAATATTTGCTTGTTAACAAAACAATAAAACTCAAGAAAGAACTACAAAAGGAATTTAACACATTACTACTAGTTTCAATTTTATTTTCTTTAAAACCTTTCTAATTAGCCTCCGAATTAATAGTACGTTCAAGCATATATATAATATAGAAAACTGAAACCCCACCCAAAATAGCCCGTAGAATTACTTTACCTTCTTTGACCCCGCCACCTTGGCGCCCAGTTGCTTTCTTACCGCATTAAACCTTAAAATCAAAAGCATCAGGACAAAAAAAGTCAAGCATTATAAAAATAAAAAAGATTAGATAAGATTAAGTAAACCACCAGAAATCAAGAACTTGAAATAGGGTACATTCTCCCGGATGTTGTTCATGGATTTCATTAGCTACAAAACCTAAAAGTTAGTAACTTTTCTTACACATGACTGCAATTGTGACAATTAAGTGATACTGACGGTTTTGAATTTGAGGTCCATCTTGTGGAGGAGGATAGGGGACAAGATTATTTGGTATGTCAGTATAATCATGGAAAGGTGAATTCACTTGTGTTTCTTTGTCCCCATCAATGTCAAACCTGCACATAAGAATGTTAAGTGTAATTTACCCTTTAAGGTATGCCTATTTTTCTAAGTAGAAAGTTCACTTAGTAACCTACCTCTCAAAAAAATTGAAGTGACCTGCTTTAGTGCTTTAGTCTGGTGTGAATCAAATTTGTCACAGATTATGATAACATCTTTGGCAATTAAAGAATCCTGAAAGAAGAAATAAAACTTTACATGCTTATTTATTTGAAAAAAAACATAAAATTTTTACTTCTTTAGAAATCACCCTCTCCAACTGGGATTTGTAGGGCCTGAAGTCGATTATTTCAGCACTCTCAGAATCAGAATGACATAGCTACTTGGATACATATGATTGTAGATTGACTTTTCCCTCAAAATATTCACATTTATTCTTGAATATAATAGAGTACACAATCAAGTACATATGAAATCGATTATACAAACATAAATGAACATTAAAGTTGATTATACAAGGAAATTAAAGATGCAATGAAGTGCGAATGGAAGTCAGATGGTAAAAACCTAGAGTAAATTACACGAATGGTCCATATGGTTTGGGGTAATTTGCACGTTTGGGCCCTAACTTATTTTTTTAACTCAGAAAGTCCTTACTATTTCTTTTTGTTACACGCTTGATCCCCACTATTTGTTTTTGTTACGCGCTTGGTCCTTGTATTACCTAAAAAGACTATTATTTAAATAGGAAAAAATGATGGGGTAGATAAGGTAAGGTAAGGGGATAGGGTTGGGGGTGTGTTTATTTTAATAAATTTAAAAAATCAATCGCAAAATAGTCTTTTTAGGTAAGACAGAGACCATGCTCATAACAAAAAGAAACAATCGGGACCTTCCGAGTTAAAAAAATAAGTTAGAGACCAAACGTGCAAATTACCCTAAACCATAAGGACCATTCATGTAATTTACTCAAAGCCTACAAATGTAAAACACAAAAATTAACTAATTGTAAAGATTTTACCTTAGTTGAAGTATTGACGAAATTGTTCACAAAAGGAATCAACTGAAGAAACTAAATCAATATAGCAACAATTTACTCAATTGATGAGAGAGAGAGAGAGAGAGAGAGAGAGAGAGAGAGAGAGAGAGAGAGAGAGAGAGAGAGAGAGAGAGAAGATGTGAATAGGAAGATACCAATTCTATCTTTGAAAATCTTGTTATCTAAACAATGGAGAAACGCACCTGAATATAAGTTAGGATGGAGATTTCATATTGAGGTTGAGGAGGAAACCGATTACAGAGATGAGATATCGGGGAGAGGAGGTTGTGCGTTATTTTGGTTGAAGGAGAATTACCATGTCTTGGAAGGAACTGAAAACCGATTGAACGTGGGTGAAGAAACGATCGACTGTAAGGAAACGTGGGGGAGGAACTGAAAACGGTTGACAGATTAACCATAATTTCTGAGTTATTACGGCTGAGATCGAAAGATGGGAGGGTTTAAAGGGTTGATATTTGTTTGATGGTTAAATGAGTAATATGCAAGCTTCTAATGCAAATGTTAGAGCATCTCCAACCCACTCTCATTCTCTATTTTTCCCCCATTTTTTCCCTCATTCCTCTCCAACCATACCCTATTTATTCCCCATTTTGGAAGAAATGAATAATATAACCCCATATTTGGTGTTATACTATTCATTTCTCCCAAAATGAGGATAAATTTTGAGTTGTCGGATTAGTCACTCGTTTTATATATTTATACATTTCTGGTTTTTTTTTATCTACTAATTATTATTTAAATGTAATATTTAATACTTATAATATTGTGTTATGTATTAAATTGTATTAATTAATTATAAATATAAAGTTTGTTTTTTGTTTATCAAATTCATATTAAAATTTAAATACATATTGAAAATTTAAAACACAAAAACGTATTTTACAAAAGCTTATAATTACGTAATATAAATTTTAAAACACAATAACGTATTTTACAAAAGCTTATAATTACGTATTATAAATATAATCTTATTTATTTAATATTATTATAATGAAAAAATATAGATTATATATTTGTTAAAACCAAATTAATAGAATGGGTGTACTTGACAATTTATATAAGTTATAAGAATAAAATATACTTTTTGGGGGTAAAAATAGGGTAAAAAATGGAGTATGGTTGGAGATGGTTAAAGCTCCTAAATACTTGTTTTTGTGGTCAAGTCGAAATTTTTTTAATTTCATTTGTATAATTTAACCATTTAAACTTTCTTAAAAATTAGAGTTGCCAATTTGACAAGATTGTGTCATTGTCTATACTGAATATATGGAATGGAAGAATCGATGAAAGTAAAAGATCATTTTGATTACATTTATCTAGTTTTGCCAATTGGCCTTTTACTTACATTTCCTAATCCTACAAAAACAATTGTCTTGAAGATTGAAAGAATGTACTTCAGAAATTTACAAAAAATTACATGTAATGAAAAATAAAAACAATCACCTTCATCATTTACAATTTTTTTTTTTACTTAAAAAGAGTAATTTTCAAATGTTTAAATATATAAAAAACTTGATTATACAAAAGATCTCTCTCACACACATACACACACAAAAGAAAGAAAGGGAAGAGGAAATTGGGTGAATTTGGTCATCTCATGCGACTCAAATGGACTTAAAAAGGGAAATGGCTCAGCTTCATTATATGGGGTCAATCTTGATATTTTATTTCATTTTCTTGTAAATAAGCATAAGCCTCGTAGATACGTATATATAGACACGCACTAGTAAAATGCCCCGGTGCAATTAGTTTTATTTTGACAAATAATTTTCGTTTGTTGATTAAGTATGTTGTTGTTTTGGTTAAACAAGATATAATTACATTGTTGCCTTGTAAAAGGAAATGAATATTTTATATATAATAGTTTTAAAGTTATTCCTGGTGATGTGATTGCACAAAACAAAGAGTGTATACAAGGAGAATGAGGCAAAATACTTCAAGGACATACGACATGCAAAAGACTTTGATATACGATTGTGTGTTGTATACTTGCATTTTTACAGCAGCGGCAATTGGTTTTATTTCGACGAATAATTTTCATTTGATTATCAACTTTGTTGTTGTTTATGTTAAAAAGTATAAGTAAAGTGTTGTTTTGGTTTAAATAATTTTCATTTGATTATCAACTTTGTTGTTGTTTATGTTAAAAAGTATAAGTAAAGTGTTGTTTTGGTTTAAAGGAACAGCCCCCCCCCCCCCCCCCCCCCCCCCCCCCCCCCCCAATTTAATATAAAATGATGACGAATTAATTGCTTTGATAAATTTAACAACATGACGGAATTAATAAAGATTAAGAGAAGATTATACCTGAATGATGCAGAAGGTTATACCTGAATGATGCGTTGGATTAGTTTGATGATGGATTGTGTTGAATGATTAGATGATTATATGAATATGTTTGGATAGGACTCTGCTATTCAGAAATAGAACAATTATTTCAATAGAGAAGACAATTGAGATCAACTCAAGTCTTAAACACTCAAACTTGGCTTGTTTATTTCATTTGGGCAAAGGCCCTATTTATAGGCTCAAGAGAGCCGGTTACAATTATTGTTGCAATCGTTCGATTGCAATATAACATACATATTTACATTATAGCCCCCTAGACTATTGAGGGTTACACACTTTATGTTACATCACGAATAATACAATCGACACTTACCGACACTTTACATAATGATAAATATAATAATCCCTTTCTTCAATAATGTCTTCAATTATGGATTTTTTCGTCCCCCTTGATTTTTTTGTTACATATAGTCCCGCTACTTTAATTTTGTACATATTAGGCCCAAAAATATAAAATTTTGGCCATGGCCCCCCTATTCACGGATTTTTATACATATTATACTTTCGTCCCCCCCAAATAAAATGTTGAAGCTCCACCCCTGTAAAGAAAATAAATATGTTATATTGAATGGTGGTGTTGTTCTTCCTGCCAGTGTTGTACAAGTTTAGGTAGGCATTCCTAGGTATTGCAACTTTTCCCATTCAATCCCTTAACATATTTACGTGATTTATGATGGAATAAACTTGTTTTTTCCGGGTCTATTTAGTCATTTTTAAAGAAATGAAGGGGTAAGCCGGTACATTCTTTTCCACCTCATTAAAGTTCTTTGCCACTTCATTTAAGTAGTCGACGTGTAATTGCTGAATGATTTTGTTAGGGTTTTTAATGAGACATGCTGACAACACTTTCTTCGTCTACTGCATCCATTTCCTTCCTCCATTTTCTTTCTTCAACCATGGCTACCTGCATCATTGTCTATGTGTAATTCTAAGGTAGCTTTTCCAAGTACCCCATTCGATACACCAAAGAAATTAATCAAAGGTTGTAGAACATTGATTTCGTATGCATAGACAAGGACTAGTGTTATGCATTCATGAAGATTCACATGAAAAAAATGTAAGAAACTCTATTATGGTCTTCTTGATATTGATTTTCCAAAAGGTTTGAGGTTAATTAGGAATAAACTTGATTATTCTGAATTTTAGCCGTTATGTATAAATGTGGCGTTGATCTCCCAATGTATATAGACCATTTTGGTACTGCTAACATCCAGGAGTGGTTGGATTAGAAAAAAAGAGGAAGTAGTTGATAATATCCAGGAATAAATAGTTGATATCCAGGTTGATGCTGAAATAGATGAGACAAGGCATAGAGATGATAATGCCAACCCTTATTTTTTCAAAAAGAATGTAGGTCAAGTTGAACCTGTTGAAGATAACATGGCTGAGAATAAGGCTGAAGAGGTTGATGTTGTTAACGAGTTGCCAAATATTTTCAATGGAGAACAACCACGGAAGGAGCAGCAACATGTATTAGGTATGAGGTTTGAGAATCCTAAACAACTCAAATACATGATATGTAATTATGCAGTTGCAAGTGGTTATTAACTATGTTTTATAAAAAATGATAGTAGAAGGCTATTAGTTAAATGTTGTGATGGAAAATATATTTTTAAGCTATAGGGGTCATGGATGAGTGATGATAAGTCTTCCCAGATCAAGTCTCTTATAAGAGAGCATAATAGTGCTAGGAATTTCAAATTTGGCTCAGTTGTCACTTGCATATGGATAAGAAGCCATTTCATACATGAATTTGTAAACAATTAGAAGATGAGTGTTAGGATGCTTAGAGAGGAGGTGAAAAATAAATTTAGCATTGTACTGAGTATGAGTCAGTGTAGGAGAGCAAAAATATTCTTTCACTCTAGTTGAAGGCATAAGTGTAGACAATTATGCCAAGTTATGGTCATATGGTGAGGAAATTAAAAGATCAAATCCAAGTTCATCTGTAAAACTTTATGTTGATGCAATTCCTGATGGTAAAAAAAATACTTCAGTAGGATTTACATATGTTTTCATGGAGTGAAAGAGGGTTGGAAGTTAGGGTGTAGAAGCGTAATAAGCTTGATGGTTGTTTCCTGAAAAGTTATTGCCAAGGTGAGTTACTTTGTGCTGAAGTTAGAGATGCTAACAATGGAATCTTCCCAATTTCTTGGGCAGTTGTATGTGTTGAGAACAAAGATAACTGGAAATGGTTTATTGAGAATCTTATAGAAGATTTGAATTGTGCACATCAATGACTTGGTCTTGTTCTAATGTCTGATCAACACAAGGTATGGTTCATTTTGTTATTGTATTACAATAGATGTCCTATCATTCTAAGTTCATCATATGATTCTATATATGTAGGGATTGGTTGAGGCAGTGAATGAGGTCTTACCAACAACTAAACACTGGCAGTTTGCAAGGTATATCTATGTTAACTTGAGAAAGAAATTTCCTAGAGCACAATTTGAGAATATTTTGTGGAGGGGAAGTAAAGCAACTACTAAAGAACATTTCAGTGAAACCATGAAGGAGTTTAAACAAATAAACCATGATGCGTTTGTTCATCTTATGGAGAAGGATCTTTCAACTTGGTCTTTGGCCTTCTTCAGAGTTCACCATGCTTCTTGTGAATCAGTGGATAATGGATACTAAGAAAGCTCCAATATTTTATAATGGATTCTAGGAAGAAACCCATTATTAATATGTTATAGGATATATGTATTTATGTGATGAAAAGGATGGTCAAGATGCAAGTTAATGGACAAGGATGCAATCGTTACCATGTATGTCCAGACATAAGAGACAAGTTGAATCAATTAAAAACTAAGCAAAGGTATGTAAATATACTACTTAATGAATAGCTGAAAAGTTTAAGCACTAATGAATTATATTGACTAAATTTAAGTCATGGAAAGTAATTTCTTGTGGGGTGATGAAGTTTGAAAAAAGAAACATGGATTTGTCTTATGTTGTTGATGTGTAGAAGAATGAATGCACATACAGGCTATGGCAATTAAATGGGTATGAGTATGTGCATTCAGTTGCAACATTATCATTCTTAAACTCTAAGCATGATGCACCATATGTAAACCCAATATACTTGGAAGCCTTCTACCATAATTCTTACAAACACCCCATACGTGGGATGAATGGAAGCAATGTGTGGTCTCCTATAGAACTCAATTGTCTTTTAAAGAAGGATGTTTACATGCGAACCATGAATAAAAGAAGAGATGCCTCTAAAAGGACTAGAAGAAACACTGTATCAAAGGTTGGAAAACTTATATCTTGTGGTATATGCAAACAAATAGGACACACAATACTACTTGTAGTCAAGTTGAAAGGCCACCTAAAACTAGTGTTAGGAAAAGAAAAGTTGTAAGACAAATACACCAGGCAGTAAACATGGAAGGGGCTAGGCAAGATGCTATTATGGGTGATGAAGCTGCTCAAGATGTTAGGGTTAATAGAGATGAAAGTGGAGGTTAGTAATGTAGAACAACTAAGGAAAAGGAAAAAGTATGAAAGAATCCTTAAAATGAATCTAACAAAAAGAGTTTAAAGTGAAGGTAGCAGTGCAACAAAAGCTACATAGTTAGATTAGTTTGAGGCAGGGGTATTTCTGTAATTTTTACTTCTGGTGTGTTTGTTAACATTGAGAATGATGTATGTTTTTTCTGTTTCGTTTGCGCTAATTTCTCCCGAGTGTAGTTTCATTTAATGGTTGTATTTAACTTGTTTATTTGGAATATTGGTATAAATTGTACAAGCTGGTACACTGCATGTACTAGCCCTAGAGCGTGTACGTTAATCGTACGAGTTGAGTACACCCAACGTACTCATTAGCGGGATTCAAAATTTTGGACTTTTCGGTATTCGACCCATGTTGGACCTTAGGAATCTAGGGCTTTGTTGGGCCATGAAAATTCTATTTTTTAGGTTGATGATTAGACTCCTTTGGTTGAAGGCTCATGAAGGGATTTGGGCCCAATTTGAATAAATGGGCCATATTTGGGCCTTGGGTGATCATTTCGGAATTTAGGCCTTTTGGATAGTTGGCTTGGGCCAAGTTAGGTAAATGGTAAAATGGTCTTTTACCCTAGTTTGTACTCTTAGTGTGAGTCGCGATCCAATTATTAATTGGATGTTATTTTATGTTGATAGCGTGGGGATTTTAGTAGACCAACAGCTAGAGGTTTATCTGTGAGATTCAACAGTCTGAGGTGAGTTTTCTGACTGGGTTTAGCGGGTCGAAGGCACCAATGCCAACACATGATTATTATGTTAGGATGTTAGATGTCTACGTGATTCTTACATGTGTTATGTGCTGATATGTATACCAAGCGGGGCTCGATGCCAGGCGAGGCCCGATGACTGTATTGTATGCTACTGACTTTGTGATTATCGTATGTGTTAGCATGATTATATGTTTATATGTTTATACGTGTACCGCGCGGGGCCCGATGTCAGGCGAGACCTAATGAATGACAGATTTGTAACCCGAGCGGAGCTCGATGTCGGGCAGGGCCCGAGGCCAAACGGGAATCAATGTCGGGCAAGGCCCGGTGTGCGGCGGGGGCCTAGTATGTGTTTATTGTGTATGATATTTAGTAGTTTGGGAAACTCACTAAGCTTTGAGCTTATGGTATTCAATTTATGTTTTAGGTACTTCTAGTTCGAAATGGAAGACCTTGGGATGATTGCAGAGCACACACCACTCTATTTTGCATTTTGAGATGTACTATGATATTTTGTGTTATAGTGATACCTTTAGTCTTTTTGGTTAATATTTTGGTTTACCGTTTTATGAAGTTAAAAAAAATGAAATTTTTGGGTCATATTTTGGGATGTTACATATCCCTAAAAACCAACCATTTACCCATAAAATTCAAAACCCAAACAAAGAAAACTAACATACTACTGTGTCAACAATAGTAGTTGTATCATGTCATCACCACACTCACAACAACTAGCACCCCAAATAAACATGTAAATGAACTCATCTTCTTCTTCATAATCGTTAGATCAGTCGTTACCTTCACATAAGCAGGTTACAGGGAGAAAAAGTGCTCCTATGATCATCATGCATGTGTGACACATCTAGAAAGCCTACCCTAGCATCATCGACTTCACTATTTAGCACATTCATCTCCCTACACAAACTGCCCCTTAGCTCACTTAAGTCATCATTGATTTCCTACCTGATAAAAGAAACTTCTAGTTGCAGTTGGAGGAGTGTTATGTGGATGTCCTGTGGTCGGGCTCTATTTGAGCCATTCTCGTCGATGTGACGACGATCTTGAAACGATCAGCTACGACACAGAGAATTAAAAGAAGGCATTTTGACGTAGTCAGGGTAGGAAATATTGTGCGTAATTAAGGAAACAAGCTTTGTGGGATTGATCCTTTTAGGGCACAAAGAGTTTACTTAAAGGTACTAGGGTAATGAACATTCAGAAGCTTGGAGGTTAAGACTGCATACTCAAAACAACATCGTTTACTCCACATCAAAGCTGATGAGGCTTAATTTGCTAACTTGTCGCTATTAATTGGCTAAAGGAGATTCGGGTGACTAAAAGGACATGTCACTAACAAGTTTATTCCCTCAAAAAGCATGAAAGTAAGTTAAGAGATTGAATGGGAAAATTAGAAATATATTGTTGGGGTATCGTGTCAGTTTCCCTAAAAGTATCATAAGTTTATAAAAATCTACAAAAAATAGATGAATATTAATAACAATTATAATATTTTATAAATCTCGAGTTTTTCTGAGTTTCACCGAGTTTTTTCAAGTTGGCCGAGTTCGACCGATTTTCTCTGAGTTTGACAAATTCCAAGTTTAATTGATGGATTCTTAGATAACTACCTCGATATATATCCGATTTTGAGTACTCGACCAAGTTTTACAATACTGCTTCCTGCCGATGTGGTTACATAAAACAAGGAGTGTATAAAAAGAGAAACAAGCCAAATGATTCTAGGAATTACGACGCATGAAATGTTAGATATCTAACCAAATTTTGTTGTTATAAATTGTATTTAAAGCCTAAAGATATGATATTTAGCAAAAGATATTTCATAGATTCATAAACTTCATATTTTCCAAAAGAAAATATACTTAAAGATAACAAAACAATGAACATCTTCTTTCCTTCATGAGTATCATCCGATACATATTTCTTTCTTTCATCCTTTCGTCGATAAGATCGAGAATATCTAGTAAACATATAAATATATGTTATTTGATGTTGTTAGGGAAGTCCTTAAGCTATATGGTTAGGTCCATATTTTTATTGAATCTATTGCTAACTTTATTCCATACGTTTAGAACTTTCCTTTACAAATGAAAATCCAAGTACATGTCACGCCTTACTTGTTTGATCAAATCATCTATGGATAGGATGGTGGTTACCATATTTTTTGCTAAAAATGTTTTTTAGTTTGGTGATATGCTTGCAATATGACAATATCATTGCCACAATGGTAACAATGACAAAACAAAGCGCTCTAGCATTAATAAAATAAAGTTGAAAATAAATTAATCATGTACCTTGTGAAATTTAATTCCAAATATCAGTTGTAATGTAAGGGCACATATACAACTTTAAGGACTTATGTAAACGACGTAAATATGTTTAACCGGTCGAATATAGATCAAGCGATTATCAGCCATGCCCTTAGGAGAAGATGCACTAGGATTAGGATCCTGAATCATTTTATTTTGAGATACTTTTAATACTTTATTCAAAATCTATAACATCCATAAAATTTAAACTTTTTTTAAACAACCCAAAATCACCATTGTTTACAAAATTGTTTCCGAAACATGTATAATATCAGAGTTTGCCCAAAATCATAAAACAAATACAAAGAGGCACACGATCATGCCTTTGCCTTTTCGCGATCCTCTGAGGTACCTGAAACATAATCCAAAACTGTAAGCCTAAAGCTTAGTGAGGCGCACGATCATGCTTTGGGTCAGTCAACCATCGGGTTGGAATACACTGGGCCCCTCAACCATCGGGTTGGATTGCCAACATATTATGGGTCTACTCATTATCATCGGGATGGAATACCCTCGGGCCCATTCAACCATCGGGTTGGAATGCCCTGGCCTATTGTCTTATGCACAAAGCAGTGAAACCTCGGACACCGACCAAACATGTTCACATATAACAGATAATCATATAAAAGTCTATAGCTAGTCAAACAGATCTATAGATCACTAAGCATATCATTATCCTATACACCAGGATACCAATCTAACATATCACTACAGAACAATAACATACTATCACATAACAAGGTGTCCAATCCAAAGGGCGGACCTTGGTGCCGTCGACCCGTAATACAGTTAGGAAAACTCACCTCACATAATTGAATCCCACTGAAAGTATCTGACTGCTGGCTCGCTAAAATCCTCGCATTATCACAACATAATAATCATCACATTAATACTTGGATTACATTCTAAGCTAACAGTACATTATTAGGGTAAATGACCACTTTACCCTTTGCTTATTTGGGCTAAAACCAAGCCCAAATCTTGATCTAAAAGGCACAATCACTAAATAGCCATCTAAGGCCCATAATTGGCCCAATTTTCCAAAATGGGCCAAATTCTACTTGGACCTTACCCTAAAGTCCAATCCTTCACTTGGACAAAAACATCAATACTCAGATGGTCCAATAAGGACCCAAGCATTTAAGCCCAAAAAGGTGGCCCAAACTTGAAGCCCAAAATCGCAAAGCCCACAGACTGAGTACTAAGCTTGCTCGCATTGAGGCTTGTACATTGCGCGTACTGGCTTGTTCGCCCAACGTACTCCCCTGTTAAGCCATTATTCCCATTAAGCTCTTAATACTTTAAGATAAAGCCCCAAAACGTATATCTGACTTCCTTGAGCTGGAATAACACGTAAAGTTGCTAACTTTACATTCATGCATGGCTAAATGAAGCTATTAAGCTTAGAATTGACTTAATAAATGGCTTAATGAATGCATGATGACTAATACCCCATAAAGTTGGCACCTTTATGCCTAGGAAGCCTCTAACAAGTTCAAATCTAATGAAACGATCCCTTCAAATCATTCCAAACCATCAATCCATACAAAAGGGACCAAAAGTGTGCCACATCAACCCATAAAGAAAACTAGACATTGACAAGTCAAGGTTTGAACTTGATACCTTAGGAAACTTACAATGTGATGAAGGGTTCTGGATCTCAAGTCTCCTACCAAGCTATGAACTTCACTCACTTCTAGGTTCTTCAAAGATGGACTAAAACAACACAAATTTCTCTTCAAGAGCTCAAAAATGCAAAAATGGAGGCTAAGGGGACATTAAGGGTTTTTTGGAGGTTTAGGGACAAGAAATGAGGCCAACACTAAAGATTAATGATGAATATATAGGGTGTAACACCCTATTTTAGGGTTTCTAGAAGTCACGCGTACGCCCAACGTACATAAGCGTACACCCAATGTACGCACCCGGTGTCCTGATCCGTCTCAAGCTAGTACGCTAAGCGTACCAGCTTCAAGGGCTAAAAATGAAACTTTGAATTAATGAAGGGCAAAAGTGAACATACCAAGATTGGAGCGTTACAAAATCGATAAGCTTTCCTCCACAAGTTAAGAGGGGAATTTTGAAGGATTAATAGTTATCTAATGCTTTTTGAGTGGCTTAAAGGGATTTCGACCCCTCCCTTTGCCGACTGTATTTGGGACATCAGCCAAGCCATCAAAGCCCCTGAGATCAAATTCAGTTTCATGTTCCAACAAAGTATCTAAGACGCTAGTACTCATAAATTCATAAGTCGATCCCTCATCGTAAGTAACTACACCATAAATACATCCCCTCCTCAACAAAGTCAACAGTTTAACACGTTTTCCTGGACATTCCCTCCTCAACAAAGTTAGCAGTTTAAAATGTTTTTCATCAACAAGACACAACTATCGTTTCCCCTTAAACTTCCAACATAGACTCAAACCAACCATGCCTATTTATGTCTCGCTTGGGTTAGACAATTTAATGACATTAGCAGCAAGAAGAGTAGCGTAGTTATCATGCTCCTTAGAAAGGGCGATGACCGAAGTAGTAACACAACCTTTAGTAAGACCAAATTTAACCTCCACATGAAAGGCCCTATTCATGACAAAGAAAAAACTCATCTTTACAATGTTTGATCGACTCTTGGGTTCCACATCAAAGCTCTTGTCGTCCTAGACGACTATAGAAAGCAACCCAATCACCTCTAGACATGGTGCAATAAAAGTAACGAAAGAGAGTAAGGTCAGACTGAATACCTAGAGCGTTACACAACATTGCAAAGCGGACAATCTTACGAAACCAAAATTTCGGAAATATGAAGTTGATAACATCGGACAACATTGCCCAAAGATCGGAAAGTGGGAAATCATAGTCTACCAAGCATAAAATGGCAATACACGCCAACTTGGAGCGAGATGATTGACTTCATCACCAACATCAAAATTTATGGCAAAATTCACGCACTACATTAGAAGAAAACTAGAAATATATCATAAATCATAAACTTTTAATATACTAAAGGATGTTAAGTAAAAATAAGTTGGCACCAATCTCAAAGCCAAATTTTATGTTGAGTCAGTAATAAAAAATATTAAATTTTATATTGTAGACGGAAATCAACGTAGTTTCTAGATTGATTCCATCAAAAGAAGACAACAGAGTTACTAATGTTTCTCGATGAAGCAAACAATAAATAAATTATTTATATGTTTCTTTTTTATAACTGATCTCAAACATGCTTAAATCTCTAATAAACTTAAACTTCATTATTCAACAACGCAACAAGAAAAGGAAAAAAAAAAGCAAACAATATTAATTTGATCAATCTAAATATAAGCCTTCAATCCATGATCAAAAATACTAACAAAAGCCTCCATCTCAGTAGCCGAAAGACAGACGCCGATCTCCAGATCTTCGTTGGATTCTTTGCAAGCATTCACAGATATAGATCCACTATAATCTATGGAAATGGTTTCGTGCTTCTTGGGCTTCCCCCATCCGAAATCCAAATCATAAAACTTGAGCTTTGGTGTTCCAGCAACCCCCATAGCTGTTGTTGGCTTCAGCTCAGCAAACAAAGTATCCAACGGCACATAATCTTTCACGATTCCATCCTTATCAGTCAAAGTCTGATGTAGGCTTTCTCCAAGCAATTTGGTAGCAGTCACGAATCCTTCTTTTCCTGTTAAAACCTTTGCTTTCTCCATAGCCAAACAATACGTGACACAGTTTCCAAAGTAAGCCGCAGGAATCAGTGGATCCAAACGTGCTCTGCAATCAATGGTGAAACCAAATACTTCCAGTTCATCGTTTCGTGATTCTGCGACACAACTCCAGATATAACCACATGCAACAGTAAAAGATGATACATATGCTAACGTCGGAAGTTGTTTTGAAACCAATTCCTTCAACCGATTGACGACACTTCGCTTAAAGATAAACGTAGCTCGAACTTTATCAGTTGGCCCAGAAAGACTTGCAGGTTGATACTCATTGTCAAAAGTTTCAACCTTTTTGTTCTTCAGATAGTTTTCATCTAGTTTCGGGTATTTGACGACTCTCTCATAAACCGGCAAAGTTCCATTAGCTAGAAAGAACTCATCTGTGCCAGATTGAGCTATGGATGTCCACGCCTTCAAGAAACAAAACCGGGTGCTGGCATCACCAAGGCTATGGTGATTCGTCATTCCAATAGAGAATCCGGAGTTGGGAAAAAGTGTGACTTGAACGGAGAAGACTGGGATTGATATGAATTCGGAAACTTCAGCAGTGCGTCGGAGAAGAGGTATAAGATGATAAAACTTGTCACATTCTCGAGGTTGATTTCCTGTAAGATCGTTGAAATCAAGGTTACATTCTGCAAACGTAACCTCCACAGAATCGCCTTCAACATATCGGATTTCTGGGTTTTGAGCACGAGAAGGATATATGATCAAGTTACCAATGAAAGGAAAGAAATGTTGAAGGGTGATTGATAGCGAACTTTTCAGATTGGGAATGATTGTTTCAGTGAAGAGTGTTTTGGTGATTGAGAGCTCGTAGAAGAAGAGAGTGTTAATCGGAGGGGTGGTTAGCCATAAGAAGTCGAAGAAAGTTAGAGGTAGTGATCTGTTGGCTACGGTGGCTGGTGGTGGCGATACTTTGGACTCTTCAAGAATAGTCAAGATTGGAAGGGAATCCATTTCATTCAACTCCCTCCGATGATTCATTGACACAAAATTTGTGGGGATATATTCGATCTGACACAGATCTCATTTTACATTCAAGATAATAAAAAATCTATATTAAATTTAGACAAAACTTCATATAGGGTCCTTATAGTTTTATTAGAATCTTAGATATAACCCATAAAAAGGTCTCGGTGTTTTTAATTTCACTGGTGGTTCCATATTCCATCTAAAAAGACTTTTATACTTTTTTTAAATTATATTTTACTTGTTAAACAAAATTATTTAAACATGAAAAAGAAAGGAAAATATATAATCATGCTCTCTCTCTCTCTCTCTCTCTCTCTCTCTCTCTCTATATATATATATATATATATATATATATATATATATATATATATATATATATATATATATATATATATATATATATATATATATATATATAGTAAAAGTCCCAATATTTTCATCAATTTGACAAGAAAAGTCTTAAACTTTATTTTTTTGACAGTAAAGTCCAAATTACCAACAGTTTTTGACGCTTGTACTTTTTTTCCTGGTTAGCCGGTAATTAGGACTTTTTTGTCAAAAAAATAAAGTTTAGGATTTTCTTGTCAAATCGTCAATTAGGACTTTACTGTCAAAAAAAGAAAAAGTTTAAGACTTTTTTTGTCAAATCGTTGAAAATATTGGGACTTTAGTGTATATATAATTTTTTTTTTGGTTAGAAATTTAATGATATGATATTTTTTAACCATAAGAGTTATTGAAACATTCTCTAATCTGCTAGATCCTATTGAAATCCTTAACATTTGCTTCTTGTTAAATCGTTTTTTTAATCTCAACAAACCAACATTGAAAAAAATTGAGATAATCAAGAAAGAAAGAAAGAAAGAACCAGAGTTGTGTTGGCTTTTTACAGCCCCAAAAAAATGGAGAAATAAGAAACCGAAAAAAACGAAATTGCCCTACTTTCCCTTCTCCACATTTACACCCTTTTGACTTGGCATGTGTTGTTTGTGTTTGTATAAAGTTAGGGCAATTTCGTTTTTTAGGTTTCTAATTTATCCATTTTTGAGACTGTAAAAAGCCAACACAACCCTAGTTATTTCTTTCTTTTTTGATTATCTCAATTTTTTTCAATGTCGGTTTGTTGAGATTAAAAAAACGATTTAACAAGAAGCATACGTGAAGGATTTCAATAGGATCTAGCTGATTAGAGAAGGTTTCAATAACTCTTATGCTTAAAGAGTATCATACCATTAAATTTCTAACCAAAAAAATTATACATACACTAAAGTCCCAATATTTTCAACGATCTGACAAAAAAAGTCTTAAACTTCATTTTTTTGACAGTAAATTCCTAATTGACGATTTGACAAGAAAGTCCTAAACTTTATTTTGTTGACAAAAAAAGTCTTAATTATCGGCTAACCAGGAAAAAAGGGTAAAAGTGTCAAAAACTGCCGGTAATTTGGACTTTACTGTCAAAAAAATAAAGTTTAAGACTTTCTTGTCAAATCGATGAAAATATTGGGACTTTACTGTATATATCCCTATATATAAAGAGGCTACATATCACCCTCCTTTTATCTCTCTCTCATATAAAAACACACGTATAATCCTTTTTTCGCATTTTTTCTCTATCGTTCTCTATCACACTCTTGAATTTGATGTTTGCTTCCTATAAATTATATATCAAAACTGAGGAAAACAAGAAAACAAACTTTTAAATCCTCATCATGTGTGTTCATTAAGATATCTTTACATAATGGCAGCATGAGTTGCAACTCCAACATGAAGCACATCTTCATAAATCAGGAAATATAATGTCTCATTTATTTTCCTGATATAGAAGAATGTTGTAGGGACTGACTTAGAGTTGAAATTCACCTCCGACATCGCAAATGTTATCCCCTGGTTCATTCACATTCGTCGTCTACAACCATGATAGTCAAAACTGTCATCACTTAATTCCTCATCTCTCACATGCATAAACACAAACATGTAAAGTACGATATGGTTTTTCGTACATCGGTACATATGTTTGGTTTCAAGAAAACACAAGAACAAATATTCATCTCTACCTTTGGTTGTTTTCAAAACATAATGCAACCATAATATCCCCGGTTTTCAAAACTGCAACTCCAGAAAATACATAAGAATGGGCTTCGCTTTGAATCAGAACACATGCAAAGAAAGGGGCACAAGAATAAGGGGAAACTAGGTCTCGATTTTCAAAAGGATAAGGGGTGTAAACATATATATTTTTCTTTATATGTACTTGTGTTCAATTAAAAATGGGGAAAAGTAACGCATGTTGAAATTATAGATATAATCACAAGATCAGTTCAACATAAACTTGGTAAACCTCAAAAATAAGGAAGAACACTTACATGGAGAAGATGATATCCCCTTGGTCTTGAAGATGACGATTTCATGATTCTCTTCAGTTTTCGTAATGGTGTCTTATTGATGAATCTGATGGATGGATAACACGTATGCAATTATGGTGTTTATATAGTGAGAAAGAATTTATGTTAAGATGTAAGATACAGATTCTTGGAGGTACTTTAATTTATTATATTTTGGATTTTGGGCAGTACCACGTCATGGTGAAGGCATCCCATGACGTGGCTATGGTCATTGTTACTCGGGTTTTAAGTGGACGCCACGACGTGGCAGTCGTTTAATGAGAAACCTTAATATCCGGGGTTTGCATCGTATTTAAGGGAACAATATGGATAGGGTTGCTCAGCCTCAGCCTCCATCATACTCTTTCAGGCTCCAAGCAAACCCTAGCCTCTATTTTTGCTCTCTAAGCTTTTTGTGTTGATTTTGGGGATTAAAGAAGAAGGAGGTGACTTCTAGGCTTGGATTCAACAAGCCACTCTTCTTACCATCTTATTATGCATCTTTTGGGCTCTTGTAAGTCTCCAAGTTCCAAGATTTTTTGTTCATTGTGCATAGATCTAGATTTCTTTGCCTTGATCTTCACGTCCTTGATTATTGGGTGGTGAGATCTCATAAATTTGCAAACTTTATGAATCTCCAGGTCATTTTGGACCTTAGATTCTTCGGATCTGGAATAGTATTGAGCTTTAGCATCATGCATGGAAGATTTGGCCAAAAACCCTCATCTTGACCTAATATAGTCCACGACATGCATTGGACATTCATGTTTAGAAAGTAAGGATTTTTGTGTAGTTATTTCATGCTAGAAACTTTCTGGAAATAGGGATCTAGTTATCTTCAAGAGGAAGTGATTAATGGGCTAAGCCAAGTTATGTTCTTGCTCTTTTTAGGTCTAGAAATGGGATCCCTATCCCTTAGATAGCCTAAAGGGACAAAGTTGGAAACTTTATCCACTTAGAACTCAGATTGGACCAGGTATGGGCTTTGGAGCCCTAAAGATCAAGAAAATCGACTTAGTCCATTAAGTCATTGGGAAGTTCAGCGCCCACTTTGTGGCCAAGGTCCCCACGGCAGGGCGGCTAGGATGAGACTTGACTGTCTGTCATTTGGTGACCACAACATGGCCAAGGCGTGGTGACCTGCTCTAGTTGACTTTGACTTTGGCCGTTGACTTTAGCCGAGTTTGGCATATAGGTATTTTTGGCATTTTGAGTTGTAATTCAGAATTGGTCACTATTTGTTGGATAGTTGACTGACAGATCCGATATTTAGAGTCGTATCCTGTTCAGCGATCATTTCAGACTGAGATGTGATTCTTCCTCATTGTACTTGTCGGTCGAAGGCACCAAGGTCGGCCCATTAGATTTGATATCCATATATATATATATATATATATATATATATATATATATATATATATATATATATTGATTGATTGATGATATGTTGAGTATGTGGTAGATTTGTATGATTATATGATGGCTGCTAATATGCCTTAGATTGGTAGATCTGTACGACTGCCTGTGATTACTATTTGTATGATTGTATGTATGTTGAATATGTTTGTTATCTGTTATATTTTGACATGTTATGTTGGGGTTGAGACTACGAATTTGTGTTTTCAGTCAACAGACTGAGGCTATCCAACCGGGAGGTTGTGGGCCAAGGCAATCCAACCGGGAGGTTGTGGTGCTAGTACGTTATATGCAGGGCAATCCAACCGGGAGGTTGTGGGCCAGGGACGTTATATGCAGGGCAATCCAACCGGGAGGTTGTGGGCCAGGGTAAGCCAACCGGGAGGTTATGGACCTAGCATATAGAATTTAATATGATATTTGTTTGTTTGGTGGTACTTTCGGGGAACTCACTAAGCTTTTGTTGGATTAGTGTCTATGTCCATAACTATATTTGGTATGTACTTGACCCGAGAGTAGCATGGTCCATTTGGGTTGCATATCACTAGGACAATTTGATAGGATGGACTTTTGAGAAGAGGTTATTTATGATTTTTTTAAATATATTATAAGTTCTAATATATTAATATGAAATCATATTACTTAATTAGTATTGATCAAGAATTAGTTTGGAATTAATTTTGTGATCAAAAGAGACTAATAAAATAAATGGGGATTGATTTGGTAAATCATTCATTCTTATAAAGTGGGCTTATGATCCATAGTTCTTTATGTTGGGCTAAACCCATGTGGTGACCCATGGATACTCCATGGAGGTTAAAACCCATGGAGCCTAAGGAATGTGGAAAGCCATGCACATTAGGGTTTGCATGGTGTAACCCTAATTAAGCAACACTATATAAGAAGCCCCTTAGCCTCCAAAATTAGGCACTAGTTCTTGAAAGATCATTGAGCCGATTTTGGTGTGAGGATATTCTCTCAAAAGTCATCCTTTGTCCAAAGGTGTGTTGTGATTCCACTTGAGGCATTCATATTATTGGTGCTAAGTTCTTAAAGGCCAAAACTACAAGCTACAACAAAAGGTATTTCATCTAACTAGAATTTTGTAGTATAGATACTCCATTGTATGCTAGTTAGGGTGATGCTTTGGAATATTGAAAGTTTGCATGTATATTAGAGAAAACATAGATCCAAAGCATCTAGGGTTGCATGTACACCATAGGAGTGTCAGAATGCTCAAAAGCCTTCAGTGGTATCAGAGCCTATGGTTGTTTTCCAATATAATTGATGCTACTTTCTTTCAAAAGCTTAAAAAATCGATTTTTCTGCTTTCTGGACAGTGGTCTCGCCGAGTCCACTGGGGAACTCGTCGAGTCCCCTCACAAATCTGACCGACTCGCCGAGTCAGTTCATGCACTCGACGATTCGGTGCTCCAGAATGCAGGATTTTGAGGTTTTTGGCTGAAATTGGACTAGGATCATTACCTTAAACTGTTTTTGAACTTATAAACCTGTTTTTGATGTGGTAATGATAATGCTTAACCAATTTAAAAGATAATTGTCAAAGTTTCATGATTTGTATTAATGATTAGGCTAATTTCTTGTAACTTGTTTGATGTGAATTATCTTAACTTATGAGTTTAATTAGATCCTAGGCAAATTGTTTGATTTTCTTGTTAGAATTTTTTTTATCTAATTGTTTTTGATGAAATCCATAACTTTTCCTCAAGTTATGGAAAGTGAAGAGTATCATTTTTAAATGTCATCTTAAATGGTTTTATGTCTTCCATAACTTTTCCTCAAGTTATGGAACATGAAGAGTTTTTTTCATAAATGTTTTTATGAACTCCGTAATTTGTCCTCAAGTTATGAAATGTCAAGAGTTTTTTCATAAAACCTATATTAAACTCATAAGTTATGGATACCAAAAGTTTTGAATAGTTCAAAAATTGCCATCATGTTTTGGAATTTGTAAATACATAGTCTCACTTTGAAACATTTAGTTCCAAACCCTAGAGTTTTAAATGTTTAAAATTCAACCCTTATACTATTATAATATTATAGGTTTAATATATATATATATATATATATATATATATATATATATATATATATATATATATATATAAGAAAAGGTAAGTCTTACCATTAGTAGACCTCATTCACGAAGCCAGTTTATAAGGGGGTATAAGGTTACCGCCTATAAAATGGCAGTTTAATTGGTGTCCACTCTCACCCACCGCTTCTTTGACTGGTGGAGGGTCGTTAGCCGAACGGGTAGGATAGGACTCTAATTCTCCATTCATTAAAAGTATAATGATAAATATAAAGTAAATAAACTTTTATTAAATTCCCAATCTTAGTTACCTTATGAAAAATGTGAATATGGTGCTATTCTATTAAATTGCAATTTGCACCTTGTTAAGTCGTTAGTGGAGTGTGTGTGGTTAACCGACACACTAATCTGGACTAATAGTGCGTGGTAAAGGGTAGCTTGATGTTAATCATATATCAATGGAGCATGTGTGGTTAACTGACACATTGATTAGGTGGTTGTAACATTGGGTGTACCAAGCTAAGTTGCATGGTTATTCACACCTTGTTTGTGATCCTCGGCATAGCATTCACAAACTTGAAGGGCACAATCGAGATTTAAGCATACCATTAAAAATTTCAATGAATCTCAAAGGATCTAGGAATTTCAGACCAATTAAAACTTAATAATCAATTTCGTTTTCATGGTGGAAATTGGTAAATCGTCATTGACCTACCTTCAAATATTTTACAATTGGATTACGACATCCCTCTTCCGTATTGTAAAATATTGTGTTGGGTCCTAGCCTTAATATTTCATTTGGGTGTTATATTAAGGACTTAAATCAACTAACTTGAATTTCTCCCATGTAGATGTCTAGTTCAGATAACTATGGGTTTCCCCAATATTTTGGAACAAGATTTCCACATGAAGATGATATTCCACAATATCATGCTTCACTTCCTCCACCTCCTCCAATTATTCTCCCTAACCCACAAGTTCGAAGACTTGAAAGGTTCAAGATCAATTGTCACACCCCAAAACCAAGAACAGCGGAAACGTTCTGGGGCGGAGGATGTCATGTACAGTATCATAACACAGAATAATAGTAAACAAGTAAACAACATCATCAATTGCATTAATAATATAACTTTAATACAAGTGTGTTTTGTGGTTTGTAAGACACCAAAATATGAATCAAAATAAAAGATGAGTCTTGTATGTGCTCTATCTTTTCAAAAGCTGGCCTCGGTACTTGTCTACTGATGACCTGAGAATACAAGTTATTTTGAAAGAGTTTATCAGCATTAAAGCTGGTGAGTTCATATGTATTTAGTGTCATAATTTTTATGAAATGTTTGTAAGTGTTTGTATGTAAGAGTTTGTAAAATGTTTGTATCACTTAGAGAATCCTATATTTTCTATTAGTATAAAAGCAACCTTCTACCAAGGCATCAAGTGTACTGTATGTATGTTCTTTGTAAAAGTGTGTATCTTTCCCAAATGTGACTATTATTAGTAAAATATAGTTTTTACATTACTCTTTATGTGAGGAGATCACAAAGTAGATGTAAAAGGGGAAAATAATGAAGTACTGTAGTATTATGATATTATAACTACTATTGTACTAACTACCTTAAGCCAATTGTTAATTAAGGTATAATGTGATGTAATTGAAGCCATACTTGATCGACCTAGTGGAACACAACGTTCGAAGACGTCGCCAAGTTATGGCATTCATCACCCGAAGACTTGCAGGTCCCACTGTAGCTAGCAGCAAGGTGTAGGACGGTCAGTCCAGTATAGATCTATACACGAATTCACACTCTCCCTTCAAGAGACTCTGGATACAAGATGAGCCATGACCGAGATGCCATGCCCCGAGGTAGTGCCTCACATTTTTTGCATAGTGTGTATGTAGTGTATGTAATAATGTAATGTATGTCTTTCCCAATCCTCATCATAGTGAGTTCTCTAGTATAGTGTATAATGTGTATGAATAGTATTTATTTAGTGTATGTTCTCTCTGACTCTCATTATAGTATGTTCACTTGTATAGTGTAGTGTATGTAGTAGTGTAGTGTATGCATTGTTTACAGTATGTATTGACTCATGTATGAACTGACTCTTTGTATGTTATATTGTACTAGAAGTAGTAAGTAGTATCACTAAACTATACCTATTATAGTTTACTAGAAAGATTGTTTGTATAACTGAGTGTATTGAGATAAGACAGAAAGCTTTTATGTCTATACATATACACACGATGTATAACTAAGGATTAAACGACACTCGGACAAACAACAGGGGACTCTAAGTCCACAACCAAACAAGGAATAGGAAATAGAGCGTATTATCAGTCCTAAGTCCTTCAAACCTTACTTATATAACTATATATGTATTGGACATGATTTGACAGTATATAAGTTTAAGGAGTTTTTAAAGTAAAGATTTGGAAATAAGAGTTTAACATGTAAAAGTGTTCGAAAATCATTTTGAAGTAGTTTTGTTGACAAGGCAGTTTAAAGCATAGTAAATCCATTTGTGTACTAGTTATTAATCACATGTGATTGATATAATTAGTATGATTTAACTTGTATTCCCCCCCCCCCCCCCCTAAAAGCATTTAAATGATTAATTAAGGGGTATGAACTCACCTGTAGTGAGTGGATTGTACGGAAGTGTTGGACAAGGTGCTAGGTGTCAAGTGAAGACTTGAACACACACAATGATCATAAATGTGACAACCCAAAGTTCATTCCGTTACATTACCCCGTTTCCGTTGACGGAATATTCCACTGTATAAAAGTTCCGTTAATAAGAGGTTGTCAAATAAATAAATATTTTATTTATTTATATTCTATGTGTCACACCCCAAAACCGATAACGGTAGAATACGTTTCGGGGTGGAGGACGTCATGTACAGTATCATCACAATTGCATAATAGTAAAAACAAGAAACATACAACCATTGCATTACATAGTGAGTTTAATTACAAGTGTGTTTTGTAATGTTTAGCAAACACCAAAAATAATACAAAAATAAGAGATGGATCTTGTCTGCTCCACCTTCTCCAAATGCTGCACCTGTACCTGTCTATCTTTGACCTGAGGATACAAATTATTTTGAAAACGAATATCAGCATAACGCTGGTGAGTTCATAAGAGTTTAGTGTGAGTTTTTGTATAAAAGCATTAGAACCGATGGTATGAAAAGCTGCAACTTTACAATCATAAGTAGCAGAAAATCCTATATTTTCCAGAAATACGTTATAAGTGAAAACTTTTAAGAAACATGTCATTTTCATCTTTGAAAACCATTTATTGTAAAAGTATAATAGTAAATTTCCAATAAGTAATGCAATACGGTAGATTATGCCTGAAGTCAATAATAGTGGTGTAAACTTTCTTTAGTGTTAAATACTTGTTTACTTCGGGATGTTAACTTCGTCTTTAGTTTAGTGTTTGAGTGTGGTTATAGTGTAGTCCTTGCATGATACCAATAGCGTGTATAATAGCGGACCCCATGACCTTCCCGGTCATGCACAGTGTAGTGACGTAGCGGCATCCCTGGGCCTGTGCGGCTTGGACTGAAGTTAACAGTCGGGATGTAATAGCGTCTGCCCCGTATAGATCTATACATATAGCGTCGTCTTCCTGTCAGAAGACTCTGGGCGTAGTGCGTAGCGAATAGAGTATCTCATAGTGGGTTAGTGTGTTATCTCTTGATTAGTGCTTTCTCTTGTATCATAATGTAGTAGTCTTTTGTATAACCCGTAGTGTGTTCTCTTATTAGTGTATAGTATCGTAATAGAGTGTATTATAGTGTGTAGATTAGTAGCTATAGCAAGTAATAGTGGCCTTAACTATACCTATTATAGTTAACTTAGTGTGTATGATTCTTGTCAGTTTAGTGGCTTAAACATCGAATGAAATGAAAATACTCGTATCCAGCACTAATATATATGATATATAACTAAGAAATCAATGACAGTCGGACGGATAACAACTACCCTAAGCCCACAATCAAATAAGAACAGGAAATAAGGCGAGCTACCGGTCCTAAGTCCTTCAAGTCTTACTTATATAAATATATTGGTGTGGTTACATTTTATAAGGAATTTGTTTAATAAAAATCTTGTCAAAAGGGAACATTTAGAAAATTGTTTATTTATCCAAAGTAGTTTTGAAAACAAAATCATTTTTATAAAACATAGTGGTAAATCACATGTGATTTGAACTACGGATAGTGAATCACATGTGATTAATTTCTGTAACATGAATAATTGACTTGTATAAATTTCCATAAACATGTATAGTTGACTTGTATCCCCCCTTAAAACATATAAAACATTTGAAAGGTTCATTAAAGGGGTATGAACTCACCTGAAATCGCGTAAATCAGGTGAATCGGGTAAATCGGGTGAAAGTGTCGGTTGAGCGTTTTGTACCAAATAAAGACTTGTGCACCTTTTAAGACCCTAATGTCATATGAAATATGTATTTTACAAGAAATTAGTCATTTTATGCCTTTCATTAAAGTATTTAGGCATTCTAGCATTGATTCGGGGTCTTAGGGCTTAGAAGGGGTTCCCGGGAGTAGTACAAGGCCAAGAGGGGTTTACGGGGGAGTCCAAGAGTTTAATCCCTTGGTGTTTATGGACCAAAGGCCACTCCTTGGGAGTTTACGTCTGTAAGCCCCTAGGCTTGGCCGTAAACTCATGTCCTCCTCCAAAAGTGCAAGTTAAGGCCTCAAATCAACTCCATATATTTCTAGTAAATGCCTAGGACTAATTTGGAGGGTTAAAACCTTCATTTGGTGTCACTTGGGGGAGTTTACGGTCCAGGCTTGTGCTTGGGCCGTAAACTCCATTTTGTCCCTCAAAATGGATTGTTAAATGGTCCAAACCACTCCCTTAAATCTTAGTTAAATTCTAGAAGGCCTTAGGTGGGTTTTTGGGACCTTTTGGCATGGAACTTGGGTAGTTTATGGCCCAAGCATAGTCTTGGCCGTAAACTCCCCTTTTTGGCTCTCAAATGTGTTGCTTAATGGCCTTAAGCATTTCCTAGGGTCATAACTTAATTCCCACATGCCTTAGATGAGTTTTTGGGGCAAAATAGCATGGAAATTTGGTGTTTACGGCCTAAGCACAAGCTTGGGCCGTAAACTCCCTTTTAGGTCCTAAAAACTTTTGTTTTCATGTCCAAACTCATCTAGGCTATTTCCTTAATTAATATCCAATCTTAAAGGAAAGGAAAATGGGACATTTGGCCAAGTTTTGGGTGTTTACGGCCTAAGAGGCTTCCTAGGCCGTAAACTCCCTTTAATCCACTAAATCTTATGATTTTTTACCTTTAAATGCAATGGAATTTGTTTAGAATAAGATAGGGAAGAAACCCTTACGTTTGGAAGCCGGAATTCGCAGTTTTTGGAGTCGGGTTCGGGTCTAGAGAGAGAAAGTAGTGAGAGAGATTGAATGAGTGGTAAAAGAGTGTTCAAATGGTGTTCACTCTCATTTAATATGCCTCGGGTATTGCACCCGGTACACGGCTACCCGATGCTAAAGTTTAACGGGGTTAAAACTTTTTACCCGGGTGAAGTGGTTGAAAAGTAATATAACTCTATTTAGTTAAACGGGGTTAACACTTACAAGTTATAATTACTTATGATAATATCAATAAATATAAATGACGAGATATTTATTTATTGACGACTCCAAACATTACGGAAAATAATATATAACGACGAATTCCGGTAGCGAAAACGGGATTTTGTAACGGCAATAAATTTGGGTTGTCACACAATGTCGTTATTCGTCGTAATAAAATAAAGTAAAAGCATGTAAATTACATTAACATATTATTTTGGAAAAAGTTAAATTTTATTACGACCACTAAATCGGGTGCGACCAAAAGCCCCGTTTGACGGCAGTATCGGGTAGATTTCCACTGAGCTTCAACTCCAACCCCTATGTAAGGGTGAGTGGACTCCATTAGAGACTTTTAATGGGGTTTTTAAGCCCCAAAACCCTTCCAAATTGTCCCTAAGGCTTAGATATGACTTGTAGGCTTATGGAATCGGACTTAGAACACCTTGAACTAGCATTTTGGGGAGTAAACATGAGTTTACTGCCCAAGATTGTGCTTGGGCCGTAAACTCCCCTTCATGGGGAGTAAACTCATTTCCTTGTGTTAGAAATGTCCTCAACACCCCCTATGGCCTTGGAAAAATAGCTTGAATGCAATACCATAGTTGTAAGGGCCTTAAACTTAAATAAAACCAAGGGAGTAGGAGTTCATGGACGTGAACTCCCATAGAGGTGGTTCATGGGCCGTAAACTCCCATTTAGTGCCCAAATGGTGCCCAAACTCCTTCATTTGACTTGGAAAAATGCATGGGATTTTATCCTCTACCATTTAAGCCCTTAAAACACCAAAAGATATGTACATAGAAGCTTACGGCCGTAAACTCCCTAGTTTAGGGCCATAAACTCCCATTTGGTCCATATAAGTGCCTTAAATCCAATCAAACACATTAGAATTGAACCTAGCAAAATTCCACAATTGGTATAAGGCCTTTAAGCATCCTAGAACACCCTCACCATGAGTTTATGGCCGTAAACTCATGGGGAGTTGTCCCAGGGCCGTGAACTCTATATATAGAGTTTACTCTTGGAGAGTAAACTCCATTCCTAAGCCATTCAAGCCCTTAAAAGTTACCCGGGACACCCCTAACGCTTAATTAAAAGTGTTTTCGCAGTTAGGAAGGGTATAATTGTTTAATTAGTATTAAATGTACTAATTGTATGTGAACATATGTTATCATATGTTAAATAGGTCACTAAGTGTGTCCAAGTCTTTACTTGACACCGAGCACTCAATCGACACCTTCGTTGGATCCACTTACACCAGGTGAGTTCATACCCCTTAATGAACCTTTTAAATGTTTTTACATGTTTTATACAGGGGGGGATACAAGTTAAACATGCCAGTTATCATATCAATCACATGTGATTGATAACCCGCATGCACAAGGATTTACCACACTATAAACTGTTTTATCGGGTATGACACTATAAATGGTTTTTCTAAGATGCTTTCACTTGTTCAAATCTTTTACTTATGTTGTTTTATCAATGTTTCATATAAAAACAAATTTATGAGAGTTTTCCAAAGGTTTTCAAACTTATTTTACAAAAGAATACCCTGTCGTGATTTTCTTAAGTATAAAGTTTTTTTCCATGTTTTGATACCCAACTCGTTATATACCACTGCCTTGTTATCCTTTTACTTAGTTGATACTTCTACTTAGTTAAACGCTTATACTTGTTTACACTCTTACTTAGCGATATGCTTCTACTTCACTTATACTTGATATTGCTTCTACTTCACTTATACTCGATACGCTCCTACTTCACTTGTTGTCGTTTCTACCGCGTGATACACTTATACCTGTTAGACGCTCTTACTTCAACTGTTGTCGCTTCCACTTCGTGATACACATATATTTGGTATGCTTATACTTCACGATTCGGTTATTCCACACGATTCGGTTATACATCACAATTTGGTTATACTTTACAATATGTTTCCACTTGTTACACACTCAACCGTAGTTAGATGTATTCCTGTGCTTGTATAGATGCATATAAATAACGATCGAAGGACTTAGGAAGGTTTGTCCGCCCTATTTCCTTTTCTTCGTTGAGATGTGGTCTGGTGGGATCGGATGTCCGTCCGAAGGTCGTTTGATTCATCAGTTATATATTATGTATACGAGCATAGCCATATAGGTTTACTCTAGTTAGTTCAGTTATGAGTCTCTACCTCTAGTTCAGCACTTATATTGGAAACCCACTAGCCACTATTTGGGGATGCATCTTTGGGACACGACCTTCTCCGTCGTCTAGTTGGTAACCAGAGTCTCCTATAGGTAGAGAGGACATTGTGTGTATAGATCTATACGGGATTGAAACCCCCGCACCCTGACTGCTAGCTACAGTCCACGGCCTACCAAGCCAAGGGGTGACAAATGTCACATTTTATAGACGCTTGTAGGGCGTCAGGTACTCTAGTGTCGGTTGGTATGGTTACGAGTATCCCAGGTTACCTTATAATTCATGGCCTTAAGGTAATGGTATTTCACCAGCAATTTACACTGTATGCTGGAAACCCACTCTCAGAGTCACACTCTGACCAAGAATTATACTTTAAAATATAACCATATTTTACCAAAGTATAAGAACATCCAGAACCTAAACACGCGAACACAAGTATCACAAGAGCAACAAGAATAAAAGTCATCGGATGTTGAGCATTACCGTCAAACCTGGGCAGTTATGTAATCGTAAGCTGGAATAAATGTAACCTGATCAACTACATTTATTCGAGATGCGATGAACATGTGCTTGGGAGTGATAGTGATGTTGCAACAGGTCTGAAACTTACCAACTAGGAATGCTAGAGCCAAACATAAAGTTAAAATACTATAGGAGTATTTTAGAACACTAAAAGACTCATACTAATCCCAGAATCATGTTCAAAAGATAAGAAACACAAACAAGAAATTAAAATACCATAGGGGTATTTTAGAATCCATAACCAACCTTGTGTGAGAACTAAAAAGATCCTTATTGATATACCTACGACTACAGAGGGTATACTCCCAAGGTTATATATAATAAGGATCCCATAGGCTAAGAATGTGTGGTTTCACTCTACTTCCTTTTCCTCGTTGGGATGTGGATATAGAGTAGTATCACATATTTGAAGGCCTATCGGATCTAAGCTATATATGATTTGTATACCCTGTGTAATCGTAGCAGGACTCGATATGGATCATCCAGTGAAATGTTAATAATCTTTTAGGATTCTTTAGACATTTGCATTCTCGCACGAACCTTGTAGACAACCCTATCCACTCCAGTGCTTGACAGAAGAGTTGATGCAGACCCAGAAGAGGTTCATTGAGAAGATTTCCTGTTCGGAAATAAATGAACTGGGTTGAGACTATTGAATTCACCAAGTGCCTATATCTTTTTAGGGACATCGGTGAGAAATTCACCTAAACTTCTGAGATTTCCAGTCATCCATCATGAAGTGATGATACCCAGAGTCGGATTCAGAAGTAAGGTGGATTAGAAATTCAATGCGTCTTCATGAGAAAAGAACCCTAGGTAACTACCCGAAGGAAACCAATGCCGATACCAGCCAAAGATACGAGGCAGACAGAGGGAGCCAGTACATGGAACCCGAGAATTGTATTTTCCTCGTGTTTGTCACACTAATAAACCCGTAAAATGATACAATATAGTGAGTTAGTGATTACACTACTCACGCTATGTGTTAGGTAAATCTTCGTTTCCCGTTGCCAGTTACATGATTAGAGCGGATCCCCGCACCTCTATTGAGAATATTTGTCCATAAGCCTTCATAAGCCTCTCTTTCCGCAGTTTCGTTTTGAACTGTTCTTAAATCTTTCCAGGCCGGAGAGTGAAAACTTTCCCAGTATAAAGGTAACTTAGTAGGAACGACTCGCATCTTATGGCTCTTTTCGATACCCATACTCCTACCTTGATTACCAGGACTACATCATAGGGATGTAGGTGGAAACTCAGACAACCAGTACCCGAGGCATGGGAAAAATTTATGCCTAATGCAGTAAGGACAGGTATGTCCAGGGTTAGCCATCGTCTCTCATTATCATGTACTCCTTTCCGTGTAGGAAAAACCATGCCACCGAAGAAGCGTAACCAGTCCGCAAACAAGAAACCTACTCTCTTATTCGATGAAGCTACGTTCCAAGCTGCAATCTCGGCAGCCGTAGCAGCTGTCATGGCTCACCTGAATGCTAACAACGCCAATGTTAGCAAGGGCCCTATCGGGAATCCTGATCCTAGCAATGGACAGCAGCAACCTACCCCTGCATACCCAGCCACCCAAGAACCTCAACCGATTCCACTAAAGAGAAAACTCAAGATCGAGGAGGGAGGTACCTCGACTCAAGGACCTTCCGAAGGGCAACGAGCTGAGGCAGTCAATACCCCTGTCCATCCTTCCCTCCGGACTTCAAGAAGACCATACCTAGGAAACCTTCCCCACTGCGGCAAGTGTAGCTACCATCATCATGGTATATGCCGGGAACTCTTATGTGCTAGGTGCAACATGAAGGGGCATACTACTCGCGTATGCAGAACCTCGGTGGAGCGTATAGCATCAATGACCAATGTAGCGACCGATCCAGTTTGACGTCTATGTGGTGAGATTGGACATTTCAAAAGGGACTGCCTAACTGAAGGAAAAGACAAGGACACAGGAGGAGCCTAACTCTACAGCTTAAGGAGAAGCATCAAGGAACCCGGAAGATTTGGTACATCTCTCGATCTCAGATAACTAAACTGAAAACATTAAAAGGCTAATTCAAATGTAAATACTTCCCCGTTAAGGCGAATGTCGCAGAACTGTTATAAAATTTAAAATTCATTAGGTAAAAACTATAAGGGCTAAACATATATGTTACGGCCATGTATAGTTAAGATGGATAGACCTAGAGTGAGTGAATGCCGCCTCATTTCCTGTTCCTCGTTTGGTTGTGGATTTAGGGCGGAGTCGCTCAGTCAACAGTCCTCCCCACCTTAATTATACATGACTAGTATATGTTAGGCGATTATAGAAATGCCTCGTGAGAATCCATTCATGAAAAGGTACTCTACTCGGAAACACTTAGGACTCTCTATAGTTCCTCGTCGACTCTATCGGTCCAAGTATCTGTGACAGTGATACACAGGACGAAACCCTAGACGCCTAGAACTTGTGTGCCTGATCGGCGCATGACTCTATCGATCTTCATTTTATATCCTGTAGAGGTATGCCAACTTCAACGACTCTATCGATCATGGTTTGACCTAGTGCAACCATGTGTACATCCCTAGTGCTGTGTA
Source organism: Lactuca sativa (assembly GCF_002870075.4). Classification (NCBI taxonomy): domain Eukaryota; kingdom Viridiplantae; phylum Streptophyta; class Magnoliopsida; order Asterales; family Asteraceae; genus Lactuca; species Lactuca sativa. The sequence goes on along the minus strand of NC_056630.2, from coordinate 209,000,432 downwards.
AAAAGAACTTTCTCCATAGCCATGTCGGCAAATAAAGGTTCTTCCGAACCTAAACATAATATAAATAATTAAACCTAATGCGATCCGTCAGTCGTCCCTCTTATCTCAAACCTTCCGAAGTACCCGAGAGAAGGGTATCGCGTGCTGTTGACCGACCCCTCTTAGTCAGATGGAAACCGAAGCGAAAGACACTGCAAGATACTCCAGAAGACAATAACCACCCGAAGCACACTTCGTTGATCCCCCAGAAAGACCCTTCGCACCTCGCACACTAGGTTCGTGAACCCTGAGAATAGAACTCATAGGTATGACCACTATAACCAGGTATATGCGTAAAGGTGGTATTTAATTGAGATCAAAAAGATTTAAGATGTGTGCTTCCTCCCTACTCCCTGTTCCTCGTTGGGTTGTGGGTCTGGGGTGGAGTCGCACAACTGAACATCCTGCCGACCTCATTTATATACGACTTGCATACACCAAGTATTAGTGGTTAAGTCGAGTATGAGCTCTACCACGAACCTCATAGTAAAGCCCTTCATCCTATTCCATAAAATAGGAGCTGGAGTCAAGAGAACCACTGCGGGTTGAGCTACTACAATAAACACAAATCTGAAATTTGTTGTCATACCAGTTAAGCTCACATGATAACTAACACCCTCAGTTAGTAAAGAGATTAAAGTTACGAGTGATGGGAACCTATACTCACTAGATTTGACCTAGACCGGGAAAACTCAGAACCTTCGGAAGAGTAGTTGCAGTAGATGCTCACACTACTCAGGAACTTCGTCCACCCTGTTACAGACTAGTAGTGCCTAAGACCCTCCATCCTATCACATGGAGGAAGTCACCGTCGCCTTGTAGACGATAGACTACATCCTCCGAAGTGAACACTAGGATACCGAGAACCACAGGATAACCTCCGCAGCCAAGAATACTTGATCAAAGTGCGAATGTAGTTGCATTAAGCCTCATGACCCAGATCCCAAAGAGATTATGGACTTGACACCAGCCTTCGTGTTAGTCGAGGGGTTATGCAGGAGCATGCGCTTTCCGCACTAGAATAAACCAAAGACTTAGAGATTCATTGGACTACTAGGTGTTTCACGAATACTATCTCACGCAGAAATAGTAGAACCACCTCCCGAGATAGTCCAACACTCGTTTGGTGAAACCCTATCTCCCCGACCCTAAGGGTTTTCGTACCTCAAGACTCGTTAGTGCAGGTTCATTTTGCACAAGTTTGAGATAGACACTCTACAGCAAACAGATACCATAGATACACAACCCATCCGATGATCCAGAAAGTCTCTAACAACCAATTGACAGGAAACGCGAAACCAAGGACAACCCGAGCTTCCTAAGAACCAACCTGAAGGACTACATTGCCACTATGGGAGAGAACAGTAGGAACTTCGGAATGGAGATCACACCAATGATGATCTTGCCATAGAAGTACACTATGTTCTAAGTACTGAAAAGCTCTACCCTTCTGCGAGCTTAGGACCATCTGAGAATCCTCATGGAGATTTGGTCCAACCCTCGTCAGACCACTACTACTTTCGTATATTCCACAAGTTCCACACCAGATCGATCCACTTCTTAGACTTGATATGTTTTTACCCGACGTCACTCTGCGTATCCCACTCATCTTGATAGAAACCATTGAGAACCCTAACCTCGTAGATGCACCAGTCGGAACTCGCTAACTACACGAGACGGAATCCGCATCCCGTAGGTGAAGGTTTGTTGGAATGACAAGAACAGGCCAGAGTTCATTTGGGAGCGCAAGGAAAAACAAAATAGGAAGTACCCTCCTGCCTCTACATGGTCATTCATACCTACTTCCTTGCCTAGACCTGAATTTCGGGACGAAATTCCCTCTAACGGGGGGATGATGTGACAACCAAAAGTTCATTTCGTTACATTACCCTGTTTCCGTTGACGGAATATTCCACTGTATAAAAGTTCCGTTAATAAGAGGTTGTCAAATAAATAAATGTTTTATTTATTTATATTCTATGTCGTTATTCGTCGTAATAAAATAAAGTAAAAGCATGTAAATTACATTTCCATATTATTTTGGAAAAAGTTAAATTTTATTACGACCACTAAATCGGGTGCGACCAAAAGCCCCGTTTGACGGCAGTATCGGGTAGATTTCCACTGAGCTTCAACTCCAACCCCTATATAAGGGTGAGTGGAGTCCATTAGAGACTTTTTACACTCTCCCCACTCTGTCTCTCTACAACTTAAATTCAAGCCAAAAATCGTCCGTTTCGAGCCCCAAACGAGTAGGTAAACTATCCTAACTCGTTGTATAACTTATCTAGCCTGCAAATTCAAGTTTAAAACATAAAATAGAGTCAAAATCATGTGTTTACGGCCCAAGAACACTCTTGGACCGTGAACACCATTTAATGGGGTTTTTAAGCCCCAAAACCCCTCCAAATTGTCCCTAAGGCTTAGATATGACTTGTAGGCTTATGGAATCGGACTTAGAACACCTTGAACTAGCATTTTGGGGAGTAAACATGAGTTTACTGCCCAAGATTGTGCTTGGGCCGTAAACTCCCCTTCATGGGGAGTAAACTTATTTCCTTGTGTTAGAAATGTCCTCAACACCCCCTATGGCCTTGGAAAAATAGCTTGAATGCAATATCATAGTTGTAAGGGCATTAAACTTAAATAAAACCAAGGGAGTAGGAGTTCATGGCCGGGAACTCCCATAGAGGTGGTTCATGGGCCGTAAACTCCCATTTAGTGCCCAAATAGTGCCTAAACTCCTTCATTTGACTTGGAAAAATGCATGAGATTTTATCCTCTACCATTTAAGCCCTTAAAACACCAAAAGATATGTACATAGGAGCTTACGGCCGTAAAATCCCTAGTTTAGGGCCGTATACTCCCATTTGGTCCATATAAGTGCCTTAAATCCAATCAAACACATTAGAATTGAACCTAGCAAAATTCCACAATTGGTATAAGGCCTTTAAGCATCCTAGAACACCCTCACCATGAGTTTACGGCCGTAAACTCATGGGGATTTGTCCCAAGGTCGTGCACTCTATATATAGAGTTTACTCTTGGAGAGTAAACTCCATTCCTAAGCCATTCAAGCCCTTAAAAGTTACCCGGGACACCCCTAACGCTTAATTAAAAGTGTTTTCGCACTTAGGAAGGGTATACTTGTTTAATTAGTATTAAATGTACTAATTGTATGTGAACATATGTTATCATATGTTAAATAGGTCACTAAGTGTGTCCAAGTCTTTACTTGACACCGAGCACTCAACCGGCACCTTCGTCGGATCCACTTACACCAGGTGAGTTCATACCCCTTAATGAACCTTTTAAATGTTTTTACATATTTTATAGGGGGGGGGGGAATACAAGTTAAACATGCCAGTTATCATATCAATCACATGTTATTGATAACCCGCATGCACAAGGATTTACCACACTGTAAACTGTTTTATCGGGTATGACACTATAAATGGTTTTTCTAAAATGCTTTCACTTGTTCAAATCTTTTACTTATGTTGTTTTATCAATGTTTCATTTAAAACAGATTTATGAGAGTTTTCCAAAGGTTTTCAAACTTATTTTACAAAAGAATACCCTGTCGTGATTTTCTTAAGTATAAAGTTTTTCTTCCATGTTTTGATACTCAACTCGTTAAATACCACTGCCTTGTTATCGTTTTACTTAGTTGATACTTCTACTTAGTTAAACTCTTATACTTGTTTACACTCTTACTTAGCGATACGCTTCTACTTCACTTATACTTGATATTGCTTCTACTTCACTTATACTCGATACGCTCCTACTTCACTTGTTGTTGTTATACATCACAATTTTGGTTATACTTTACAATATGTTTCTACTTGTTACACACTCAACCTTAGTTAGATGTATGCCTGTGCTTGTATAGATGCATATAAATAACGATCGAAGGACTTAGGGAGGTTTGTCTGCCCTATTTCCTTTTCTTCGTTGAGATGTGGGCTGGTGGGATCGGATGTCCGTCCGAAGGTCGTTTGATTCATCAGTTATATATTATGTATACGAGCATAGCCATATAGGTTTACTCTAGTCAGTTCAGTTATGAGTCTCTACCTCTAGTACAACACTTATATTGGAAACCCACTAGCCACTATTTGGGATGCATATTTGGGACACGGCCTTCTCCGTCGTCTAGTTGGTAACCAGAGTCTCCTGTAGGGAGAGCGGACATCTTATGTATAGATCTATACGGGATTGAAACCCCCGCACCCTGACTGCTAGCTACAGTCCACGACCTACCAAGCCAAGGGGTGACAAATGTCACATTTTATAGACGCCTGTAGGGCGTCAGGTACTCTAGTGTCGGTTGGTATGGTTATGAGTATCCCAGGTTACCTTATAATTCATGGCCTTAAGGTAATGGTATTTCACCAGCAATTTACACTGTATGCTGGAAACCCACTCTCAGAGTCACACTATTTTTAGACCTTACTAGCTGTATCTTTCATTTGATACTGTCTGGGGTCTATATTCTTTGTTTTAGACCTTGATAGCTGTATCTTTCATTTGATACTGTTTGGGGTCTGTATTCTCTTTTTTTAGACCTTGCTAGCTGTACCTTTCATTTCGTACCGTCTGGGGTCTGTGTCTCCCTTTGTTAGACTGAGCCAGGCGTGTCGTTTGTTCGATACTCTCCTGGAGTCTATGAGTCCTTTTGCCTTAGTCAGCAGTCTTCACTGCTGAGGCATATGTTATTTTCCCTGATTTCTCTTGCTTTCTTTAATAATCAAATTTTGTATTTTGATAATGATAGCGATTAAGGGAAAACTACTTTTTACCACATGACTCCGTCCAGTCTGTTGGGTTTTGAGCATTCTAACACTCCTAAGTGTACATGCAACCCTAAATACCTTGGATCTATGTTTTCTCTATTATACATGCAAATAAGAACTTCCAAGGTATTATCCTAATCTAGCATACAAAACAATGACTATATCAAGATAGAATACGTACCTCTTTGGTGTAGAAAGTCTTCATGAAGCTTGAGTGCCAAGTGCCCCAAGTGTGACACCTCAAATGGTTCACACAACACCAAATACACATGGAATGACTTGAGAGAAAACTACACTCATGAAAATCGGCTAGCCCTTTTACTTACTCTCTAGTGGCCGATTTTTCCCAAGAATGTGATCTTTATATAGTGTTACAGTTAGGGTAAACCCTTAATTGTCATGGCTTTCCATTTCCTTGGATCCATGGGTTCAAATACACCATGGAGCATCCATGGACCATCCTATGGGTTTTAGCCCAACTTGATTATCCATGGAGCATTAGCCCACTATACAAGTATGGATGATTTACACAATCAACCCATATATTTAATTAGTCTTCTTTTGATCACTTAATTAATCCTAGATTAATTCTTGATCAATACTAATTAAATAATCTTATTATTCTTATTATTAATATACTAGAACTTATAATATATTAATAACCATAAGTGTCTTATTTCTCTCAATGATGCCATGCAACCCAAATGGACCATGTCGGGTCGGGTCAAGTCTTACCAATTATAGTTATGGACTTAGACATTAATCCAACAGTCTCCCACTTGGATAAGTCTAAAACTAATATTGCGTATGACTTCAGGAACCAACTGGAAATCGTAGCTCTCAAAAGCTTCTGTCGAACTCTGACCTTGTAGATGAACTCTGACCTTTGTCAGTGACTTGTCCATTAGATAAGGGATCATATATTCCTCCATTCTAGATATCATATGGACTGAGACATGGATTATAATCTTTCTCTCTGTCCATTTGTTGTTTCCCGATTTCCGATTTATGACGACTGACTAATTGAACAAATCAAATCAGTCCTGGCCCGACCGAGCACTTCCATTTGTCATCATCAAATCATCAAGAGGCCCACAGATATCGCTTTTATCCCGAAGTTAAAAGGAATGGATAAACTTCGACTCATATGGCTTGTTCTACTACTTGTTGAATCATACACAAAGGCACGTTTTATAGCACCGAGTTACCAAATGCGTTTTCGTGCAATCAATGTACAACCAACTCATAGTAACAACTCATATCTCTAGGTTTGAAGAATATAAGATATTATCGTCTCATGATCACTCGTGATAAAATCCATGAAGTGATTCCAATGAGCGCGGGTTGAATCCAATACTCAGAACTTATGAGCACTCATGAGTGTTGTAGCCCTTTGTCCAACACCTTAGACCTCTACAAGCCAACCCATGACAGTCTTAATTCATATCTACTTCCAACATATAACTGACTGTGGATGGTTTGAATAACTTAGTCATTCCGGAGGAATAACCTAGTTTATTCGGGAAGTCAAAACATGCAAAATGAAACACAATAATAATTGAATCCAATATGGTATCAAAACCTATGAACATAAATAAAACACCTTTTATTTATCACCATATGATTACACATTATTCATTGTATACTGTTTCAGCTATCAACTTTATTCTTGAATTTAAAACAATAGTTGTCCCATGCTCCAAGCATGTACACTATGTTTTCTAAACACTAGTCATGTCACACACCAAGTATGCATACTATGTTTGTCTATGATCTTTACTTTGTGAACTAGATCAATTGAACATAACTTCAATGATTCTCTTTTCACACTCCCAAATCCTTACTGCAAATGCAAGAATTCCAAATTCATGCCATTTACTGAAATCTGTTAGATTCTAAACTTATATGCATTGATCCTCTTGTAATGATTATGCACAAAGTCAGAAAGACTTGACAACAATCATTACAGAGTATTCCAAAGGAGATCAGCTCCTTGGAAACATCCTTCTTGCATTAAGTTTCATAATCTTAAACAGATTGAAAATTCTAACTTTGAAACATTTCCAGATTCCATTTTGAGTATCACTTCTGAACAAGAGCTGCCTCCTTACAGACTATGTCAGTATGGGCCTTCCAGAATTATCACTATACTTCCAACTGTCCTTGAGCACCCAATCTTTGGTAAACGTTAGATTGTCCTCGACAATTGTTTAATCCTTTTAGTCATATCCAGTTCTAAACCTTTTCCCTTCTTAATGCCCTAGGCATTTGGAAAATTTTAGAAAAGATGAATATAGCACATGTAATCGATCCTATATCCGAAGCATATAGGACACGATTCATGATGTCTCACATAAGGACTAAACCAGTCTTTTGCTATAATATGTCCATTTCAATTTGCCAAGTTCTCATAATTTAGATTATGAAAAGGGATGCCGTAATCATAATCAAATTTTAGAACACAAATAATGGACCCATATACAGAATTTCCTTATGTTGAGCCATTCCAACATGAAATTCATATATATTTCCTTGACTAAATGATTAAAACCTCACGTTCTAAGCTTATAGATTTGAGATGAAGTATAATTTCCTCTCCCTTAATTATAGCAAAACAACTCTTTCCTAATTGAAACTTTTGTTTTCTATAATTAACATTGCTAACTTGCAATACTTATCATAATTATCATGCTCCCACTAACATGATGATTATTAGCATAACACTTATGCTCCCACTAGCTTTGACATGTACTCAGAAATCAGCTGACTTTCTTACCAAAGTTCAGATTTCTGATACCAGATTGTTTTGATAAAACTTTATCAAAATCATACACCTTCCCTTAGATAGCACACTTGTGTGTCTAAAAATTATAAAGAGGGATGCCGTAATCATAATGGTTAGACCTTTTTGCCACTTCTCACAAGTCCAGGTTAGTGTGCCGGTAAACCACACACGCTCCACTAACGACTTTGAGAATGCAAATATCACAATTGCTATCTAGCTAAAATCTACTTAGTGAAAGTGTTTCCTCACCATCATTTTCATGAATCGGAGAGAAACCTTATGACACTTAGATTTAAAGGTGTATGTGTTCTTATCCATGTGAATTGTCAAAACCATAGACACAAGACAAGGATAATGACAAATCCACACTCATATGGATTGAACTCAATCTTAATTTCTTGCCACCTGGCAGCTCAAGGGCCTGCCATTGCTTCCAAGTTGTTGTGCAACACATTGAGAACTCTAAGAACTCATATGCAAAGCCAACTTTAACTGGAATGGGCACATAATATGTCAACACGATAGGTTATAAACCTCAAGTCGTGTGCTAGTGAAGAACTTCAGGTTCTATTCTTGATTAGTTCTTGAGACTTTTAAGACTCCCACTGTCCTCTTGACCTATAAGACTCCCTTGTCAAATATCCAAGAGATAGTGTGGATTCTAATCAAGACAAACACTTCACACAATTGGCGTTAGTTGGTCTTTGTTTTATCCAAAACATCACAACTTACCAAATTCAAATGTACAAGAGTACAAAACTTTTACTCTTACATTTGACAAGTGTTTTAAACCTTCTTTGAGACATGTCACTCAAATTACAATCTTAGAGTATGACTCTAAGACTTGTATTGGAACGAAGTATGACTCATCTTCTTGATTTAGCCACTTCACCAATTCATAGCTCCTCTTCTTAGCTATCAGAATGCACTTAGAGGATGAATTGTGATTAGGTCTCTAAATCATTAAGATGATCACAAAACTGATACTAAAGTACTCTCCCATCTTTTCGATCTTTTGTGGTGGACTTAATCAGTGCACAAGACTATGTACTCGATCCCTTAGTCCATTACTTGACTCACACATCCATGTGAATAAGTAATTAGTCTTAATCTTTTCCAATACTTGAAAGTTCTCATTCATCATGCTATACAACTTGCATGATTCCAAGTTCCGGTCCAACTGAAACTTGGGTGATGAGAATCTTTCCTTATTTGGTAAATTTAGACATTACCACAAATGAAAGAATCAATTTCATATTTCCACTCTTGCTATTATTGGAATCATATAAGCAACAATGTTTTTCCTCAAATGCCATTGTAAGGATATTTTAAAATAAATAAAATCTAAAATTTTTCTTTTATTTTAAAACTTTGCGGAAAAACTTATCCTTACAATCCATATGAAAACCTGTTGTTATCTATTCCTAAGCAATATCTCATAACTCCTAAGAAGTAGCTCAAGAATCCGATCTTCAAACTATGCGATAGAAATCCATCTACGACATCAGATTTAGCATATTCTTTCTTTAAGTTTCTTCACTTTTCTTTGATTCTTAAAACATCACCATGTGACCCAGTCACATCATGTATCAATAATCTCAGATTAGAAACTTAGCAGAGTTAGGTAGTGGGCTTTACCTGAAGTAGAGTCAAACTTATTGACTTCAACATCCTTAGGTAAATTTGGCACATTCGTAACCAATTTCCCTTCCTTTGGCAATATAAACATATGGACCCTTTGATAATGGTACACGAGACTATCACAGACTTAGCTTTTCTCTTTACCATTTGGTCAACCAAGTTGACTATGGCCGATCCCTTTCCATTGGGAAGAGAATATTTTTCTGGATTTCCTGTGTCACTATTGTCAATGTCCATCAAGTTTCAAGGAAGTTGATCTTAACAAATAGATAAGATCATTAAGGGTCTTGTCATAGTCTGTTTCATAGGTGTCCCAAAGGAACTCACTATGTGACTTAGAAAGTGATTGAACCACCAACTTTCTCAAGACTTTGACACCCAACTCTCCCGACTTGTCAATATATGACTACATCTCCAAGATGTGATCACACCTAGACCTTGCCTTGCCAATAGGGCTTGAGTGACCTTAAACTTTTCAAGAACTTGTGGGTTGGGGAGAATAATTAGAGGAGGTGAATGAAGTATGATTTCCATGGGACATCATCTTCATTTAGGAAAGCTTGTTTCAAGAGATTTGGGAAGATCGTAAATGTCTAAACTAGACATGATTTTGGGAGATATTCAAGAAAGTTGATTTTTTAAATTCCTTAATATGACACCCAATATGAAATATTAAGGCTAGGACCCAACAAACTATTTTATAACTTAGAAGAGGGATGCCGTAATCCAAGCTATAAAATATTTGAAGGTAGGTGAATGGCGATTCACCAATTTCCACCAAGATAAACGAAATGTATTATTAGGTTTTAATTGGTTTTGAAACTCCTAGATCTTTGAGATTCATTGAACTGTTCAAAGGCATGTTTCAATCTCGAGTGTGCCCTTCAGGTTTTGTGACTGGGATGCCGAGGATCACAAAACAAGGTGTGAAGTAACCATGCAAATTACTTGGTACCCTTAAGTGTTTACCCCTTAATCGATGTGCCGGTTAACCACACACGCTCCATCAATACTATGATAAACATTAAGTTACCCTTTGCCTACCTTGTTAAATACGCGTTAGTGTGCCGGTTAACCACACACGCTCCACTAACTGACTTAAACAAATTGCAAAGTGTAATTTCATGGATTAGCACCTTATTCACATTTTCCTAAGTAACTAAGATTGGGTATTATTAAGAGTTTAGTTACTTAGTATTTATCATTAATACTTTTAATGAAGGGAGAATTATAGTCCTGTCAAACCCGTTCGGCTAACGACCCTCCACCAGTCAAGCAAGCGGTGGGTGAGAGTGGACACCCATTAAGTTGCCATTTTATAGGCAACAACCTTATACCCACCTTATAGACCGGCTTCGTGAATGAGGCATACTAGCTGTAAGACTGACTTTACTCTTATACATATATATATATATATATATATATATATATATATATATATATATATATATTATTAACTTATAATATTATAAAGTATAAGGGTTGAATTTTAACTTTTAAAATTCTAAGGGCTAACTTGGAATTAAAGTATTCATAAGTGAAAACTTTTCAAATTCCAAAACTTGAGGGCAAGTTTTGAAACTATTCAAAACTAATTAATTCCATAACTTATGTGTTTAAAGTAGTTTTAATCCAAAAACTCTTCAAGTTCCATAACTCGAGGACAAGTTATGGAAGACTTTAAACTAATAAAAGAATTAACTTTTCTTTATTTTATAACTTATGGAATTAATTAAGGTTACACTTTTTTTAATTTATTATTTAATGAAGAGACTCTTGGTCCTCCATAACTTGAGGACAAATTATGGAGTCATAACACCATTTAACTAGAACTAGACTCTTCATTTTGTAACCTTTGCCTACTATTATGAGTTTTTATGAAACTTAAATGTGACTTTTCATATAACTTGAGGGCAAGTTACAAAAAAACATTTTAGAATCAACTCTTAGATTAATTTGGATTGAAAACAACTATTTCACTCAACTTTTCTATTAATCTAAGCAACTCATAAGAACAAGATAATTTAAATCAAACTTTTCCATGTAATTAGAGTACCACTTTAAACTAATACAAAACATGAATCTATTGACAATTATCTTTAAAATTGGATTAGCATGAACATTACCACATCAAAAACAAGTTTATAAGTCCAAAACATCTTTGGGTAATGTTCCTAGTCCAATTCCAGCCAAAAAAGTCGAGTTTATGCTGTCTGGGGGTCCAACTCGTCGAGTGCAGGAACCAACCCGGCGAGTTGGATCGATTTCATCACTTTTTAGGCATGGACTCGCCGAGTCTCCTGATGGACTCGCCGAGTCTGATGATCAGACAACAAGAAATTCGATTTTTTAAGTAGTTTTGCAAGTATAACAAGAAAACAAGCCTAGGCTCTGATACCACTGTTGGGTTTTGAGCATTCTAACACTCCTAAGTGTACATGCAACCCTAAATACCTTGGATCTATGTTTTCTCTATTATACATGCAAATAATAACTTCCAAGGTATTATCCTAATCTAGCATACAAAACAATGACTATAGCAAGATAGAATACATACCTCTTTGGTGTAGAAAGTCTTCATGAAGCTTGAGTGCCAAGTGCCCCAAGTGTGACACCTCAAATGGTTCACACAACACCAAATACACATGGAATGACTTGAGAGAAAACTACACTCATGAAAATCGGCTAGCCCTTTTACTTACTCTCTAGTGGCCGATTTTTCCCAAGAATGTGATCTTTATATAGTGTTACACTAAGGGTAAACCCTTAATTGTCATGGCTTTCCATTTCCTTGGATCCATGGGTTCAAATACACCATGGAGCATCCATGGACCATCCTATGGGTTTTAGCCCAACTTGATTATCCATGGAGCATTAGCCCACTATACAAGTATGGATGATTTACACAATCAACCCATATATTTAATTAGTCTTCTTTTGATCACTTAATTAATCCTAGATTAATTCTTGATCAATACTAATTAAATAATCTTATTATTCTTATTATTAATATACTAGAACTTATAATATATTAATAACCATAAGTGTCTTATTTCTCTCAATGATGCCATGCAACCCAAATGGACCATGTCGGGTCGGGTCAAGTCTTACCAATTATAGTTATGGACTTAGACATTAATCCAACACAGTCTTGGTAGAAGACTGCTTTTATTAAAGAAAATATAGGATTTTCTGGAAAGGACTCTAATTTAATGGATACTCTAAAACTACCACTTTTATTAAAGTTATTTGGATAAAATGACACTAAATACTTATGAACTCACCAACATTTGTAAAAATGCTGATACCCGCTTTTCAAATAACTTGTATTCTCAGGTCAGCTTTAGACAGGTACATTCCAGGAGCTTCTGTTGAAGACGGTTTTGTGCCAAGCTGCTCTTATACTATTACTTGTATTACTTTGTTGTATTGTAATGTAAACCATGTAAAACTATTACTATTAATGCAATATTTTGTTGTACTTTGATTACTATAATGCATGTGTTGTGATACTTGACATGACGTCATCCACCCCAGAACGTTTCCGCCGTTCCGGTTTTGGGGTGTGACAATAAATAACATACAATAACACATATATGTATCCAATTAGTCATTTAACAACTAATTAACTAAGTTAAGACACCCTAGGACATTAAAACACTTTGATTCAAGTGCTATAGGTACCAATGGGTTGCATGTAAAGGTTGTATGGCATTGCATTTGAGTTTATGGCCCAAGGACCACTCCTTAAGGAGTTTACGGCCGTAAACTCATGGTACTTAGTACCATTTGGTGTTTTTAGGTCTTATAAGTCATAAAGAAGTATCCTTACTTCAAGTCTAAGCCTTAGGAGGCATTAGTGGCACAATGGCACCACTTTATAGAGTTTACGGCCCATGAACCATTCCTCATGGGTTTATGGTCGTAAACTCTATGTGTTCATGGTCTTTTTGATGTTTAAGGTCCTAAACACTTCAAGGAAGTGATCTAGACTAGTATCCAAGGCTAAGGAAAAGACTAGGGCTCACTTTGCCCCATCTATTAGGGTTTACGGCCCAAGAACATGCCTTGGCCGTAAACACCTTTGATCTTGTGTTTCTTTGTGTTTTCTAGTTGAATAGGAAGTGAAACAAGCCTTATAACACACTAGGGTAGGAATACTTACAATAAAAGAGCTTGAAAGGGTGTTCACGGCCCAAGAACACTAGTGTGTGTTCTTGGTGTTTTGAAGAACACTTGAAGATCTAAGTAAAAAATGAAGAATTCATGGATGAAATGGAGTATAAAAACTAGATGAAAGGTTATAACAACAAATCAAGCAAAGGAAACACTTACATTTTGGAAGATTGGAAGAAAGGGGTTATGATCCTTGAGAGAGAATGGTGGAAGTTCTTGAGTATGAAAGTTGGACAATGAGAGAATGAAGAGTAAACTCATGCTATATGCATGAGTTTACGACCCTAAGGGAGTTTACAGCCCAGACTCCATAAGTTTGGCCGTGAACTCTTTATTAAGGTGTTATGTTTGTGATTGCTACTTCATATCCCTAGTAGGTACTTCCTTTTATTCGTTCATTTGAAGAATAATTATTAAAAACACTCAAATGGACTTTAAACAGGCTAAAACTTAGCATAAATGTATTTGACTTTTATTTGAAGTGTTTGACTGTAGGGTTTGTACGAATGGAAATTTCGGGTTGTCACATCATCCACCCATTAGAGGGAATTTCGTCCCGAAATTAGAGTTTAAGCAGATAAAGTAGTTACAAATAACTAAGCGAAAAGATGAGGATATTTCAATTTCATTTGATCCTCACGCTCCCATGTGAATTCCGGTCCTCACTTGGCGTTCCAACGGACCTTCACTATTGGGATGCGGCTTTGTTTCGTCTGCTTGACCTCACAGTTCATGATCTCTACGGGTTCTTCCATAAAGTTGAGGATCTTGTTGATCTCGATCTCGTCAAGTGGGATTACAAGAGTCTCGTCGGACAGACACTTTTTCAATGTGGAATGTAGAATATACGTTACTGAGCTCGCAGGGTAGGTTGAGTTTGTAAGCTACTGGGCCGATTCTTGCGAGAATCTCGAAAGGCCCAATGTATCTTGGATTTAGCTTTCCATGCTTACCAAAGCGTATCAAGTCCTTCCAAGGTGAGACTTCAAAAGGACTCGGTCTCCCACCTGGAATTCCAAAGGTTTCCTTCGTTTGTCTGCGTAGCTTTTCTGTCGGTCTCTAGAGGCTTTCAATCGTTCACGAATTTGAACGATCTTCTTTGTCGTTTCCCGAATGATCTCCGAACTAGTGAGAGTGCTCTCAGGAACTCGTCCTTTAGCTAACTGGATGTCACCCACTTCAGCCCAGCACAGAGGGGAACTGCACTTCCGGCTATACAGGGCTTCAAATGGAGCAGCCTTTATGCTCGTGTGATAACTGTTGTTATAGGAAATTCGAAAAGGGGTAAGTGAGTATCCCATGCCTTCCCAAAGTCAATCACATAGGCTCTCAACATATCTTCCAGTGTTTGTATCGTTCTCTCACTTTGTCTGTCGGTTTGTGGATGATAGGCTGTACTCAAGTCCAACCTCGTTCTAAGGGAATTTTGTACTGACTGCCAGAACCTCGAAGTGAACCTACTATCTCTATCGGAGATAATGGATATAGGAACACCATGCAGTCATACAATTTACCGAATGTAAGTTCTTGTAAGCTTCTCCATTTTGTCCGTCTCTTTGATGGGTAAGAAGTGTGCAGATTTGGTCAATCTATGGACGATGACCCAAATGGTATCAAGTCCTCCCGTTGTCTTGGGCAACTTGGTTATGAAGTCCATTATGATTCGCTCCCAGTTACATTCCGGTATCTCCGGTTGTTGTAGTAAACCTGATGGTTTCTGGTATTCGACCTTAACCTTTACGCAAGTAAGGAATTTACTTACGAAGATAGAAATCTCTGCTTTCATGTTAGGCCACTAGTATTGCTTTTTAAGATCCAGATACATCTTATCTGAACCCAGGTGGACGGAATAACGAGTGCTGTGCACCTCGGTCATTGTAATAATTTATATCAAAATAAATAAAATACAAATATGATCAGATTATATTAATAGAATAATGATTAGTCATAGTTAATGATTCAATTAGGGGCAAATTATGGAGATTAATGTCTAAAACCGTCACTTTCAATGGGGCTGTAAATTCGAGCAAATGAAAGGGTTGCACCAGTTATAGACTTAGGTGGTATATATAGCTTGAGAAATCAATTGGAAACCCCACTGGAATTGCGAAAACGGGTGAAGAATCGACGAAGAAATCGGAGGTAGAAGGTTGTGAAGGATTTCAGAGTTTTCTTAAAAATTTAGGTATGATTATTCGAATTAAGCTTGATATAGTTGCTTAGATAGATCTATATGCATGCTAGACATATTTTGGTTCACTCTACTATCTCAATTTCGTCCAACTAGAATAAATTTGACAAGTAATTTAATGGAACATTTTTTTTATAACTTGTTTAATCTAGAATGTATGGAGCGAAATTCAAATAACTAATTATGGGATATTGGTTAACAAAGGTGGAGACAAATAATAGTGATTTTTGTTTAAATAATTGATGCTATTTTGGAAAAAAAATCACAGTTTCAGTAAGCTTAAAAGAAATGATAGAAATAAGGAATAGGAAGTTGTGGGTACAGAAGGAGGTGTCATTGGGTCGGATAAAGTTATTTTCACGAATGGGTTAAAAAGCAATTTTGTCTTACAAGAAAAAAAATATATTTCAATTTTCTTTTAAAAGGCTATGAGTCTATAACATTGGTCAACTGGAAAAGGCGTGGTGGTTGCACTCGAGTTACTGTGCGCTTTTCATTTTACAAACTTAAGAATATAACATTTCATTTTTACAAGTATTTAGAATTACGGATTTATCCCCTGAACTTTTAAAAAATGTTATTCTTAGACTATGATAAAGGAAGTTAAATGTTTCGTATATAACGCTCAGTTTTAATAATTTCCTAACTATTTTCACAATATGTTTTGGACATACCTTAGTTTTAGCTCAACACCTTTGTATTCCACTTAATGAAAAGTATTATAAAAAATTTTAGCTTCGAATTATTAAATTGTACTTAAAGTAACATTTTAAAAGGAAGTATTATAATTTTTCACGAAGGTATTAAAAAATAAAAAAAAATCATAATCAACATCTAAATTTGCAATTAGTCGGTTGGATGAGACATTTGAACGATTGAACCAAAATATCACAGGATGTTTTTTAAGGTTATGGCCTCAGGAAAATATGTTGGTTAAATGTAGGGTGCGTGTAGCCTGACAAGCCTTGATTAGGACCTAAAGCCAACAAGATGAGTTTCGTGTGAATTTTGTAGTTGCTTGCATGAAAAGTTGTTTCTAAATTATTTGCAATTATATGTTACTGTTGTTATTGCTATGCATATTTGTGTGAAATTTTGTGAATTATTTCATATAAAAGGGTGAAAACGGTGGGTGATATATATATATATATATATATATATATATATATATATATATATATATATATATATAGGGAACTTGTGTATTGACACGGTCTTATTATTAGTTGTCGTACAGGGTGTTAGTATGCGGCGGAGAGCTTACGCTCTGTTTATCTAGCCGTAAGCATATTTCTTGTGCCCGACAGAGGGACTTGTTCCCTGGAAATGAGAGTAGTTCCCTAATGTGTCATCAAGGGTGGAAAGAAATGAAAAGAATTATATTGATAAATTGTTACATTATTTTTTCTTATTCACGTCAATATGCATGAAAACCACGAACTCAGTAGGCCCTAGGCTTACCCATTAGAATCTTTAAATGCACGCAACCCAGGAAATAACGTAGCAAGTGGCAGCGGGAATGAAAAGGATAAAGTTCAAACTTGAAGAAGGCGACAAGTTTTGAGGAAGAAGTAGCGCGCCAAGTGTTTACTTAAATTTCTATTTGCTTCCGCTATTATTATTAATAATTACAATAGTATTTGAATCTTAAATTTTGAAAGTTTTGGGACTGTGTTAAGTTATATTGGTATTTGAAATTTGGAGCGTTACAAGTTGGTATCAAAGAGTTGTTTAAGCAGACTAGTCGTTGTTTAAACGCCTAAGCTTAAACGGGAGGAGCGGTACATCGCCTAATCTGGAATGCGTTTCGTTTGTAGGTACTATGGATCGTGGAAAGGCAATTGTTGATGGTGGGGTGTCGGTTGAGGGTACTAGTGGGTTACTTCCTCACGAGAAGTTGAAGGTCGAGTTAGAGCTCTCTGATTCGGAAGGCAGTTTGGAACCAACGACCCCACTCAACCTCTCTGAGCGGGATGAAGAAGACGAGGATGTGAAATATGAGGTGGAGCCCGACGAAAATCCTGAGGAGGAGCCCGAGGAAGACCCTGATGAGGAACCTGAAGAAGACCCCAAGGAGGAACCCGAGGGAAATCACATGGAGTACCATGTGGAACAAAGATACGAAATGTTCCATATGCACTATGTGGAGTATACACCAACTAGTCCTGGTACCTATTGGGAGCAACTTTATAAAGATGAAATGCCATAGGCACAACTCAAGATTCACAGTTTGAAAAGAAAAATTGAATAGATAGATGAGCATAGGTCAAGGCTCGTACACGAGAACCAAATACGTGTTGAGGCTGTTGAGAAAAGTAAACGCAAGATACGAAGGTTAGAACAGGAGGTATTGGAGCTAAGGAAACCCACTATCACTAAGTTGTGGGAAGGGTTTGTGGCTCAGGAAAAACAAGCCAAGGCCACAACTTACGGATTCCTAGATAAGGTGGTTGGAAGAGACCCACCTCAGGCCGAGGTGCTGGTCATTCAAAGTGGCCCCGAAGATCGAAAATCTAAAAAGATAAGGAGATACTTGAAGGAGGGAAATAGAATATTGAAATATGATGACATCGTTTTTAAAAAGTAGAAAGTAGGAGTGCAATGATTTGTCTTTTTTTATTTCTCTTGGTTGTTGGCTTGAGTGATTTGATGTGAACAAGACATATGTCTATTTTTGAAGTTTTAATAATTTGGAATAAAATTTATGTTTGTTATACTTATTGTGTTATAAACATAAATATGTAGTTAATATGTCTTCACGAAGATCTGGGAGGTGATGGGTTTTGGTCATAAGACATCCTATGTGCTCATACAAACCCTAATGCTTGGATCTAGGTTTCTCTATTGTACATGCAAGTTATCCAAGACTATAAACCCTAATTCTAGCATATGGAAATCGATATTAACATATAATTAGGTTTAAGATGTTACCTTGATTGTTATGTAGCAATAACAATCCCAATTCCTCCTTGAATTGACTTTGGAAGGCTTAGAGTCACAAGTGTCACTCCTCTAATGGTTCACAAACACCATAAGCAAGAGGATGAAGAATAGAGAGGATGGAGGCTGCCAAAACCGTGTGAAAACCCTAGCAAGAAGCTTGTCCACCTTTTTGGTCCTTAAGGGATCTATATATAGTGAGGCAATTAGGGTTATCTAACATGGAAACCCTAATTTGGATGCTTAAGCCCTAAGCAACCCATGGATCCTTTTCCATAAGGCCTTGGACGATTTCATATGGGCTTCCCCATAGAATTCGTCCACCTTATAATAAAAGGCAATCCATGGCCCAAATTGCAATTATCTTATAATTACAATTTCAGTCCCTTAAGTTTAATTAATCTCTTTTAGTCACAAAACTAATTACCAATTAATTATTGACTAATATTAATTAAACAATATGATTTCTCCTTTAATATATTATTCCCATAATATATTAATAAATCATATTTAATCCTTTCTCTCCATAATTCATCCTATCAAGTTGCTTTGGTGAAGGCAACCCAAAAGGACCATGCACCATCGGGTCAAGTACATACCAAAATAGTTATGGACTTAGACACTAATCCAACAGTCTCCCACTTGGATAAGTCTAACAACTATTCTGCGTATGACTTCAGATCCTGATCTGCAATCGTACCTTTCCATAGCCGCTGTCAACTCTGATCATATAAGATACGCGTGTCCTTAGATAAGGGATCATATATTCCTCCATTCTAGATATCATATGAGATATGATTTCAAATCATTCTCTTTTTACTATATCTCGATTCCCGATTTATGACGACTGACTAATTGAACAAATCAAATTAGCCCTAGCCCGGCCGAGCATTTACGTTTGTCATCACTAAATCATCGATGGGCCCAAAGATATCGCTTTTATCCTACTTTGGATAAAAGGAACAGATAAACTTTGATACAATGCTTGCTTGCACTTACTCACCGAATCACACACAACAATATGTTTTATAACACCAAGTTACTAGTGCATTTACATATTATCAATGTGCAACCGATTCGCAAGATACAACTCACACATCTCGGTTTCAAGAATATAAGATGTTATCGTCTCACCAATCACTTGTGACACAATCCATGGAGTGATCCAAGTGAGCGTTGGTCTAATCCAATGCTCAAATCATATTCATAAGCACTCATGAACATTGCAGCAAACATTTGTTTATGTCTAATGCTCTTTAGACAAGCCACACACCAATTCACCATAGTCTTCATTCATATCTACTTCCAACATATGAACGATTGTGGCCCGTTTGAATAATTCGATTATTCTTAATAAACTCAATTATTCTGGAAGTCAAAACATGCAAATGTGAAACACAAGAATAATACTAATCACATATGGCCTCAAACCTTTGATTATAAATAAAATGCCTTTTATTTATCACCATATTGATTACTCATTCTTTGTCGTTTCGGGTAATCAACTTCTTACTTGAATTATTACACTTGTCCCATGCTCCTAGTATGCACACAATGTTTACCTATGGTTCTTACTTTGTGAAATAGATCACATTGAACACATTTCCAATCATTCTCATTTCACAACTCCAAATCCTTTTTCCATAAGTTAAGAATATCAAATTCTTGCTACTTATAGAATATGCTAGATTCTAACAATTTTATGCAATGATACTTTCGTAATGTCACTGCACCAAAGTCACAAAGACTATTGCTAATGATATTACAAAGTCTTCTATCGGGGATTGTTACAAGACAATTCCTTAGATATGATGTCTGTGACATCCCCAAAATCTCGGCCAGAAAAGACCGATTTTCATTTATGCTTTTAAATATTTTCAGAGTAAATCCTTTGATTTGAAAGAGTTGCGGAATTTGTTCCCAAAAACAAAACATGATAAATCAATGTTTACCGAAGCATTTCATAAAAGAAATGTATTTTCATTATAATCAAAACTCGGGGTGTCATGTTCCGATACAGACCAATAAGCATAAACGAATACATTACAAGTCATTCAACAAATATAAAAATATGTAGACTTGTAAAGAAAATAACTGATGGTTCATCCATCTCATGCCCTCGCGCCACTTCCTGTAATACAATTTAAAACTGAGAGGGTCAGGCTTGGGAGCCTGGTGAGCATATAGGGTTTTCAACCCACAATAAATAATCATATTTAATTTTCACCAACCAACAATAACCCAATTACCCATTCCCGTTATTCTCACTTTATGTCCCTAAGACAACTTTAACATAAGGGACCTAGTCTAAGAATATTTCATCGGGCGACAACACATGCTTCGGGGGTACCTCAGCAATATAAGTCAAATAAGGCAACCATGAGGGGGATGGAGTGCAGCGAATGAACACCCAAATTCATTAACACCTACAGGTGGCGAACCTGCTAATGTTTCCACAAGACTATCTAGAAAAGTATGTGGTCGTCATCTAGACTCCGCTAGATGACTAAATCAAACAACAACGAGGCCTCTCATTTGTTTATTACACACCAACTATCTACCCATGTTCTACCCAACATATTAGTAGATAAAAATATACATTTTTATACATAGTTTAAAAACCTGTATAGCATGCATTAATCAACACATAATCCACATAACAGATGGGGCACACACACATAGCACTTATCTCATAGAGAATAAATCATATCTATGAGATAGAAGAGAGTGAATACACATTCACACATATAAACAACAATATACTATACACATAGCACGTATTTTATAGAAAATACTTAATATTTATGTGTTAGAAGAAGGTAACTACACACTCTCACTTATAAACAACAATACACTTAATACACTCGGACCAAACTTGTATTATTATCGTGTTTATGAAAGTTAGTAAACACTCACCTGATCAGAAGATGATCGGACAACACTACGACTTGCAGAAGTAGTAATCCTCAGCAGATCTGGAAGATCTCCTCGAAAATCGAACTTCTCGCGGGCAGAGCTTCGACTCGGAAACCGCATTTCTCGGGATTTTAGGGATCTCGGAACTTGCCTCGGGGCTCGGGAATATTACCGGGGCTTCGGGATGGCTTCGGGGGTTTACGCGTAGAGCTTCGGCACAAAAACGAGAGGAAATTAGCAATTGAACCCGGAACCCTCGCATCCTATTTATAGGAGGCTGGAAGCCTCAATTACGCGGGGCGTACTGCTCCAGGTTCGTAAGCGCATGCGTCATCCGAAGCCACTTGCTGCGATGTCGACACCTTCGGAGTACGCGGGGCGTACTCGAGTACGCGGCGCGTACCTCGGATCAGATCGATGACTCGCCTTAGGATAAGGCTTCCGAATTTTGATTTAAATTTAAATACAAAATGATTAATAAACTTCGGAAATTCATAACTTCTTCATACAAACTCCGTTTTCGACGTTCTTTATATCCACGGAAAGGTGAGACTACGCTCTACGACTTTCGTTTAGACTCCGTCGGCTAATTTTGACTTTATTTTTATTATTTATTTTTAATAGGCCGCGACAGACAAACTTCGTTATAAATTCATAACTTCTTCGTTTGACGTCCGTTCTCGCCTAACTTTTTATCGCTTCGACACCAACAATGAGATCTTCGATTCTCATTTACATTGCTTCGGCTAAAAACCCCTCGATCTCAAATCGAGTAAAACAGGCTGCATACTGCTAAGCCGAAACTTCAATAAATCATAACTTCCTCATACGAAGTCAGATTTGGGCGTTCTATATATATATATATATATATATATATATATATATATATATATATATATATATATATATATATATATATATATATATATATATATTTGGAAACCTCGTTTCAACTACTATACATAAATCAAAGATATTAAGTTTATTTTACACTTAAATTTTGACGCTTATTTTTATTCTTAATTAATCAAACCACATAATTAAGCAATTAAGCACAAAACACATAATACTCAAATAATACAATCTTATTACTTCAAAATGGGTTACAAAGGTTAACCTAGACTATTACATTGCTAAAAGTGGCAAGCCCGGAAACACAGGCGTTACAATTCTCTCCACCTTAGAATGATTCCGTCCCCGGAATCACACAACAACAAACAAATGCGGATAGTGACTCAACATGCCACTCTCCGTCTCCCAGGTGAGATTCAGCCCATTCATGTGTTTCCATCGGACAAACACTAACCCAACCATTTTGCGTCGCAACTTCTTAGTCTTTCGGTCAACAATTGCCTCTGGTTCTTCAATCAACCTTTTGTTCTCATCAATTCTTAATTCAGAAATTGGAATTATATCGGGAACTTCTCCCATGAACTTCCTCAAATAACACACATGAAAAGTGTTGTGAATTCCATTCAGTTCTTCGGGTAATTCGAGCTTGTAAGCTTGGTTCCCAACCCTCTGAAGAACTTTAAACGGTCCAATAAACCTTGGACTCAACTTTCCCCTTTTACCAAATCTTATAAGTCCCTTCCACGGCGAGACTTTAAGCAAAACTGAATCTCCAATCTCAAAAGTTATCGGTCTTTGCTTCTTGTCAGCATAGCTCTTTTGACGATCTTGAGCTGTTAACATTCTCTCCCTAATTATTTTCAACTTTTCAGCAGTTTGATGAACCATCTCTGGTCCCATAAACTGTTTTTCCCCAGCCTCAAGCCAACAAGACGGCGTACGACACTTCTGTCCATACAAAGCTTGATAAGGTGCCATCTTAATGCTCGAGTGAAAACTATTATTGTAGGAAAATTCTACCAAAGGTAAGTGTTCATCCCAATTACCTAGGAATTCCAAGGTACATGCTCTCAGCATATCTTCAATTGTTTGTATTGTTCTTTCACTCTGATCATCTGTCTGCGGATGGTAAGCTGTGCTTAAACATAACTTGGTACCCATTTCCTCTTGTAGACATTTCCAAAACCTTGAGGGGAAACGGCTATCACGATCCGATACAATCGTTAGCGGAACACCGTGAAGCCTCACAATTTCCTTCACATAAGAATTCGCAAGCTTTTCCATAGACCATTTCTCCCTGGCCGCTATGAAATGCGTACTCTTAGTGAATCGATCAACCACCCAAATCATGTCGTGACCATTCTTTGTTCTGGGCAGTTTAGTGACAAAATCCATAGCAATGTCTTCCCACTTACCCATAGGCACAGGCAATGGTTCTAAACTCCCGTAAGGTTTCTGATGTTGTGTCTTGACTCTCGCACAAGTCACACACTCGGCCACATACTTTGCAACATCAAGCTTCATCGTCGGCCACCAGTAGTAGGGTTTCAGGTCCCTATACATTTTAGTGCTACCCGGATGAATTGAGTACATGGTTTTATGAGCTTCTTCCATCAGAAGATCCCTAATTCCTCCTGACTTAGGTACCCAAATACGATCTTGGAGTACCTTTAGTCCATGACCGTTAGTACCAAACACCAACGTTTTACCCAAACGTTCCTCCCTTCGGTCATTTTTCTCAGAAGCTTCCTCTTGAGCTTTCTTTATACTTTCCACAATGGTCGAGACAACTTCAACTTTCAACGCTCTTGGCCTCTTCCTTTCAAGATTGACTTTCCGACTGAGAGCATCAGCAACAACATTAGCTTTACCGGGGTGGTAAAGTATCTCGCAGTCGTAGTCTTTAAGTAATTCTAGCCAGCGTCGTTGCCTCATATTCAATTCTTTCTGATTAAAGAGATATTGGAGACTCTTATGATCAGTAAAAAGTTTGCACTTCGTGCCATAGAGGTAATGCCTCCATATTTTCAGAGCGAAAACTACCGCTGCCAACTCCAAATCATGAGTCGGGTAATTCTTTTCATGCTCTTTCAGCTGTTGAGACGCATATGCTATCACCTTTTCTCTTTGGGTCAAAACACAACCCAATCCAACACCAGACGCATCGCTATAAACAACAAAGTCTTCAACTCCATCGGGTAGAGAAAGTATCGGTGCCTCGCATAGCTTCTTCTTTAACTTCTCGAATGCTTCTTTATGCTTCTCACTCCAAGCATAAGTAGCTCCTTTGTGGGTCAAAGCTGTTAACGGAGTAGCAATCGAAGAAAAGCCTTGGATAAACCTGCGGTAATATCCGGCTAATCCCAAAAAGCTTCGAATCTTCGTGGGACTTTTCGGTTGTTCCCACTTCATCACAGCTTCGATCTTAGCTGGATCAACCATTATCCCTTCTTGGTTGACCACATGACCCAAGAATTGGACTTCACGAATCCAAAAATCACATTTTGAGAACTTTGCATAAAGCTTCTCCTTCTTCAAAACTTCTAACACTTCTCGCAAGTGTCTGCCATGCTCCTCCTGGCTTTTCGAGTAAATCAGAATGTCGTCTATGAACACTATCACGGATTTATCAAGGAAAGGGTTACAAGCCCTATTCATCAAATCCATGAACGCTGCCGGAGCATTGGTTAGTCCAAACGACATAACCAAGAACTCGTAGTGTCCATATCTAGTTCTGAATGCAGTCTTCTCGATATCTTGCTCTCTTACTTTTAGTTGATGATATCCTGACCTAAGATCGATCTTCGAGAAATAGCTCGAACCTTGCAATTGATCAAACAAGTCATCAATCCTCGGCAACGGATATCTATTCTTTATTTTTGCTTTGTTCAGCTCTCTGTAATCGATGCACATTCTTATACTTCCATCTTTCTTCTTTACAAATAACACCGGAGCTCCCCATGGCGATGAACTAGGTCTAATGAAACCTTTGTCCAATAACTCCTGAAGTTGCGTCATCAGCTCCTTCATCTCCGTCAGTGCTAATAGATAAGGTGCTTTTGCTATTGGCGTGGTTCCTGGTAACAAGTCTATTCTGAACTCCACTTGTCTATCAGGTGGTAATCCAAGAAGATCCTCGGGGAATACTTCCGGAAAATCACACACCATTGGAATGCTCTGCATCACCTTCTTTTCTTTCTTAGCATCAATCACAAATGCTAAATATGATGTACATCCCTTGGTCAAACACTTTCTGGCTTTCATTAGAGAAATGATCCCAGAATTCACTCGCCGTTTGTCCCCATACACCATAAACGAATCTTTTCCAGGCGGGTTTACTTTAACTATCTTTTTCTTGCATAAAATTTCGGCATCATTGGCGCTAAGCCAATCCATTCCCAAGACGATGTCGAAACCATTAAGATCAATGGGCAATAATTCCTCGTGAAACTTATTCCCATTAAGGTCGATTAAGATGTCTTTCATACGATGGCTAACAGGTACAAACTTGCCACTAGCTACTTCGAAGCATTATCTAGTCTATCAATAGGCAAAGCTAGCTTTCTACCAAACTCATGCAAAATAAAGGAGTAGTTGGCTCCAGAATCAAACAATATATGAGCAGGTAATTCGTTTACGAGAAAGGTACCTGAAGCGACATCAGCTTCATCTTTCGCAGCCTCAAGTGTCATCTGGAAGGCTCTCGCCTTCGGCTTTGGTGGAATGTTGGGCTTTGCTGCCTCCTTCTTCTTCGGACAGTCTTTCAAAATGTGCCCCTCTTCATTACACCCAAAACACATCCTTTTGTTGTTCGGACATTCATTGGAAAAATGTCCAACCTTTCCACACTTGTAGCAGGTCACATCCTCGCTACATTTCCCAAAGTGCTTTTTCTTACACTTATCACACCACTTTGCTTCGCCTCCTTTTCCCCCAAACTTTTTCGAATCAGATTTCGAAAATTTTCCTTTCTTACTAGAAGTAGATGTTCCCTCAAACTTTCTTTTCTCACCAACATCAACCTTGTCGGTGGTTCTCCCCTTGATCATGTTCTCAATAGACTTGGCAGCCCAGATAGCTGCCTCTAGAGTAAGTGCCTGACGTACTGGCACCTCGTACTCCCATGGGAGTCCCTTCGCATACCAGTCCACCTTTGTCAGCTCATCTGGAACAATACGCAAGGCAAACTCCATCTTATCGGTAAAGTTATTGGTGTATTCATCAACTGACATGCTGCCTTTCGTCAATGTCAAAAACTTATTCTCCAACTCCAACAGATTTTGAGCCGAGCAGAACTTGCGCTTGAACTGCACCAAGAACTCTGCCCATGACAATTGCAGTGGCTCATTAGGGCTTAAAGTCTTCCCTAGAGTGTTCCACCAACGAACGGCTCCACCTCGGAATTGACGCACGGCATAGATAGTCTGCAATTTACCTCTGCAGCCACAAGTCATGAAGGCTAGCTCCATTTCGGAGATCCAATCCATAACCCCAATCGGATCCTCCTTTCCATTGAAGGTCGATGGTTTGCAAGTCAAAAAGTCCTTGTACTTGCATCCCATTCCATCATTCCTTCCTTCACGGTTATCTTGCCTAACCATCGGTGGGTTGGCTGGACCAACAGACCCACTGAAGTTTCCACCTTCCGAGTGCCCTTCATTTAATTCAGGCTCTTCCACACGAATCGACAGTTCTTCACGATTTTGTTGAAGCAACCATCTAGTTTCATCCATCTGACAATCCAACGTCGTCTGAATCATCAATTGCACACCAGCCATGGTTATTGGCTCAGGTGCTGCTGCTACGACAGGTATTGGCTCAATCACTGGTGGTTGATTCCTGTTTTCGTCAGCATTTCCAACTCCACTTCTTGTTCTCACCATTTTGATCTACACACCGAATAAGGTGAAATTAGATCCTCAATCATGATAGATATTCAAATCATCCTTATCACTCCGAAACGTTTACATGCTAGTTCTAATATCGTAGACGCACGCTTAGAATCTTACACACATAAGGTTTCTAGATCCGGTCGGCAACAGACCATAGATCCGAACAAATAATATCATATATGGCAACATTTAACATTTAGCACATAAAGCATTTTAGGCAACTTTCCTAAAATAAACTAGTGCTCGTGTCTAAATCACAACGGACATACATCTCAAAATTTCACTTAGCATTCTAAATCTAAGTCTAGAAATCCTACAAATTCCTATTTCGCTTAAACTAATGCTCTGATACCAATTGTGACATCCCCAAAATCTCGGCCAGAAAAGACCGATTTTCATTTATGCTTTTAAATATTTTCAGAGTAAATCCTTTGATTTGAAAGAGTTGCGGAATTTGTTCCCAAAAACAAAACATGATAAAACAATGTTTACCGAAGTATTTCATAAAAGAAATGTATTTTCATTATAATCAAAACTCGGGGTGTCATGTTCCGATACAGAACAATAAGCATAAACGAATACATTACAAGTCATTCAACAAATATAAACATATGTAGACTTGTAAACAAAACAATTGATGGTTCATCCATCTCATGCCCTCGCGCCACTTCCTGTAATACAATTTAAAACTGAGAGGGTCAGGCTTGGGAGCCTGGTGAGCATATAGGGTTTTCAACCCACAATAAATAATCATATTTAATTTTCACCAACCAAAAATAACCCAATTACCCATTCTCGTTATTCTCACTTTATGTCCCTAAGACAACTTTAACATAAGGGACCTAGTCTAAGAATATTTCATCGGGGCGACAACACATGCTTCGGGGGTACCTCAGCAATATAAGTCAAATAAGGCAACCATGAGGGGAATGGAGTGCAGCGAATGAACACCCAAGTTCATTAACACCTACAGGTGGCGAACCTGCTAATGTTTCCACAAGACTATCTAGAAAAGTATGTGGTCGTCATCTAAACTCCGCTAGATGACTAAATCAAACAACAACGAGGCCTCTCATCTGTTTATTACACACCAACTATCTACCCATGTTCTACCCAACATATTAGTAGATAAAAATATACATTTTTATACATAGTTTAAAAACCTATATAGCATGCTTTAATCAACACATAATCCACATAACAGATGGGGCGCACACACACATAGCACTTATCTCATAGAGAATAAATCATATCTATGAGATAGAAGAGAGTGAATACACATTCACACATATAAACAACAATATACTATACACATAGCACGTATTTTTATAGAAAATACTTAATATTTATGTGTTAGAAGAAGGTAACTACACACTCTCACTTATAAACAACAATACACTTAATACACTCGGACCAAACTTGTATTATTATCGTGTTTATGAAAGTTAGTATACACTCACCTGATCAGAAGATGATCGGACAGCACTACGACTTGCAGAAGTAGTAATCCTCAGCAGATCTGGAAGATCTCCTCGAAAATCGAACTTCTCGCGGGCAGAGCTTCGACTCGGAAACCGCACTTCTCGAGATTTTCGGGATCTCGGGACTTGCCTCGGGGCTCGGGAATATTATCGGGGCTTCGGGGGTTTACGCGCAGAGCTTCGGCACAAAAACGAGAGGAAATTAGCAATTGAACTCGGAACCCTCGCATCCTATTTGTAGGAGGCTGGAAGCCTCAATTACGCGGGGCGTACAGCAGTACGCAGGGCGTACTGCTCCAGGTTCGTAAGCGCATGCGTCATCCGAAGCCACTTGCTGCGATGTCGACACCTTCGGAGTACGCGGGGCGTACTTGAGTACGCGGCGCGTACCTCGGATCAGATCGATGACTCGCCTTCGGATAAGGCTTCCGAATTTTGATTTAAATTTAAATACAAAATGATTAATAAACTTCGGAAATTCATAACTTCTTCATACGAACTCCGTTTTCGACGTTCTTTATATCCACGGAAAGGTGAGACTACGCTCTACGACTTTCGTTTAGACTCCGTCAGCTAATTTTGACTTTATTTTTATTATTTATTTTTAATAGGTCGCGACAGACAAACTTCGTTATAAATTCATAACTTCTTCGTTTGACATCCGTTCTCGCCTAACTTTTTATCGCTTCGACACCAAAAATGAGATCTTCGATTCTCATTTAGATTGCTTTGGCTAAAAACCCCTCGATCTCAAATCGAGTAAAACAGGCTGCATACTGCTAAGCCGAAACTTCGATAAATCATAACTTCCTCATACGAAGTCAGATTTGGGCGTTTTATATATATTCGGAAACCTCGTTTCAACTACTATACATAAATCAAAGATATTAAGTTTATTTTACACTTAAATTTTGACGCTTATTTTTATTCTTAATTAATTAAACCACATAATTAAGCAATTAAGCACAAAACACATAATACTCAAATAATACAATCTTATTACTTCAAAATGGGTTACAAAGGTTAACCTAGACTATTACATTGCTAAAAGTGGCAAGCCCGGAAACACAGGCGTTACAATGTCTCTCACTCAAAGTATATTCCTTTGAACATCCTTTTGCATAAAAGTTTCTAATCTAGTCATGGATTTTTCAATATTCAATTCCCAATATGGATACATTTCCATATTTTCCATATGACAACTTATTCTGAATAGAATCTTATCTATTCATAATAATGTCGATATGGTCCATCAAATATGGAAACATTTCCATATTTTCCAATACTATACTTCCAACTACTCACAAGCAACCAATCCTCGTCGAAATTTGGTTTCTCTTTTGATAGTTGTTTAATTATTTTAGTCAAAACCGATTCTAGTCCATTTTCCCTCTAAATGCGCTCGACATTTGGAAAGTTTTAGAATGGTCAAACATTAAAGCATTTGCAATCGATCCTATACCCGAAGCGTATGGGACACGACGCATAATGTTTTCTTTGTTATGTTCTCAAAATTCGAATTGTGAAGAGGAATGTCGTAATCATAATCGAAATTTTAAGAACACACTATGTACCCTTGACTAAATTTATTAGCATTTCTCAACCTAATCCTTTAGATTTGAAATGAAACATAATATTCTCTCCCTTAATTATAGCAAAACAACATTTCAACTCTTACAACTTTGCAAAGTATAACTCTTGTTTTCTATAATTAATATTGCTAACCTTGCAATACTTTCCATAATACTCATACAATCATAACTTTTATGCTCCCACTATCATGATGATTACTATATAACACTTATGCTCTCACTAGCTTCGACAGGTATTCATAAACATCTTAACTTTCAGAAAACAATACCTATTGAATTTCTTAAGTCCATGTTTCTAATACTTAATGCTTTGATAATCTTTTATCAAGGCTTCTTGAACTTATACACCTTTGCCTTAGATGGTTCATATGTGTGTCTAAACAATTAAGACTAATTGCCAAACCTCACAATTCAAATCATGGAAAGGGATACCGTAACCATAACTGAATTCGAGAATGCAATTTTACAATCACTATCTTCTTAAATCTTTCTTAGTGAAAGCATTTCCTCACAATCATTTTCATGAAGGAGGAAATCTTATGACACTTAGATTTTAAACGGTGTATGTGTTCCTATCCATGTGAATTTGTTAAAACCCAAGTTTACGACAAATTCAAACTCATATGGACCGAACTTTCTTAATCTTGATTTCTTGCCTTATGGTAGCACAACTGCCCACCATGTCTTCCAAGTAGTTAAGCAGCTCACCTTTTCCTATCAATGTACCTTTCATTGATTAAGGTGCTTTGCCTTTTATGCATTCAAAATGAGAACTCATAGAACTCACATGCATAATTAACTCGATTGGATTGGCACAGAAACAAAATAATGTCAACACGATAGGTTGCAAACCTCAACTCGTGTGCTAGTGATGATCGATAAGGTTTATTTGATTTGTTCTTGAAACCTTTCAATACCATTAAGACTCCCACTGACTCCTTGACATATATGATTCTCTTGTCAAAACATTTCTTGACAAACAAATATTCAAGAGTTAGTGTAACTTTTATCAAAACACTTCATAAATTGGTCCTAGTTGGTCTTTGTCTTATCCAAGACATCACAACTTTCCACATTTGATGAATGTTATAAACCTTTCTTAATACTTTTCACTCAATGTCGCAATTTTAACTTTAAGACTTGTTTTGGAACGAAGTATGATTGACTTCTTGATTTAACCATTTCTTCAATCCTTGATTCCTCTTCTTGGACATACAATTGTACCAAGACTCACTTAGAGGATCAATAGAGATATGGTTCTTAATCATTAAGACCTATCATAAAGCATAAAAGGTACTCTCCCTTCTTCTTAGAATGGAGAAACTTTTATCTTTCTGCCTACTTGATTCTTCTTATTCGTTTTGCTATTGATTTAAACTTTTTCAATCAATTCATAATTACACTTAATCTTGTAAGTATAATCATATTTACTAAACCTTTAGTGAATCATGACGAATATCATTGTTACTCTTATGGTGGACTTGATCAACACGCAACTTTGTGTGCTCGATCTCTTAGTCCTTCACTTGACACTTTGTCAATGAATTAGTCTAATTTCCAAAATATGAAATTTCTCATTCATCGTGCAACCAAGTTGCATGATTCCAAGTTTCTGTCCAATTGAAACTTGGGCGATGAGAAACTCTCGTATTTGGTAAATTCTCGACTTTCCATAAATAACATAATAAGAACCAAATCCATTATTGCTAATAATAGAAACATTCAAACATCAATTTTTTTTCATATACGCCATTGCAAGGATAAATAAATAATATAAAATCAAAATTTATTTTATTGCGGAAAAAATTTGTCCTTACAATGCAATTCATTGAAAAACTATGCTAATACATCTTTCTTAGCAATCTAATTCTAACTCTAAGTAGTAGCTCAAGAATCTAATCTTCGAGAAATGCGATCGAAATCCATTCCTTCATGGTTAGATTCTGCTCACTTCTTCCCTTAAGCTTCCTTTCTTTTCTTCGATCCTACAAAATGTATTTTGTATTAATAATCTAGAATAGAAGCTTAAAAGAGTTAGTCAATGGATTTTACCTAAAGCAGAGCCATACGTTTCGACTCTCCCATCTCTTAGATCTCTTAGGTAAATAGGGCAGCTTCATCTCCAATGCCCCTTCTCTTGGCAATAAAAGCAAATCGACTCTTTTGGAACAGGACATGGAACTACTTCAGACATTGCCTTTCTCTTATGATCAAACTTTTTGATCATAGCATGTCTTTCGTTACCATTGTCTATATCCATAGAGTTCTTGAAGGCAGATTCACCGATCAACTTTGCTTTTCTATTGCGCCAAATCATTGTTGATTCAGCAGCAATAAGCATATATGTGAGATCTATTAGGGTCACGTCGTAGTTCATCATATAGTACTCTCTTACGAACTCACTATATGAGTTAGGAAGTGACTGAAGAACCCAATCAACAGCCATTTCCTCACAAACAACGGATCCTAACATTCTGAACCTATCAATGTGTGACTTCATCCCTACGACGTGTGCACACACCGGCTTTCCTTCTTTATGTTTACTTGCCAAAAGGGATTGAGTGATCTTGAACTTTTCAAGCCTTTGAACTTGTGGGTTAGGGAGAATAACTGGAGGAGGAGGAGGAAGTGAAGCATGATTTCTTGTTCCTCGATCGAATCGTGGAATATCATCTTCATGTGGAAGGCTTGTTCCACGGGATTTAGGAAGACCATAGTTGTCGAACTTTGACATCTACAAAACGGGAGAAAACGAATTCAAGTTAGTTGATTGATTGAGTCCTTAGTAAATCACCAAAATGAGATACTGAGGCTAGGATCCAACACAATATTCTACAACTCGGGAGAGGGATGCCGTAACCCTAATTGCAGAATATTTGAAGGTAAGTGAATGACGATTCACTAATTTCCACCACAAAAAACAAAAAAGAAATTTAAGTTTTAAATCTATGAAAACTCCTAGATCCTTTGAGATTCATTGAACTTTCAATGGCATGTTTAAATCTCGATATGCCTCTCTAGTTTGTGACTGGGATGCCGAGGATCACAAAGCGGGTGTGAATAACCATGCAAACTTACATGGTGCTCTCACATGTTACAGTCACCTATTCGATGTGCCAGTAAACCACACACGATCCACCGAACTATGACAAACATTGAGTCACCCTTTGCTACCTTTGCTTAGAACCATTTAATGTGTTGGTAAACCACACACGCTCCACTAACGTCTTCGCAAGGGTACAAAGTGTAATTTCATGGAATTGCATCAATTCACTTTTGCCTAAGTAACTAAGATTGGGAATTTGAAAAACATTTAGTTACTTTACTAAATCATTATACTTATAATGGAAGGTATCGTCCTATCCTACCCGTTCGGCTAACAACCCTCCACTAGTCAAGAGTGCGGTGGGTAAGAGTGGATACCCATTCAAACGCCATTTTATAGCAAATTTCCTTAAACACCCCTTATAGACCAGCTTCGTGAATGAGGCCTACTAACGGTAAGACTGACTTTTACTCATACATATATATAATGTTAGACTTTTAATGTTATATATAGTATATGGTGTATTTTATACTTTCAAAATACTAGGTGGTCTAATTTAACAATTATACTTTTAATTCGATTAAATTGTAAACCTAAACTTTTATGGATTTATTAAACCTCTTTTAATTATACACCTTAATTAATTAATAAAACCATAAGGGTGTGATTTGAACTTTTTCAAAATAATACTAGAGTTTTAGAATTTAACATTCCTAATTAAACTTTTAATCAACTTTTAAATTCCAAAACTTGAGGGCAAGTTTTGAAACATTTCAACACATTAGGGTTTAGAATTTAAATATACATCAAAATTAAACCATTTAATAAAAATTTAAATTCCAAAACTTGAGGGCAAGTTTTGAAACCTTTTTCAAAACATTAGGGTTTCAACTATTTAAATTTCAAAACAACAAAACCTTTGGGTTCAAATTTAAACTATAAAACCTAAGGGGAAAATATGAAACTTTTCATAACTATAAGGATCAAATAAAAAATAATCTTAATTAACAATTAATCACATAATTATCCATATTTGATTTATTTAATGATTTCTTGCAAAACAATTTATCAATTTAGTCAAAATAATTAATCAATTATCACATAAGGAAACAATTATCTTATTAATTGATAAATATCTTCAATTAGATCAAGAATATAGTCAAATATATCATATAATCGGATTTATATTGATCTAACATGATAAGGTAACTATCCATAAGCAAAAACAACAAGAAATCGCGAAGATATCCCCATCTAACGAGTTGACTCGTCGAGTCAAGCTTGGACTCGTCGAGTCTGCATGGACTCGGCGAGTCCAGCCTCCAAAACACCAAAAATCGAATTTTTTGAACATGTAATGCATCAATACAATTGAAACCAGTCTAGGCTCTGATACCACTGATGGGTTTTGGTCATAAGACATCCTATGTGCTCATACAAACCCTAATGCTTGGATCTAGGTTTCTCTATTGTACATGCAAGTTATCCAAGACTATAAACCCTAATTCTAGCATATGGAAATCGATATTAACATATAATTAGGTTTAAGATGTTACCTTGATTGTTATGTAGCAATAACAATCCCAATTCCTCCTTGAATTGACTTTGGAAGGCTTAGAGTCACAAGTGTCACTCCTCTAATGGTTCACAAACACCATAAGCAAGAGGATGAAGAGGAGAGAGGATGGAGGCTGCCAAAACCGTGTGAAAACCCTAGCAAGAAGCTTGTCCACGTTTTTGGTCCTTAAGGGATCTATATATAGTGAGGTAATTAGGGTTATCTAACATGGAAACCCTAATTTGGATGCTTAAGCCCTAAGCAACCCATGGAGCCTTTTCCATAAGGCCTTGGACGATTTCATATGGGCTTCCCCATAGAATTCTTCCACCTTATAATAAAAGGCAATCCATGGCCCAAATTGCAATTATCTTATAATTACAATTTCAGTCCCTTAAGTTTAATTAATCTCTTTTAGTCACAAAACTAATTACCAATTAATTATTGACTAATATTAATTAAACAATATGATTTCTCCTTTAATATATTATTCCCATAATATATTAATAAATCATATTTAATTCTTTCTCTCCATAATTGATCCTATCAAGTTGCTTTGGTGAAGGCAACCCAAAAGGACCATGCACCATCGGGTCAAGTACATACCAAAATAGTTATGGACTTAGACACTAATCCAACAGGAGGTTCACTAGGGCCACTCCAGAGGAAGAACGCATCCCAATTGGAGCTTATGTTAGAGCATCAGGAGATGTACCAGAAACCCCACTGATCCCAAACGCTAGTCTTGGATGGGGCCAAGGAAGAGGTAGGGGTAGAGGAAGAGTCCGAGGAGCTGTTACAGGGCCGATACCTGTACAATCGGCCCATGGTAGCTCCGGATCACACCGTGGTTGAGGTCGAGGTCGTGGAAGGGGTCGTGCGGCAAACACGATCACTAGAGAAGAGTTGGCTGATGAGATTGCTCGAGCAATTCGAGACACTTTACCAGATGTAGTTGCTCAGGAACGAGAAGCAATAATAGGAGAGTTTGAAGGTAACTTGGGTGGAGGTGAAGACGACTACGAGTACAGTACACCAAATATGAGTTATGAACCAAGTATTGCACAACCCACAAGGCATCCTGGCAACCACAATCGGCGGGGTTATAGTTACGAGATGTTCATGAACTGCAAGCCACCCATTTTTAACGGAGAAATTGATCCCGTTTTGTCATCAACATGGATCATGGAGATTGAGGGAACGTTCGATACTAGCAAGTGTGCGGATGAGGACAAGGTGATTTATGCTGCGACAATGCTAGAAGGGGAGGCAATACATTGGTGGGGCATGGTGAAGGAGGTTAGGGGGCGTGAGGCGGCAAGAACATGTCATGGGATGAGTTCCTAAGAATTTTTAAAGAAACGTTTTGCCCTCGTACAGTGGTTAAACAGTTGGAGGAAGAATTCTTGAGGTTGGAACAGGGGAATATGACTGTGCGAGAGTACACCACTAAGTTCACGGAGAATGCTAGGTTTGCTGAATTTTACGTTTCTATAGAAGAAAGAAGGGTGGAACGCTATATATGGGGATTAAGAACAGCTATCCGTGAATTTGTGCAAATTCAAAAACCGGGTACTTTCCAGTTTGTTGTTGATGTTGTAGAAGGTCACGAACGTGAGAAGAATCGTCAAGGTGAAGACAGGGCTTTGGGGAAAAGAAAATGGGATGGTATGAATAATGATTCGAAGAAAGGCAAGACTTCAGGGCAAGAACGTAAGGTTGATCAAAGCTCTAGAGTAAAGAAATGTCCGAAATGAAACCGTTATCATAAGGGGGAGTGTAACATGAATCAGAAAGTTTGCTACAAGTATGGGAAGCCAGGGCACATAGCCACAAAATGTAAGACAGGAAGGGTATGTTACGGGTGTGGATCCCCTAACCACATTAAGTCGGAATGTCCCCAGAGTAAATGTAACAACAATCAAGGCAAAATAACAGACAATCGGTCGGCGGATAAAAAGGCTGATGCTGGTAGACCAAAAGCTAGAGCTTTTCGCATGACGGCTCAGGAGGCTCAGGAGACCCCGGATGTGGTGACAGGTACTTTCCTAGTAAACTCAATTCATGCTAGGGTGTTATTTGATTTTGGTGCAAATAGATCTTTTGTGCTTACTACTTTTTGCAAAAAACTGGGTAGAAGTGCAAAGACTCTAGAACATGCCTTAGAAATTGAAACTGCTGACGATCATTGGGTAGTAGTAAGAGAGGAATATGATGATTGCTCTATCGAAATAGAAGGTGGTGTGGTACCGTTAAGATTATTACTTATAGCCCTAGGTGATTTTGATATTGTTATAGGAATGGATTGGTTGTCGGAAAACCAAGCTATCATAGATTGTGAAAATAGGATTGTTCAAGTTTGGGTGCCAGAAAAAGGAATGGTAAAGATTTATGGTGATCGGTGAGTTAAGGACTCTATTTTGATATCAGTGACCAAGGCAACTCGTTATCTTAAGAAAGGGTGTCAAAGTCATTGGTCATATGTTCTCGATGCGAAGCAGGACAAGCCTAAAATAACACATATACCAGTTGTACGCGAGTTCCAAGATGTGTTCCCTGATGACCTAACTTGCTTGCCACCGGATAGGCAAGTGGAGTTTCGAATCGATCTTACCCCAGGAGTAGCACCGATAGCTCGTGCGCCCTATTGGTTAGCACCAACCGAAATGAAGGAGTTGATTGCTCAGTTGCAAGATTTACTGGACAAGGGTGTTATACGGCCCAGTACCTCACCGTGGGGTGCACTAGTACTGTTCGTTAAGAAGAAGGATGGGACAATGTGAATGTGCATTGACTACAGGGAGTTAAACAAGGTGACTATAAAGAACCGATATCCATTACCGATAATTGATGACCTATTCGATCAACTATAGGGGGCAAGTTACTTCTCAAAGATCGATTTGCGGTCGGGGTATCACCAACTGAAAGTCAAAGAAGAAGATGTGTCGAAGACAACCTTTCGAACTAGGTATGATCATTACGCGTTTTTAGTAATGCCATTTGTTTTGACCAATGCTCCAGCTGCATTCATGGATCTGATGAACCAGGTGTGTAAACCATACCTAGATAAGTTTGTAATTGTATTTATCGATGACATCTTGATATAC
Source organism: Lactuca sativa (assembly GCF_002870075.4). NCBI lineage: Eukaryota > Viridiplantae > Streptophyta > Magnoliopsida > Asterales > Asteraceae > Lactuca > Lactuca sativa. Next base: position 208,962,420 of record NC_056630.2, on the reverse strand, counting down.
TCTAAAAGTAAGGCAGACCATGAGCAACATCTGCGGCTAACACTTAGTTTATTGAGGAAAGAAAAATTATTTGCCAAATATTCGAAGTGCGAGTTTTGGCTTCGAGAGGTCTATTTTTTTGGACATGTTGTAAACGAACATGGTATCAAGGTGGACCCAACAAAGATTGAGGCGATTGAAAAGTGGGAACCACCAAGGACCCCATTAGAAGTTCGAAGTTTTCTTGGGTTGGCAGGATACTATAGAAGGTTTATACAAGACTTCTCGTGCATAGCTGCACCGCTAACTACCCTGACAAGGAAAAATGTGAAGTTCGAATGGAAGCCAGAGCAAGATAACGCCTTTAACGTCTTAAAGGAAAAATTTAGTGGTGCACCAGTATTATCTTTACCAGAAGGCAATGATGGCTTTGCTGTTTATAGTGATGCATCCAAGTTAGGTTTGGGGTGTGTTTTGATGCAAAACGGTAAGATGATTGCTTATGCCTCACGACAGTTGAAGGTTCACGAGCGTAAATACCCAACACATGATATGGAGTTGGTTGCAGTAGTGTTCGCTTTAAAGATTTGGAGACATTATTTGTATGGGACAAGGTGTCAAATCTTCACTGATCACAAGAGTCTTAAATACTTGTTTGATCATAAAGACTTGAACATGAGACAACAATGGTGGATGGAACTATTAAAAGATTATGACTGTGAGATATTGTATCATCCAGGGAAGGCAAATGTGGTAGCTGATGCATTAAGTCGTAAGGAAAAAAGAGAACCACCTAAGATTCGAATGATGAAGATGAACGTAACCACCAGCTTACTAGATGATTTGAGAAAGAGTCATGAGGAGGCATCGGAGGAAGAGAAGTGGAAAAGTGAAGGAGTGGTGGGAGTAATAAAATCTTTGGAAAAGGATAGTCGTGGCTTAAAGTGTTTCCAAGGAAGGGTTTGGGTACCACGAGTGGGTGAAGTGCGTAACTTGCTTCTCAAGGAAGCGCACATGTCGAAGTACTCAATCCATCCGGGAACAAACAAGATGTATCAAGACCTACGAAAATCTTGCTGGTGGCCAGGGATGAAAAAGGATATAGCCTATTTTGTTGAAAGGTGTTTGACGTGCTTAAAGGTGAAGGCTGAGCACCAAAGGCCTTACGGTTAGTTACCGTCAATGGAGATTCCAGTGTGGAAATGGGATCACATCACAATGGACTTTGTGACTAAGTTACCAAGGACACCGAAAGGCTATGACGCGATTTGGGTAGTTGTGGATAGATTAACTAAATCGGTGCACTTCCTTCTGATTAAGGAGACATACCCGTTGGAGAGGTTAGCTAAGTTGTATGTTGATAAGATAGTGAAACCGCATGGAGTTACGTTGTCTATTGTTTCGGATCGGGATAGTCGCTTTAGGTCGACATTTTGGGGTAGCTTCCAACGAGAAATGGGTACTCGAGTGAAATTGAGCACGACATACCATCCGCAAACAGATGGGCAAAGCGAACGAGCAATACAAACCTTGGAAGATATGTTAAGGTCTTGTGTTATTGATATTGGAGGGTCTTGGGAAACTCATTTGCCGCTGATTGAATTTGCATACAACAATAGTTATCATGCAAGTATAAAAGTTACACCATATGATGCTCTGTATGGCAGGAAGTGTAAAACTCCATTATGTTGGAATGAGGTGGGGGAGAAACAGTTAGCTGGACCTGAACTTGTTCAGCAAACTACCGACAAAATCCAGGTGATTAGCGACAACATTAGGGTTGCTCAGGATCGGCAGAAAAGTTATGCAGATAAGTGGAGAAAGCCAATAGTGTTTCAGGTTGGTGATAAAGTTATGTTAAAGGTGTCCCCATGGAAGGGCGTTGTTCGTTTTGGTAAGCGGAGGAAGTTAAGTGCTCGCTACGTTGGGCCCTTTATAATTAAGGAACGAGTTGGGGAAGTAGCTTATCGATTGGAGCTACCAAGGGAAATGCAGGGCATTTCATAGCACGTTCCATGTCTCTAATCTAAAGAAGCGTCTAGCGGATGCCGCCATGGAAGTGCCACTTCAAGAAATTAAGGTTGATGAGAAGCTGCGATATACAGAAGAACCTGTCGTAATTATAGATCGAAAGGTCAGAAAGTTAAGGAATGTTGAGATACCGTTGGTGAAGGTTCAGTGGAGGTATCATAAGGGTTCAGATGCAACATGGGAGACCGAGCGAGATATGAAAACTAAACACCCTCATTTATTCCATTAATTCAAATTCCGATGACATAATTTTTCTAAGTGGGGGAGTTTGTAATAATTTATATCAAAATAAATAAAATAAAAATATGATAAGATTATATTAATAGAATAATGCTTAGTCATAGTTAATGATTCAATTAGGGGCAAATTATGGAGATTAATGTCTAAAACCGTCACTTTTAATGGGGCTGTAAATTCGAGCAAATGAAAGGGTTGCACCAGTTATAGACTTAGGTGGTATATATAGCTTGAAAAATCAATTGGAAACCCCACTGGAATTGCGAAAAAGGGTGAAGTATCGCCGAAGAAATCGGAGGTAGAACGTTGTGAAGGATTTCAGAGTTTTCTTAGAAATTAAGGTATGATTATTCGAATTAAGCTTGATATAGTTGCTTAGATAGATCTATATGCATGCTAGACATATTTTGGTTCAATCTACTATCTCAATTTCGTCCAACTAGAATAAATTTGACAAGTAATTTAATGGAACATTTTTTTGTAATTTGTTTAATCTAGAATGTATGGAGCAAAATTCAAATAACTAATTATGGAATATTGGTTAATAGAGGTGGAGAAAAATAATAGTGATTTTTGTTTAAATAATTGATGCTATTTTGGAAAAAAAAAATCACAGTTTCAGTAAGCTTAAAAGAGATGGTAGAAATAAGGAATAGGAAGTTGCGGGTAAAAAAGGAGGTGTCGTTGGGTCGGATAAAGTTATTTTCACAAATGGGTTAAAAGGCAATTTTGTCTTACAAGAAAAAAAAATATATTTCAATTTTCTTTTAAAAGGCTATGAGTCTATAACATTGATCAACTGGAAAAGGCGTGATGGTTGCACTCGACTTACTGTGTACTTTTCATTTTACAAACTTAAGAATATAACATTTCCTTTTTACAAGTATTTAGAATTATGGATTTACCCCCTGAACTTTTAAAAAATGTTATTCTTAGACTATGATAAAGGAAGTTAAATGTTTCATATATAACCCTCAGTTTTAATAATTTCCTAACTATTTTCACTGTATGTTTTGGACATACCTTAGTTTTAGCCCAACACCTTTGTATTCCACTTAAAGAAAAATATTATAAAACATTTTAGCTTCGAATTATTAAATTGTATTTTGGAGTAACATTTTAAAAGGAAATATTATAATTTTTTACGAAGGTATTAAAAAATAAAAAAATCATAATCAACTTCTAAATTTGCAATTAGTCGGTTGGATGAGACATGTGGACGATTGAACCAAAATATCACAGGATGTTTTTTAGGGTTATAGCCTCAGGAAAATATGTTGGTTAAATGTAGGGTGTGTATAGCGTGACAAGCCTTGGTTAGGATCTAACGCCAACAAGGTGAGTTTCGTATGAATTTTGTGGTTGTTTGCATGAAAAGCTGATTCTAAATTATTTGCAATTATATGTTACTATTGTTATTGTTATGCATATTTGTGTGAAATTTTGTGAATTATTTCATATAAAATGGTGAAAACGGTGGGTGGCATATATATAGGGAACAGGTGTATTTACACGGTCTTATTATTAGTCGTCGTACAGAGTGTTAGTACGTGGCGGAGAGTTTACGCTCTGTTTATCTAGCCGTAAGCGTATTTGTTGTGCCCAACGGAGGGACTTGTTCCATGGAAATGAGAGTAGTTCCCTAATGTTTCATTAAGGGTGGAAAGAAATGAAAAGAATTATATTGATAAATTGTTGCATTATTTTTATTTTATTGACATCAATATGCATGAAAATCACGAACTCACTAGGCCCTAGGCTTACCCATTAGAATTTTTAAATGCACGCAACCCAGTAAATAACGTAGCAAGTGACAGCGGGAATGGAAAGGATAAAGTTTAGACTTGAAGAAGGCAACAAGTTTTGAGGAAGACGTAGCACGCCAAGTGTTTACTTAAATTTCTACTTGCTTCCGCTATTATTATTAATAATTACATTAGTATTTGAATCTTGAATTTTGGAAGTTTTGAGACTATGTTAAGTTATATTGGTATTTGAAATTTGGGGCGTTACAGTCATGGCCAAGTCTCTGAAGCCAATGTGTTTCGGTGTCCAGATTCGGTCGATGAGGAATAAGGCTCTGCCGCTCTTGACTTCCAAATTCTTCTCCATCCCTCGCAAGGATTCACCTGCCACATTTTCGGATTTCAAGGCTTCAAGTTGAGCCTCTTTGATTTTTGTGGACAGATACGAATGGATAGTCATAATCATTGATTGGACTCTTCGACCAGAATATTCCTTTCGACTTAGGCGTCTGCTACTACATTGGCCTTACCCGGATGATAATGAATTTCGCATTTGTAGTCATTGAGTAGCTTGACCCACCGTCGTTGTCTCATATTGAGTTCCTTTTGGTTGAAGATGTGCTGCAGGTTTTTGTGATCTGTAAAGATCGTGCTTTTTGTACCATACAGGTAGTGTCTCCAGATCCTCAGAGCAAACACAACTACTCCTAGCTCAAGATCGTGTGTGGTGTAGTTCACCTCATGTGTCTTCAACTATCTAGAGTCATAGGCGATGACCTTACCTCGTTGCATCAGAACACATCCGAGCCCTTGATTTGACGCATCGCAGTAGACTATGAAGTCTTTTATTCCTTAAGGAAGGGATAGTATCGGTGTGGTGCAGAAGGCTCGTTTCAACGTTTGGAAAGCCTTCTCTTGTTTCTCTTCCCTGTCAAAGGCCACGCCCTTCTGGGTCAATGTTGTAAGAGGCTTCGCAATTCGAGAGAAGTTCTGTATGAATCTTCGGTAGTAGCCAACAAGGCCTAGAAATTGACGAATTTTGGTAGGCATCTTTGGTGTTGACCAGTTCTCAATGGCCTTAATTTAGGATGGGTCCACATGGATTCCTTCTTTACTAACCACGTGTCCTAAGAATTCGAATCTTTGGATCCAAAATTCGCATTTTGAGAACTTTGTGTAGAGCTTCTCTGATCGTAGTGTTTCCAAGATCAGCCGCAGGTGTTTACTATGATCTTCCTTTCTTCGGGAGTAGATAAGTACGTCATCTATGAATACAATGACGAACTGATCCAAGTAAGGACGACATACTCTATTCATTAAATCCATGAATACTGCGGGCGCATTTGTCAATCCGAATGGCATCACTACAAACTCGTAGTGTCCGTAACGAGTTCGGAAGGTTGTCTTCGGGACATCCTCCTCTAACACTCACAACTGGTGATACCTGGATCTCAGATCAATCTTTGAAAAGTAATTCGCCCCTTGCAGTTGGTTGAACAAGTTGTGTATGCGAGGCAGAGGGTAACGATTTTTAACCGTTAGCTTGTTGAGCTCTCTGTAGTCGATACACATACGAAACGATCCGTCTTTCTTCTTTACGAACAAGACCGGTGCTCCCCATGGTGAGAAGCTTGGTCTAATGAAGCCCTTGTTGATTAGTGCGTTAAGTTGACCGAACAGTTCCTGCATCTCGGCTGGTGCTAGACGATAGGGCGATTAGGCTACTGGGGTAGCTCCTGGGACTAAGTCGATTTCGAACTCGACTTGTCGTTGTGGAGGTAATCCCAGTAGTTCTTCTGGAAAGATGTTGGGAAAGTCACATACTACGGGGATGTTCTTCAGGTCTTTGGTTTCTTGGTTCGTATCAACAACGTGTGCAAGGAATGTACGATATTCCTTACGCAGGTACTTTTGAGCTTGAATACTTGAAATGATGCTAAGGCTTGTGTCGGGTTTGTCGTGGTAGATGATGATAGTTTTGTTAGGTGGAAGATTAAGACATACGCCCTTTTCGTAACACATAATGTCGGCACGATGAAGACTCAACCAATCCATGTCGATGATAACGTCGAAGCTTTTAATCGAGACGCACATGAGGTCGATCGGAAATGAATGGCTATCTAGAGTTAGAGTACATCCTATGTATATACTACTAGTGCTCCCAGTCTTCCCATTAGCCATTTCTATAGTGAATGGTTCTTTAAGTGCGCGTGGTTGTTGTTTAAGTAAGCGTGCAAATTTCTGGTTTACGAAACTCCTTTCTACCCCACTATCAAATAGTATGCATGCATAAGAGTTTTCAAGGAGAAACGTACCGGTCACCACCTGTCACACCCCAAAACCGATAACGGCGGAATACGTTTCGGGGTGGATGACGTAGTGAACAGTATCATCACAATTGCATAATAGTAGAAACAAGAATCATACAACCATAGTATTACATAGTGAATTTAATTACATGCGTGTTTTGTAATGTTTAACCATCACTCAAAAGTAATTCAAAAATAAGAGATGGGTCTTGTGTACTCCACCTTCTCCAAAATACTGCGTCTGTACCTGTCTATCTTTGACCTGAAGATACAAGTTATTTTGAAAACAATTATCAGCATAAAGCTGGTGAGTTCATAAGAGTTTAGTGTGAGTTTTTGTATACAAAGCATTAGTGTTAAAAATGTGTCCTTTATGTTCATAAGTAGTAGAAATTTAGAAAATCCCATATTTTCCAGGAAATACATTGTAAGTGACAATCTGTGAAAAGTATGCCTTCTTTATCTCTTTGAAAACAATTTATTGTAAAAATTCTTTGGCAAATCTCCAAATAACAAATGTGACAGGATAAGTTAAGCCCGTGATCCATGATAGAGGTGCGAGCTTCCTTTAGTGATAGATACTTACTTACTTCGGGATGTGGTTTAACATTTAGTGTAGTATTTTAGTGTAGTTGTAGGGTATTCCTTGTAATTTACCAATAGTGAGAATAATAGAGAATCCCATGACCTTCCCGGTCATGCACAGTGTAGTGAAGTAGTGGCATCCCTGGGCCTGTACGGCGCGGACTGAGTTAACAGTCGGGATGTAATAGCGTCTGCCCCCGTATAGATCTATACATGTAGAGTCGTCTCCTGCTGGAACACTCTGGGCGTAGTGAATAGCAAATAGAGTATCTCGTAGCGTTTTAGTGTATTATTGTTTGTTTAGTGTTTTCTCTATGGTTATAGTGTGGAAATCTTTTAGTATTGGTCATAGTGCATTCTCTTACTAGTGTACCGTCTAGTAATAGTGAGTATTATAGTGTAGATAATAATAACTTTAGCGAGTAGTAGCGGTAGCGACCCTAACCATACCTATTATGGTTATCCTAGTGGGGATGTTTCTTAGCATGTTAGTGACTTTAGCATTAAGTGAGAGTAGTAATATTCGTATACCATACTGATATACAGATTATATAAGTAAGAAATCAACGACAGTCGGACGGATAACTACTACCCTAAGCCCACAATCAAACAAGAACAGGAAATAAGGCGAGATATCGGTCCTAAGTCCTCCAAGTCTTATTTATATAAATATATCAGAGTGGTTACATTTTCTAAGCAAATTGATTAAATAAAAGTATTTTTCCAAAAGAACATATAAATTCTGATTCACTGTCTAAAAATAGTTTGAAAAGGGTAAAACCCGTTTTTAAGGCATAGGGACAAATCACATGTGATTTGAACTAAGGGTAGTGAATCACATGTGATTAATCCTTGTAACTCGGAATTCGTTCTGTAAAACTTTGCATAAACATTTATAAGCAACTTGTATCTCCCCCCTAAAACATTTAAAGCATTTGAAAGGTTCATTAAGAGGTATGAACTCACCTGAAATCGCGGAAATCGGGTGAATCGGGTAAATCGGGTAAATCGGGTAATAGTGTCGATTGAGCGTTTGGTACCAAATAACCACTTGAGCACCTTTTAGGACCCTAATGTCATATGAAATATGTATTTTACAAGAAGTTAATCATCTTATGCTTTTCATTAGAGAATTTGGACATTCTAGTGTCGTTTTCGGGGTTTTAAGGCCTAGAATGGGTTCCCGGGAGTGGTACAAGGCCATGGATGATTTATGGGAGGGTCCATGAGTTCACTTTCTTAGAGTTTATGGCCTAGAAGTCACTCATTGGGAGTTTACGGCCGTAAGCCCCCTAGGCTTGGCCGTAAACTCTTGTGACACTCCAAAATGTGTGTTTAGGGCCTTATCTCACTTCCTTGATTTAGTGGTGTGTGTTATGGACCAAGAGGGAAGGATTAAACATCCTAATTTGTGACATTTTTGGGGATTTTACGGCCAAGACTTGTTCTTGGGCCGTAAACTCCTATAATTCCTTCAAGATGAAGGTTTTACTTGTACAACATGGTCCCAAATGGCTTAGAAAAATCCTAGAAGGTCCTATAGTGAGTTTGGAACAATTTGGCACATATTTATGGGGAGTTTACGGCCCAAGAACATCCTTGGCCGTAAACTCTTCATTTGGTGTCAAAATGAAGTGTTTAATGGTACAACACACTTCCATAGGCCTTAGATAAATTCCTTTCATGCATTAGGGTAGTTTAGGGGCTTGTTTGACACAAAAGTTTGGGTGTTTACGGCCCAAGCTTAGCCTTGGCCGTAAACTCCACTTTTTATGTTCAAATGATGATGTTTAATGCCTTTAAGCCTTCCTTGTTGTCAAGTCTAAATTACTAAACACCCTAGAAGAGTTTTTGGAGCCTTAAACATGGATTTGTGGGGTGTTTGAGGTGTTTACGGCCTAAGCACATGCTTGGGCCGTAAACTCCTTTTTAAGCATCATTTTCTTGTGTTTTAATGTCCAAACCCTTCTAGTTATAAGCCTTAATTAGTATACTAACATACAAGAAGGAAAAACTTGGTCTTTGGCTTGGATTTGGGGGTTTACGGCCTAAGGAGCTTCTTAGGCCGTAAACTCCTCTTTGAACCTTGATTCCTATGATTTTTGGCCCTCAAATTCAATGAAGCATGTCTAGAATAAGATAGAGGATGAGTACTTACGTTTGGAAGTCGGAAATTAGCGGAATCGGGGTCGTTTTTGAGTCTAGAGAGAGAAAGTAGAGAGAGAGAGAGTGGGTGTGTAGTAAATGAGTGTTCAAATGTTGTGCACACCCATTGCATATGTCTTGGGAATCGCACCCGATACACGGCTACCCGATGTTTAAAGTTACCCGGGTTAAAACTTTTTACCCGGGTGAAGTGGTTGGAAAGGTAATACAACTCTATTAGGTTAAACGGGGTTAACACATACGAGTTATATTTCTTATGATAATATTAAGCCATGCATAAATTTAGATATTCGGATATTGACGATTCCAAATATTACATAAAATAACGTATAGTGACACGTTCCGTTAGTGAAAATGGGGTTTGTAACGAAATTAGATTTGGGGTTGTCACACCACCATAGGGTCAGCAACTGCTTCCCCGTGGCCTATAGCCAAAACTCTTCCTGCTCCACTAGCATTTCCTTCCTTGGGGCAGTCCCTTTTGTAGTGGCCCACCTCACCACATCCATAGCATGACTGGGTCACACCAGTACCAGGAACCTGGTTGATTGGCCTTGTCGGGGACCTACAGAAGCGGACGGTGTGTCCCTTCTTGTTGCAGTTGGAGCACTGCAAGTCCCGACAGGGTCCATTGTGGTCGAAGTTGCATTTGTTGCACTTAGGCAAGTTTGCAGCATACTGCTTCACCGGAGCAGCAGCGGCGGGAGCTATCGCGGCATGAACCGCCACAATCTACTACTTTTTGGCAGCTTTTTGTTTCTTCTTGTCATCCCAGAACTTCCGCTTGTTGTCAGCGGCTTTGGAGGGTTCTGAGATTGCTAGGGTTGTTGTCATTGATGGGGATTGGACTCCATGATCTATGAGTCAATGTGCCAATCGCTTGGCACTGTCGAAAGTAGCGGGGTTTGAAGATAGGACATTTCCCTGATATGGAGGCACCAGCCCCCAGATGTACCTCTCGATTTTCTTTCCCTCGGTGGGAACCATGTTGGGACACAGGGTCAACAGTTCACTGAACCTGGTGGTATAGGCGACTATGTTGGAGCCCTTCATCTTTAGGCTCCATAGTTCCTGTTCCAACTTCGCCCCTCGGGCAGTATTCTTCGACCATAAGGTCTTTCAAGGTTTCCCAGCCCATGTCATTTGCCCCTATTAGAGTTAGGGCTTTGAAATGGCCATTCCACCACGTCAGGGCTTTTTCTTCGAAGGTACACATAGCAAACTTGACTTTGCTCGCGGCATGGTAGGAGAAAATCTCGAAGATCAACTCCGTCTTTTCGAACCATTGCGAGAGGGCAATGACTCCGCCAGTCCCCTTGAATGACTTTGGCTTGCAGTTAGTGAAATCCTTGTAGGAGCACTCTCTCGAGCGCACAAGGATTTCTCCTTGAGTAGAATGAACCGACGTTCCACCTCCGCTGGCACTGGTGGAGTGATACTGAGCCATGGTTGTTGCTACAGCCGCAACTACTGCAACATTCAGGGTTGCTGTATCGATTACCGGAGGAGGAGGTGGTGGTGGAGGTGGAGGATTATGCCTTGTTGATTTGCGAGGAGGCATCCTTCAACTATAAGTTTACAAAGATGAACACAATAGTAAGAATCAATTGTAAGCACATGCAATGAGAGTGACCCATGGACTAAATCGCCATAGTCCAATAGTTGAGTGAGTGTGTGTTTTGAAATAGCAGTATAGTAGGAGAGTAGAGAAACACAAGAGTACAGATTTTCCCAACGGATTAGATAACTGTCAATATTACTGGTATTATTGATGTAACAAGTTCAAGAAAATTGACCTAACAGTAGGTCTTACATCATACCATAAGGGAAAAAGGTTGACAATTTTTAGAAGTCTAGTTAAAGTACTTGAAAGATAGGAATATTTTATAGACAAGTGCTACTTAGAGCACGATTAGGGAAGGTTATTCCTTAAACCAAAATAAAATATGTTCTAGACATCTTCTACTGGCGACGAGAATTCCTGGGGAGAATCCTCATATCCGCCAGTTGGCTTACCACCTCTTGGAGATGTCGCTCGTGAGCCCTCTGACGAACTCGAAGTTCTATGATTTCGGCTCAGGATGCGGTTAACTGTTGCGCAGTGCCTCATTGTCTCTTCTCGTCCCTTCAACTGCTTCTTCCAAATGTCGAATGCGGACGGTGTTAACGCCTGAGTTGGCATCAATTTCCATGACCTGGTCGATGGCTGCTCGACCATGTTTGACATTACGAGCAATTCTGCGGACTATGACGGGCAGAGCTCGATCCGCAGAGCCACCTTCGCTAAGGTCGTAAAAGCTTCGGTACCCATAGTAAGGTAAGGGTTGACCCCATTCGTCGCTCCAATGATTCAAGTTTGTCGCCCACAAAGGTGTGGGGCCTGGAAAAGCTAGTATGGGGTTGTTGTTTGGGGCTTGACCTACTTGGGGTAGGTTGTTGACTTCAGGCTCAGAGTCAGAACTATCAGAAAAGCCTTCAGCATGATGATCATCCAAAGGGATTGGATGATCATCTTCTGGTTCTTCCTCCAGCCATCCAGTATTGCCTTCGTTTAGGAAGTAGGGGTCGCCGTTATGGAATCCAACCATGATATCTATGCGAGAAAAGGGGTATAAGAATCTTATAAAAATAAAAGTACTACTTAAGATAATTATAAGATGATCTTTACCACTTATTCCAATACTTGTATAGTGTATACCAGTTCTATGAAGTCAATAGTAGGATAAACCTTCGAATAGGTGACCCTAACTCCAAATCCACAACCAAACAAGGAATAGGAAGTAAAGCAAAGATCACAGATTCTAAGTCTATGACACCTTAATTTCATATAACCTTAGCGTATACACCTAAAAACTATTGACCTACTTGATAAAGACCTTTTTCGTTCTCAAATAAGTAATTATAGTGACACAAAATACTCCTATAGTATTTTTAGATTTATGTTCTGTTCTAATGTTTTCATTGTAGTAGTGTTGGTAAGTTTTTAGACTTGTTGCCATATCACAACTATTCTTGGGCATATGTTAATCACTCCTCGGACCAGCATAGTTGATCAGGCTATGCCACTCCCATGATTGACCATACATCCCCGAACTTACTTGTGATATTCAACAATCGTAATACTTTTGTTCTTGTCATTCTGACACTGATTTTAGTATGAATGCAGGTATGTATACTTAGCTAAATATTTTATTATTTAAAAGTATAAACTCTTGGTCAGAGTATTTTAATCCCATTGTGTTTATAGTTAGTATATCTTTTATGGGTTGATATACTAGATTCACTATAAACGATGCTTTGATACCAATCTGTCACACCCCAAAACCAAGAACGGCAACAACGTTATGGGGCGGAGGACGTCATGTACAGTATCACAACACAGAATAATAGTAAACAAGTAAACAACATCATCCATTGCGTTAATAATATAATTTTAATACAAGTGTGTTTTGTGGTTTGTAAGACACCACAATATGAATCAAAATAAAAGATGAGTCTTGTATGTGCTCCATCTTCTCAAAAGCTGGCCTCGATACCTGTCTACTGATGACCTGAGAATACAAGTTATTTTGAAAGAGTTTATCAGCATTAAAGCTGGTGAGTTCATAAGTATTTAGTGTCATAATTCGTATGAAAATGTTTGTAAGTGTTTGTATGTAAGAGTTTGTAAAATGTTTGTATCACTTAGAAAATCCTATATTTTCTATTAGTATAAAAGCAGCCTTCTACCAAGGCATAAAGTGTAATGTATGTATGTTCTTTGTAAAAGTGTGTATCTTTCCCAAATGTGACTATTATTAGTAAAATATAGTTTTTACATTACTCTTTATGTGAGGAGATCACAAAGTAGATGTAAAAGGGGAAAATAATGAAGTACTGTAGTATTATGATATTATAACTACTATTGTACTAACTACCTTAAGCCAATTGTTAATTAAGGTATAATGTGATGTAATTGTGGCCATACTTGATCGACCTAGTGGAATACGACGTTCGAAGACGTCACAAAGTTATGACATTCATCACCCAAAGACCTGCAGGTTCCACTGTAGCAACCAGCAAGGTGTAGGACGGTCATTCCAGTATAGATCTATACACGAATTCATGCTCTCCCTTCAGGAGACTCTAGATACAAGACGAGCCATGATCGAGATGCCATGCCCCGAGGTAGTGCCTCACATTTGTTGCATAGTGTGTATGTAGTGTATGTAATAGCGTAGTGTATGTCTTTCCTAAACCTCATGATAGTGAGTTCTCTAGTATGGTGTATAGTGTGTATGAATAGTATGTATTTAGTGTATGTTCTCTTTGACTCTCATTATAGTATGTTTAGTTGCATAATGTAGTGTATGTAGTAGTGTATTGTATGTAGTAGTGTAGTGTATGTATTGTTTACAATATGTATTGACTCATGTATGAACTGACTCTTTGTATGTTATATTGTACTAGAAGTAGTAAGTAGTATCACTAAACTATACCTATTATAGTTTACTAGAAAGATTGTTTGTATAATTGAGTGTATTGAGATAAGACAGAAAGCTTTTGTGTCTATACATATACACATGATATATAACTAAGGATCAAACGACACTCGGACAAACAATAGGGGACTCTAAGTCCACAACCAAACAAGGAACAAGAAATAGAACGTATTATCAGTCCTAAGTCCTTTAAACCTTACTTATATAACTATATATGTATTGGACATGATTTGGCAGTATATAAGTTTAAGGATTTTTTAAAGTAAAGATTTGGAAACTAAAACTAAGTTTTATAAAGAGTTTAACATGTAAAAGTGTTCAGAAATCATTTTGAAGTAGTTTTGTTGACAAGACAGTTTAAAACATAGTAAATCCATTTGTGTACTAATTATTAATCACATGTGATTGATATAATAACTAGTATGATTCAACTTGTTCCCCCCCCCCATAAAAGCATTTAAAAACATTTAAAAGGTTAATTAAGGGGTATGAACTCACCTGTAGTGAGTGGATTGTACGGAAGTGTTGGACAAGGTGCTAGGTGTCAAGTGAAGACTTGAACACACACAATGATCCTAAATAACATATAATAACACATATATGTATCCAGTTAGTCATTTAACAACTAATTAACTAAGTTAAGACACCTTAGGACATGAAAACACTTTGATTCAAGTGCTATAGGTACCAACGGCTTGCATGTAAAGGTTGTATGGCATTGCATTTGAGTTTATGGCCCAAGGACCACTCCTTAAGGAGTTTACGGTCTAAGGTCATTTCCCCCCACGAGTTTACGTTTGTAAACTCATGGTACTTAGTAACATTTGGTGTTTTGAGGTCTTATAAGTCATAAAGAAGTATCCTTACATGAAGTCTAAGCCTTAGGAGGCATTAGTGGCACAATGGTACCACTTTATAGAGTTTTCGGCCCATGAACCATTCCTCATGGGTTTACGGCCGTAAACTCTATGTGTTCATGGTATTTTTGATGTTTAAGGTCCTAAACACTTCAAGGAAGTGATCTAGACTAGTATCCAAGGCTAAGGAAGGGACTAGGGCTCACTTTGCCCCATCTATTAGGGTTTACGGCCCAAGAACATGCCTTGGCCGTAAACACCTTTGATCTTGTGTTTCTTTGTGTTTTCTAGTTGAATAGGAAGTGAAACAAGCCTTATAACACACTAGGGTAGGAATACTTACAATAAAAGAGCTTGAAAGGGTGTTCACGGCCCAAGAACACTAGTGTGTGTTCTTGGTGTTTTGAAGAACACTTGAAGATCTAAGTAAAAAATGAAGAATTCATGGATGAAATGGAGTATAAAAACTAGATGAAAGGTTATAACAACAAATCAAGAAAAGGAAACACTTACATTTTGGAAGATTGGAAGAAAGGGGTTATGATCCTTGAGAGAGAATGGTGGAAGTTCTGGAGTATGAAAGTTGGAGAATGAGAGAATGAAGAGTAAACTCATGCTATATGCATGAGTTTACAGCCCTAAAGGAGTTTACGTCCCAAACTCGATAAGTTTGTGTAACGCCCTGTTCTAAAAGTATTCGTTCGTGGATTTCATAAACCAAAGCTATGGGCGTTTTGGTCATTTTTAGGATGGGAATTTATTTTGAGAAGGTTGTGGGGCTGATATATATTGCTAGAAGCGTAGGGCTTCTCGCCACCTTTCCATGGATATAAAGTTCGTCGGGAACGGATCTACAATGAAGGAGTTGTAATACTTTGAAGATATTGACTTAATGAACCTTATGGAGAAAAGTTTGCATGGAAGGCCATGCATGCATGTTTGGAACACGCGTGGGTACGCCAGCATAAGCTGGGTTACGCCCAACGTACTGGGGCAACTTGGTCGCGGATGTTCAAGGAGTACGCCCAGTGTACGTGGAGGTACGCCCATCGTACGCTAAAAGTTATGAAACCCTAAATTTTGGATTGAGCACTATATAAAGGACATAATGGCTTCAACCCTAGCCCCCATATCAGCCTCCCTAACCTCAGAAGAAACCCTAGAGCGTTCTTACCCTCATTTTGTGAGATCTTGACCTTGTAGAACCCATTTTGGTGGTTTAAAGCTTAGAAGAGAAAAGAAGAAGGTTGGCAAGGAGGAATCTTGGAAGCTAGAGCTTATAGATCTGGGATAAGTGCTTCATTTCGGACCTCTTCAAGGTAAAAAGTTTTGAGCTTGATGATTAATATCATAGATCTCCTTTAGTTCAAGTTTATGGACTTTTTGGTCCCAAGATTGGGTCTTTGAGACTCCAGCACGTTTCTAAGACCAGGGTTGCCTCCCTTAGAGTCATATGAGTCCCATAAGCAGTAAAGTTCCAACCTTTATGGTCCTATTAAGTCCATGCATGAGATCTAGCCCCCTTATGGAAGTAGAAGAGTGTTTTGGGAGTTTGAGTTGGTTTGGGCCATATAAAGTCACCAAGTCAGTGACTTTATGGCTTAATACATGGAATAAGGCTTGGATCTGAGTTTGTAGCTTCTGAATTGGGGTATTAAGCACTTCTTAGAAAGTTGACTTAATGGGGTTGTACGTTGGGCGTAAAAGGAGGTACGCACGGCATACAAGCCATCAGCCAGTACGCTCAGTGTACCTAGAAGTACGCCCCGCGTACATTGTCAGGTTTGGGCCTTGAGTGTTTGGGCCTCGGTGTGGGCTGTGCTTTGGACTATAGGTCTTTGGGCCTTAGTGGGCCATCAGGAGTCAGTGATCATGGGCCAAGTATATGTGTTGGGCTTAGGGTAAGGCCCAATGTAGCAAAATAGGCCAATAGTGGGCTTGGGAAGCCTACTTAATGTTGGACCTTTTTATAGTATGTTTGGGCCCTAATTGTGGACCATTATGGGGTAGGGGTAAAATGGTAATTTTACCCTAAGAGTGATTATGATATTGGGCTAAGTGATATTGTGATCTTGGTAGCTCAAGGAGCCGAAGAAGCATAAATCAGGGAATTCCAGTTAGCAGCAGAGGTACCAGCAAAGTTCAGCAGTCCAGGTGAGTTTTCCCTTTGTGCGGATGGGTCTATAGCCACAATGCCGACCCGTGTAGTTATGAGGAGGAAGACCTGGGGGTTAGCCCTAGACATTGTATGCTAGTATGATAATCAGGACCAAGGTCCTATGTTAGCGGGCGGGTGCCTAAGGAACGGTTTACATGATAGTTTATACTTGTTGTCTGTGTGATTCATGTATGTGCCTGATAGGGAGGTGAGTGTGGGCGAGGTCCCGTATCTCACCAATTGTAGAGTGTGGATGGTGTTCCATATCTCATTAGCAGCAGAGCAAGGGCGAGGCCCAAGGTAGGAAGGGAGTGAGTGTGGGCTGGGCCCGTACCTCACTAGCAGGAGGAGCATGGACGGGGTTCCATGACTCATTAGTAACAGGACAGGGGCGGGGCCCGAGATAGGCGAGGCCTTATAACAGGAATCCAGTATTACATGTCCAGTTTATGTGTTATGATATGATTGTATGTTAGTATATGTTAGCGGGTGGGGCCCAGAGCCAGGCGAGGCCTAAGAGAAACAAATCTGTACACCGAGCGGGCTCGAAGCCAGGCGGGTCCTGTTGTAGCGGGCGAGGCCCGAAGTAGTGGGCAAGGCCCAGTATTTGCATTTTGCAGTATGTGTATGGTATGTGGTAGGTTGGGGAACTCACTAAGCTTCGTGCTTACAGTTTTCAGTTTTGGTTTCAGGTACTTCCGGTAGCGGAGGGAAGAGCTCGGGGTGATCGCATGGCACACACCATTGATTCGTCATCCTGGGATGTTTTACTCTGATAATGAAAATTTGTTTTTGGAATTAATACTCTGATTTATGTTATGGTTTATGATAGGACTTTATTTATGCTTTGACAATTATGTTTTGAGTAATGTTTTAAAAAGAAATTTTTAGTTGTAATTTTGGGGTCGTTACAAGTTGGTATCAGAGCCTTGGTTTGAGGGATTCAGACATACTCTCGGGTGTGTCTGAACTCAAACTAAGGGATTGGTATAAAAGTTTTCAAAATACAATGTTGTAAAAAGAGTTTGGAGAAAGAAAACAGTTTTAGAAAAGCAAAAAGAATTCAGAAAGAAAAGAATTTGGATAAGAGAAAAGGGTGTGGTGCATGCAATCAGCCAAGCTCAAGTAAGTACCCCAAAATACCCATACAAGTTTATGTTATGATTATCAGTTAATAGAATGGCATGCTAGTTTAGGACTAAGGATCTAGGGAGGATGCCTTATGTGCATGTTATATGTGCTTTTGAGCTGCATGATAGTACTGGTTAGATAGTAGTAGGATAGCATGTTCAGGTTATGCCTGAGTTATGAGCTTGTGTTGTATGCTAGTACATATTCTTGATATGGGATTATGATTGTTTGAGTATGTTATGGTTAGATTTTCCCTTGTCTGAATGCTGCTTGATTTGTGCATTGTGGGATTCTGAGTGATGGGAGTTAGCCATTAGGTGAATACGTCACGTCACACGTGATCAGGGTTGAATAATCTTAGAGTGCTGGATTTGGCCCTATTACGTAGCTCTTGTTTGAGTCTAACCGCTATAGGGACGAGTCTTTAACTCGAAGAATATTTGAGCCTCGTCACATGTGATGGTATTCAGGTGATGGCTAATTGGCATCACAAGGAGGCCTTCAGCAGCTGAGGATTGGTTTGGGTGGAGTCAAAAGTTCCCTAGGGTAAGCTTAGGATGAGATAGTGCTGGGAGCAATAGTAGTAGAAAAAGGGACCTGGTGGAGTCGAAGCAGTTCTTGAGGAAAGTACGGATAGATGTGGAAGGTAGTATGGGCCCGTACTACTGAAAGCATAGGATCCGTACTCGATTCGGGAAAGGCCGAGATGAGACCGGGAAACTTGTAGTGTGTGTGTATGATCCCTCAATAGTGATGAATATTCTGATAGTTACTGTATTATGTTTTCAGCATGGTGACATTGCGAGAGAGACCAACGGGCGGATCAGGCGCCAGAGAGGGATCAAACTCGGTTTCATGGGCCGAGCAGCTCGAGGAGCGTATGAGAGAGTTTGTATCAGCAGAGATTACGTGCAGCATACTAGACCAGACTCCTGTGATCTTTGGCACGGTCAAGGAGGGTATATTGGAGATCTTGGATGAGAGGCTGGGAGCCTTTCGTACCGAGATATTGGCTTTGATGGGAGCGCGTACCATGACATTTTGAGAGTTTAGAGCTTGCAGAGCACCAGATTATCATGGGGCTAGGGACCCCATTGCCAGCAGCAGGTGGTTGGCCGATCTTGCCAACGCCTTTCGTATGAGCCGGTGTCCTGAGCGGGAGAAGGTCAGACTCGCCTCCTGTCTTTTGAAGGACAAAGCGAGGGATTGGTGGGAGGAGATTGGTCATGCCATTGGTGATGATGCCGCGTTGGACGCGATGACATGGGGCGATTTCTCGGCTAGGTTCTGGGTTGAGTTTTCACCGATTATTGAGGTGAAACAGTTGGCACGAGAGTTTCAGGATTTGACACAGACTACTGAGACTGTGGCGGAGATCACCGCCAAATTCAGATAGAGGGCCCTCCTTGTTCTGCAATGTGTCGCGGACGAGGAAATGAAGAAGGCCCGATACCACGAGATGTTGAGGGATGACATCAGGGAGTTTGTGAGCAGGTCCAACTGCAAAACGTTGGAGGATATGATCGCTCGGGCTAGAGAGAGGGAGACTGATTTGGAGCAGATCCGAAAGAGGAAGCCGGATGAGGTTCAGGTAGCCACAGGTTCAGGCAAAAGGCCTAAGGGGTCATATTCAAGATCGAGGGATTACTAGAGTCGCGACCGATGCGGGAGGTGCGGCAGGACGCACAAGGGTGCGTGCAGGAATTGTAGTGGTGGAGATTCGGGCTGTTTCAAGTGCGGTCAGACTGGTCATTTTAGCAGGGATTGTACTACTACCACCACACATGGATCAGACCTGATATGTTTTCACTGCAGTCAGCGGGGCCACAAGAAGTCCCAGTGTCCGAGTTTGTCTTCAACAGGACGGGTGATGGCACCTGCCCCTACGACGTTGAGGATTATAGACGATCGTCAGGGCCGAGCAGAGGCGCCTGTGGTAGGATACAGGGCTTTTCAGATGACTACCATGGAGACGCGAGCAACATCGGACATTGCAGGTATGCGACTTTCATTCCATTTTCTTTATTCATGATTATATGGTTATGGTTCTGCATCGTTATTGGTATAAGTATTTTAGAATTGTGCGGCTTGCTTGTGATTTAGTTATATGTCATCTGTGTGCCTTGGATATTAAAATAGTAGTTAGCGATTGTGCCCTATTAGCGCCGGTTACTTAGGATGTAGTAGCTATAGCATGCTTATGTGGGACTTAGTAGTGTCCCACTAGATTCAGGAAGGTGTTATTGAGTGATGGATTGGTTGGATCCCTGGTTGTGGTAAGCTTGGGTTTATAGCAGAGTGGTTATTGGACGATCGGAAGGAGTGGGTATTCTATTCAAGCACTGAGTCGCGAGGTATTAGTAGAATCAAAGTGGGGGAGAACTCTTGGAGCATTCAAGGGCAGGAACACGCATATTCAAAATGAGTACGCGACCTCTGAGAAAGAAAGGAAGTAGCACGATGAATGATGGATCAAGGAGGCCCGTATCTCCTAATGATCAAGGTAGAAATAAGGAAAGGGTAGTTTGTTGAGAATAGTATGGAGTTAGCCTGCATAGCCCTAGAGAGGTGCGACCTTGGGAAAGGCCACTCTAGGATACAGTTGGGTGAGACCCGTGGGCGAGGCCCGTATGTGAATAACAGTATAGGTGAGGCCTGAGAGCAGGGTTGCTCAGTAATATGGTTTTGGGTGAGACCCGTGGGCGAGGCCCGTTAGATTATAGTACCACAGGTGGGACCTGGTAGGGACCTTAGGGTCAAGTTAGGTGATCGAGGATCCCATGACTGGGTGGCATAGTAGATAGGGCAATATAAGATAGCCGAAGTTTTTCGGAAATCGCTGAGAGCGACTAAGAGATTGTGTTGGGGCTAGCGACCAGTGGTAGCCGGTAATCCAGATGTTGATAGATTAGTAGGGACCAGGGTTGTCTCGGTTCATCCGGAAGGCGGATAAGGGACAGCAGAATTTTTAGTTAGTGGCAGTGATGATGAGAGGACTATGGTATAAGACAGCTAATTGACTGAGGGTACTACGCCTCTCATAGCAGGATTAAATAATCTCAGAGGGAAGGGTTCGACCCTGTTGCGTAGCTCTTGTTTGAGTCTAACCGTTGCAGGGATGAGTCTTTTACTCGAAGGATTATCTGATCCATTCGCTGGGAAGGATGGTTAGTACTGGAATATATCATGGTGAAGCTTTCAGTGGGTGAAAGTGACGTGATCGGCATCAGGAGTGGCCGGGATTGCAGTTTCAACGGGATATTTATCCTTGATGAAGTATGGAAAGGTTTGATGATCTTGGAACAATGCCTCCGGAAGTCCAATGGCAACGAAGGGTATAAGTACTCGGGGGGGGGGGGGGGTGAACCCCTTGTATGTCAAGTATAAGTACTCGGAAGTACCGATAGGATTATCGGTTGAGTAAGGATGTTACACTGGAGGATAGTAATGATCAAATTATTCTGAAGAAGACGTTTTAAAGAATTCGATCGGATGGGTGAGATTCATAGCTAGTGATAAAGCTGTAAGTGGTTTGTGGGATAGTTAGCCGTAACGGACTTCGAGGACGAAGTCTACTTTAAGTGGGGGAGAGTTGTAACGCCCTGTTCTAAAATTATTCGTTCGTGGATTTTAGAAACCAAAGCTAGGGGTGTTTTGGTCATTTTTGGGATGAGAGTTTATTTTGAGAAGGTTGTGGGGCTGAGATGTGCTACTAGAAGCGTTGGGCTTCTCGCCACCTTTCTGTGGATATAAAGTTCATCGGGATCGGATCTAGAATGAAGGAGTTGTAATACTTTGAAGATATTGACATAATGAACCTTATGGAGAAAAGTTCGCATGGAAGGCCATGCATGCATGTTTGGAACACACGGGGGTACGCCCAGCGTACTGGGGCAACTTGGTCGCAGATGTTCAAGGTGTACGCCTAACGTACGTGGAGGTACGCCCAGTGTACGCTAAAAGTTATGAAACCCTAAATTTTGGATTGAGCACTATATAAAGGACATAATGGCTTCAACCCTAGCCCCCATATCAGCCTCCCTAACCTCAGAAGAAACCCTAGAACGTTCCTACCCTCATTTTGTGAGATCTTGACCTTGGAGAACCCATTTTGGTGGTTTAAAGCTTAGAAGAGAAAAGAAGGTTGGCAAGGAGGAACCTTGGAAGCTAAAGCTTGTAGATCTAGGATAAGTGCTTCATTTCGGACCTCTTCAAGGTAAAAGGTTTTGAGCTTGATGATTAATCTCTTAGATCTCCTTTAGTTCAAGTTTATGGACTTTTTGGTCCCAAGATTGGGTCTTTGAGACTCAAGCACGTTTCTAAGACCAGTGTTGCCTCCCTTAGAGTCATATGAGTCCCATAAGCAGTAAAGTTGTTAATGCATGAGATCTAGCCCCCTTATGGAAGTAGAAGAGTGTTTTGGTAGTTTGAGCTGGTTTGGGCCATATAAAGTCACCAAGTTAGTGACTTTATGGCTTAATACATGGAATAAGGCTTGGATATGAGTTTGTAGCTTCTGAATTGGGGTATTAAGCACTTCTTAGAAAGTTGACTTAATGGGGTTGTATGCTGGGCATACAAGGAGGTACGCACCACGTACAAGCCATCAGCCAGTACGCTCAGCGTACCTAGAAGTACGCCCCGCGTACGTTGTCAGGTTTGGGCCTTGAGTATTTGGGCCTCGGTGTGGGCTGTGCTTTGGACTATAGGTCTTTGGGCCTTAATGGGCCATCAGGAGTCAGTGATCATGGGCCATGTATATGTGTTGGGCTTAGGGTAAGGCCCAATAATGGGATTGGCCCCAATGTAGCAAATTGGGCCATTAATGGGCCAATAGTAGGCTTGGGAAGCATACTTAATGTTGGACCTTTTTATAGTATGTTTTGGGCCCTAATTGTGGACTGATGGAACATGGACCTCCGGCAGTGCTTCTGGTCTTCTGCTACGGCGGAGATCTGCAAGTCACAATCAGGGAGACGCATTAGAGCCGTCCCAGGGACTGTGCCCCGGGAGCGGACTCCGATGGTCAAGTTAGATCAGCTAGAAGATCTGAGATGGTCCTCCATAGCTGGAGAGAACCATCTTGGTGCTGGTGGCTGACGGCGGCGGGTGCTAGAGCAGTCTAGGACACGCTAGTGGACCATACCTCATCAAGTCCCCCCAGTCTGGTGTTATTGGTATGCGGCCAATGACATCGGACTGGAACTAGTCATATAAACCAACAGGAGAGTCCCCAGCGAGGCTAGCAAGGTTGGCAGGAGAACGCCAGGCAAGGCTAGCGGGAGCGCGCCAGGCTAGGCTGGCATGCTAGAGCAGTCTAGGCTGCGCTAGTGGACCATACCTCATCAAGTCCCCCCAGTCTGGTGTTATTGGTATGTGACCAATGACATCGGACTGGACTTAGTCATATAAACTGGGCGTCGTCAAGTCCCCCTAGTCTGATTCGATTGAGTTGCTGACAATCGGATCGGACTAGTTAAAGCACCAAAGCATTTAAATAATAAAGAGAAATGACCGAACCTCGCCCATGAAAGCCGTGGGGTTATGCGATGAGCCAAATGCTGCTTGAGTTGATTTGATACTCCTTTATTGAGAGGAGTGTGAGCCGATCGGTGAGATGCAACATAAATGTTGTTGCGATCGTGCGGACCGAGGCTGCTACAGAGTGTTACGCGACACTGATGTCGGTGGAATGTCGGACTGGGGTAGCTAAGAAGCGTAATCTTGCCATTCAGTCCCTGAGACTATTATCCGACGTGATTGTTGTGGTAGCCATGTGAGATGGGATGTCACCAGTAACCATATACATAGTCTGCATTGCGGCGTACCACCCCTACTCCCCCCCCCCCCCCCTTTCTTAGAGGAGGCGAGGAATAGATTCCGGGAGCTAGGCGACTAGGTTGCTAGCGAGGGTCATGTAGTAAGACTATTGTCGATAGCCAGACAACAGAATTGTTGAGGGATAGGCAGTGAGGCTGTAGGTTGGGGTTGCACAGTGAGACCATTTCCGAAAGCCAGGAAACAGAGATGTTGTGGGGTATACGACGAGGCTACAAGTAGGGTTACACAACGAGACTGTATCCGAGAGCCAGGAGACAGAGGTGCCGTAGGGTCATAGGTAGTAGGGCCGTTGTCGGGATGACCTTCTTGCTGGAGAGTATCTTCACTATAGCAGGTTGTAATGTGGATAACACTTCATCGATCGTCCGAGCACAAGAGAACCATGGTGACTGGAGGTGTCTTGCGAGGAAGCATCGCGTATAACAGATCGGGTTTGGCTGCTAACGATCGTAGATATATCACGTGGGAGAGCTTTGCGTGGAATGGATCGGGCTTGGCTGCCGACAATCGTAGATAAATCACACGGAAGAGCATCGCATGGAATGGTCGGGGCATGTTGCTATACTGGAGTCAGGCTGAGAAGCCAGGCGACTTGAGGCAAGGGTACTGAACCTTGCATGCGGGGCGTGCCGCTATAGTGGAGTCGGGCTGAGAAGCCAGGCGACTCGAGGCAAGGGTGTTGAACCTTGCATGCGGTCCGTGCCGCTATAGTGGAGTCGGGCTGAGAAGCCAGGCGACTCGAGGCAAGGGAACTGAACCTCGCAGGCGGAGCTTGCCGATATAATGGAGCCGGGCTGAGAAGCCAGGCGACTCGAGGCGAGGGTGCTGAACCTCGCATGCAGAGCTTGCCGCTATAATGGAGTCGGGCTGAGAAGCCAGGCGACTCGAGGCGAGGATACTGAACCTCGCATGCGAGGCTTGCCGCTATAATGGAGTCAGGCTGAGAAGTCAGGCGACTCGAGGCGAGAGTACCGAACCTCGCATGCGGAGCTTGTCGCTATAACGGAGTCGGGCTGAGAAGCCAGGCGACTCGAGGCGAGGGTACTGAACCTCGCATGCGGAGCTTGCCGCTGTAATGGAGTCGGGCTGAGAAGCTAGGCGACTCGAGGCGAGAGTACTAAACCTCGCATGCGGAGCTTGCCGCTATAATGGAGTCGGGCTGAGCCAGGCGACTCGAGGCAAGGGTACTGAACCTCGCATGCGGAGCTTGCCGCTATAATAGAGTCGGGCTGAGAAGCCAGGCGACTCGAGGCGAGAGTACTGAACCTCGCATGCGGAGCTTGCCGCTAGAATGGAGTCAGGCTGAGAAGCCAGTCGACTCGAGGTGAGGGTACTGAACCTTGCATGACTGGGCGTAGCACCCTACAATCTATGTGTCTAGCTCATGTGACCAGTCTGGTTTAAAGCGGAATGGTACCTGGTGCTTTGCTGGATCTCTAGTCATACTAATAATTGATGCATCAGTGTCTTGGTTGTTTGCGGAGAGCTATGTGGCAGTGCTACCTAGAGCTCGATAGTGCAGCTACTGTCAAGTGGTGCGTAGCGAGACTGCTGTCAAGAACTGGTCCGCAGGGCCACTAAGGTCCGGGGAGCGAGCTGCTAGCGATAGGTTGGTAGCGCAACCACTGAAAGCTGGGCAACGAGACTACCGAAGGTTGAACCATGAGGATGTTCTTCCGATCTAGAATATCAATGTCACCCCGAGTGCACTATCATGCATAGCATTAACTTTTCATGTACTTTAACTCTGCCCCTTCAGAATCACTTATGCATGGTGTCGTACCAACCCTATTCCCCCCCCCCCCCCCCCTTTTTTTTTCTTTAGAGGAGGCGAAGAAAGAGAAAATATGGATGTATAACTGCTGAAAGCTGAGATACATAGCTGCTGGAAAGAGCTAGGTGATGCAAGTGTTGACAAGAGCTTGGTAGTGCGGCTGCCAAGAGCTGGACAGCACGACTGCGAGATGTTGGCCAACACGACTGATGATGGATGAGTAGCGAGATACGGCTGCCAATAGTCGGGCGGCCGGTTGCTGAGGGTTATTCCGAAAATGCTTCACAAGTAGTAGTGGTGCACTACTATTCCCCCTCCCCCCCCCCCCCCCCCCCCCCCCTTTTTTTTAAATATTGAGCATGTTCTGAAATGTATTTTCTAAGCGGGGTTGGGGGCATGCTAGCGTTAAATTGTTGGTTATTGTCATTGCAAATAGTGGCCCATTAAGATGAAGGACTCATGTAGGATAAGCCCATATTGCTAAAATAAATTCGGGAGCTCATTTGACTAATAGATTTTTTTTTACTTCAATTGGTTTGATTATAGCCTCTACTAAAGTCGGATCCCAGCACTTGAGCGTTGAGTGGCTAATCTTTCTTTGTAGAGTTAGCCCAAATAAAAGGTGGTTCGTGAAAAATGCTTAGATAAAGCCCAAGGTAATTTGATGCGGCTTATTCGAAAGTTGGAGGCCCACAATAAATATGTGAGTCAGCTTATTTATTTTATTCATTGTTCATTAATCAGCCCGTTAGAGATAACCAGCCCAATGTGAAATTGTTGGTGCTTCATGCGGGGTGTGGGCCAGTGCCCTAATTTCTTTGTGTCATCTGTGTGAAACGATGGAACCACTATGCGCTCACTGGACAAATAGATGAAAAAATTGCATCGGACCTTATGCTGATGGATTGACAGTGATGGTGGTGAAGCAATAGGCTAAAATCGGCTGTGCAAGGAAATCAGGGCTTTACTTCGTTGGGGACATTGTTCTTGGCTGGAGACAACCAGCGATTTGGAGTAGCTCGCTGGTAACAATCGGGCAGCGTTGGAACATCGGTGAGCATGCTGGTGGGTGCTGAGGGCCGATAACCCATGGCCTAATGATCCTTTGTTTGCTCTTCACCGGATTCTGTCACTGCAGAATGCTGGCTGCAGAGGAAGACAATGTTGAACGAGGTCGTTTGCAGGTGGTCTTCACCGGAGTGTTGTAGCTTCGGTGGTTCACGCTGCTGGCGATGCTTCATCGAGTTCGTCGGCTGGAGGCGATCGACGATGTGGGTCTGATTCCCAACGATGAAGTGGGGAAATGGGGGTCGTGGTCGATTTCGTAGCTAGAGCGATTGTCGGTTGTTTGTCGATCTACTAGTCGATGATGGTGGGAAGTAGCAAGTGGCGATGGGCTTTGCCGGCAACCTTGATTTGCAGTGCCGCTAGCAGGCCACCGCTTATTGAATCCGATTGGAGCAACAGGTGGTGACTAGGATGGTCGGAGATGGCAGCGGTGCTTCCACCGTCGGGGTTTGCAATTGTGAATGATGGTGCATTGCTGGTTTTGAACTCGGCATAGGCAGGAAATAAGTGGCCCGGTATGCACAGGTTCATCGGAGCTGTAGATTCTTCGCCACCTGTGCTGAAGGTGGGCAGCTGCTTCTAGGTGTGTTTTGTTGGGACCGATGGCAACCAGCTTGAGGCGTGCTGCTAGAGTCGCGGCGGTGAAGGGGCGACTAAGTCTTGATTTGGGGATCTCTTTGCCTGCCCGAGGAAGTGTGCTGAATGGGTGGGTCCCGACTCTTTTGTTTTTTCTAAACATAGGGGATTGGACTATGTGGGATCCAGCTTTGTTTCTCACTGTTGTAGATAGTTATGTCCCTTGTCTTGTCATTAGTCTGGTGCACTGTGCACCTTTACCCCCCTTTTTTTCATTTGCAGAGCTCATTCTTGTAATATTTTGTACAATAAATATGAGCTGTAAAATTTTATCTGTGTATACATCTTTTCATTTCTTTGCGTAGAAATCGCTTTCCGCCTCTCTTTATTTTTTTAAAACCATTTACTGGAATGGTAAATGAAACATGAAGGTTACTTTGAGATGGGTTAAAAATGAGTAAATGGTGGGTGAAAAGCATACAAAATTCTCAGACGAGAGTTCTGAAAATTTAAGAACATACAAAAGTTCATTTATTTCTACTTCAAGTTTCAAGATTTCTCCTCCCATCTCTTTTTTTTTGAAGGTTCTGTAAAATGCACAAGCCATATGGTTGTGTGTACAAATAGTTGTTGTAGTGGGAGTGAAGATGCTCACAGAAAATCTTTACTAAAAACGATTTTCTTACAATAATATGGACTAAAGTGGGATAAAACTCATAAAAATTTATTTTCTACTCAAATTTCTGGAAAGACATCAAAACATAAACAAAACGAATCTGAAAGTTTTTTTTTAAATATAAACTTTCTTTTCTTCTTCAGCTTGCTCAACAAGCTATCAAGATGTAAGCAAACAACAGATCTGTAGGAAATTTTCGTTTTTCTCTCAAAACTTCTAAAGAAAGCACCAAAACAACTCATATAAACTTGTACATAAGATTTTGCAAACTGATGGTGGTTTCTTGATAACATAAACTGAAAGTAAAGTAGATAATTACAAAAAAATTCTTCAACTCTCAAGTTGCTTGGATAAAACACCCAGATATGAACAAAGACGAAGAAGAGCTCCTGAGAACTTCTTCTTTCCCCGAAAATATGATTAAAACGGGTCTGAGTTGGTGTTTTGAAACTTGAGAAATGATTATGTAAACAAAAATTATCAAATCCAGAGATCTGATCTAAAAAGAAAGTAGATCAACAGATCTGAAGAAAAACTTATAAAAAATTTCTTTTCTCTTCATCCTACTCAAGAAACCCCCAGAATATGAACCAAAAATGATTCTAAGAAGATTTTGCAAACTTGGGGAGTGTTTGAGTGAAGGAAATCCTATAGATCCATATATCTGAATTAAAAAAAAACGTGATGGATATACAGATCTAAAAGATGGTGAAGCATTTTTGAACAGATCTTGGCAAAAAACAAATAGATCTGAACAAATGGTACTAGAAATTAACAGATCTGAGGAAACCCGAGATGGAAACACATCAGATCTGAGGGAAGACAAGCTTGAAAGCGACTGAGGCTTTTGCTACTTGCTCAAGTCCGGGATAGCGCCAAATGATGGAACATGGAGCTCCGACAGCGCTTCTGGTCTTCTGCTACGGCGGAGATCTGCAAGTCACAATCAGGGAGACGCGTTAGAGCCGTCCCAGGGATTGTGCCCCGGGAGCGGACTCCGATGGTGAAGTTAGATCAACTAGAAGATCTGAGATGGTCCTCCATAGCTGGAGAGAACCATCTTGGTGCTGGTGGCTGACGACGGCGGGTGACGGCTGAGCCACCCGGCCGGAGTATAGTGGCGGCTGAGCCATGGGGGAAGTGATGGGTTTTGAGCATTCTAACACTTTCTAAGTGTACATGCAACCCTAATAACCTTGGATCTATGTTTGTCTAATTATCATGCAAAGTTGAATTCCAAGGTTATATTCCTATCTAGCATACATGGGGAACAATTTTAACTTGAATCATAGATAGAATAACTTACCTTGTTGTTGATTGTGTTCCTTGAAACCTTGTGAGCCTAGCACCCCAAGTGTGATGCCTCAAATGCTTCACACAACACCAAATGCTCTTGGAAAGACTCTTGAGATAACACACACTTCTCAAAATCGGCCAAGCCCTCTAGTTTCTTATGTCTAGCCGATTTTGGTGGAGAATATGATTCTTATATAGTGTTGACACATCTAGGGTTAAACCATGTAAACCCTAATGTGTCATGACTCTTCATTTCCATGACCCATGGGTTTGTAACTCCCATGGAGCATCCAATGGGTAGAACCCAACTTGATAATCCATGGAGCCTTTTAGCCCACTATACAAGATATGGATGATTTACATAACCAACCCATATATTTAATTAGTTATCCTTTGATCACTTAATTAATTCCAAATTAATTCTTTGATCAACTAATTAAATAATATTATTAATATATTAGAACTTATAATATATTAATAATCTCCAAGTGTTATTTCTCTCATTTAGTCTATCCAATTGCATGGTGCCATGCAACCCAAATGGACCATGCCGGGTCGGGTCAAGTACAAGCCCGAAATAGTTATGGACTTAGACACCTTATCCAACAGTCTCCCACTTGGATAAGTCTAATAACTATATCTCTAGTACTTCAGGAACCGATCGGCAATCGTAGCTCTTTCAAGGTCTCTCGGAACTGAGAAGATGATGATACGCCATTTAAGATAAGTGATCATATAATCCTCTGTTCTAGATATCAGCCGGACAAATACATGGAACATGTCTTGCTTATTGTCCAGCATTTGTTTCCCGATTTCCGATTTGTTTGACATAGAACTTAATTGAACACATCAACTTAGTTCTGACCGGGCCCGGTACATGGGTCAAAACAAAATCATCGAGGGGCCCAGATACCAGCTTCTAATCCAAGAAGGAACAGATAAACTTCGACTCATATGTTTGTTCTACCACTTATTGAATTACACACAAAAGTACGTTTTATAACATTGAGTTACCAATGCGGTTTCGTACAGTCAATGCATAACCAACTTGTAAGTAACAAATCATATCTCTAGGTTTGAAGACTTATATGATATTACCGTCTCACGATCACTCGAGATAAAATTCCATGAAGTGATTCCAGTGAGCGTGGGTTGTGTCCAATGCTCAGAACTTATGAGCACTCATGATTGTTGTAGCCTTGTCCAACACCTTAGACCTCTACAACCAAACACGACAGTCTTGATTCATATCTACTTCCAACATATGACCGACTGTGGAGGTTTGAATAATATGTTATACCAAAGAAAAATTATTCTGGAAGTCAAAACATGCAAAAGAAATATAGTAAACGATTGACAAGAGATAGCAACACTTTACTCATAAATAAAACACCTTTTATTCATCATCAAATGTCAATTACACTTTACAAATTTCCGGGTTATCTAACTACTAAAACTTATATCATCCTTCAGCCCTATGCTCCGAGCATGCTGAAGATGCTTAACCCTACTCAGTCCCTTCGTGAGGGGATCTGTTGGGTTCTCATCCGATGATACCCTCTTTGCCACGAGGAGTCCTTTTTCGATCCGATGTCTAATGAAATGGTATTTTCTGTCGATGTGTCTGGATCTCCCGTGATCCCTTGGTTCCTTGGCTAAGGCAACAACACTTTCACTATCACAGAAAATTTCCATTGGCTTTTTAATAGCTGGTACAACTCCAAGGTCCCCAATGAAGTTCTTCAGCCATATCGCCTCCTTTGCTGCTTTACTAGCTGCAATATACTCTGATTCACAAGTAGAATCTGCCACTGTCTCTTGCTTGGAACTCTTCCAAGAAATTGCTCCTCCGTTTAGGGTAAAGACCCAGCCCGACTGAGAGCGGAAATTATCCCTATCAGTCTGGAAGCTAGCATCACTATACCCAACAACTCTCAAGTCATCACTCCCACCGAGGGTAAGGACCCAGTCCTTAGTCCTTTGTAGGTACTTGAGGATATTCTTTACCGCAGTCCAGTGTGCCTTGCCAGGGTTCGCCTGATACCTGCTAACCATGCTCAAGGCAAAAGCTACATCGGGTCGAGTACACGTCATAGCATACATGATCGATCCTACAGCCGAAGCATAAGGTGTTCGACTCATTTCTGCTATCTCAGCCTCAGTGCTAGGGCTTTGTGTCTTACTCAATCTGGTGTTACTCTGGATGGGTAACTCTCCTTTCTTGGAATCCCGCATGCTGAATCTCTTCAGCACCTTATCCAAGTAGGTACTCTGACTAAGTCCAATTAGTCTTTTACTCCGATCTCTCAAGATTCTTATTCCTAGAATATAGGCAGCTTCACCAAGGTCCTTCATAGCGAAACACTTCCCAAGCCAGGACTTTACTTCCTGCAGGGTTGGAATGTCGTTTCCTATGAGTAGTATGTCATCCACATACAATACCAGAAAGCTAACTATATTCCCACTAGCCTTGACATACACACAAGATTCATCTTCACTCCTAGAAAAGCCAAATTCCTTGACCTTTTCATCAAAGCAAAGATTCCATCTGCGAGGTGCTTGCTTCAAACCATAAATGGATTTCTCAAGCTTACACACTCTATTAGGGTACTCGTTGCTGACAAAACCCTCTGGCTGACTCATGTAAACATCTTCAGCCAACTTTCCATTAAGGAAAGCGGTTTTGACATCCATCTGCCATATTTCATAGTCATGAAATGCGGCTATGGCTAATAGAACCCGAATAGACTTAATCTTGGCTACCGGAGAAAAGGTCTCATCATAATCCACTCCAGGAATTTGAGAGAAGCCCTTTGCAACCAGTCTAGCCTTATAAGTGTGTACTTTACCATCCATGTCGGTCTTCTTCTTAAAGACCCATTTGCACCCTACTGTCTTACGACCTGGTACATTTTCAACCAAGTTCCAAACTTGATTGTCATACATGGATTGTATCTCGCTATCCATAGCCTCTTTCCATTTAGCAGACTCGGGGCCTGCCATGGCTTCCTCGTAGCTGTTAGGGTTATCTTGACTTACTAGTGTTTCATCACTAATAAGTGTCTCACCTTCTGCAGTAATATGGAATCCATAGTAATGCTCAGGTGCACTCCTAACTCTCGTGGAACGTCTCAGAGGTACAGATTTGTCAATTGGCTCAACAGGAGTTTCCTCCTCAAGTTGAGGGCTAGAGTTTGAAGTTCCTTCACCGCTTGATTCTTGAATTTCTTCAAGATCAATTTGCCTCCCACTGTCTCCTTGGCTTATAAATTCTCTCTCTCGAAAGACTCCTCTTCTTGCTACAAAGACCACATTGTCACTAGGTCTGTAGAAGAGGTAACCAAAGGATTGCTGTGGGTAACCGATGAAAATACACCTCTCGCTTCGAGGTTCGAGCTTATCATGAGTCTCGCGTCTCACGAAAGCCTCGCAACCCCAAATCTTGATGTGGTCTAGTTTAGGTACTTTACCAGTCCACATCTCGTGAGGAGTTTTGGCAACTTTCTTTGTAGGGACTAGATTAAGAATATGGGCGGCAGTCTCCAAGGCATACCCCCAGAATGAGATTGGTAGCGTAGCTCGACTCATCATGGAACGAACCATATCTAACAAGGTTCGATTACGCCTCTCAGCCACACCATTCAACTGTGGTGTCCTGGGAGGTGTCAATTGTGAGACTATCCCACATTCCCTTAGATAGTCGAGGAACTCTGAACTAAGATACTCACCACCACGATCGGATCGAAGCATCTTAATGTTCCTGCCCAATTGATTCTCGACTTCCTGTTTAAATTCCTTAAACCTCTCGAAAGTCTCTGACTTATGCTTGATCAAGTAGACATATCCATATCTACTATAATCATCAGTAAAAGTCAAATAATAACGATTAGCATCCCTTGTGGCATGTTTGAATGGTCCACACACATCCGTGTGTATAAGGTCCAACAAACCTTCACCCCTCTCACACGAACCTGTGAAGGGTGACTTTGTCATTTTTCCAAGTAAGCATGATTCGCAACTATCATCTGACTTTAGGTCAAACGATTCCAAGACTCCATCCTTTTGGAGTTGGCCTATGCGTTTCTTGCTTATATGTCCAAGACGACAATGCCATAAAGATGCTTTATCCAAGTTATTATTAGTAGAATCAATACACAAAACATTATTTCCTAAGTTATCAACAACAGATACAGCTTCATACACACCATCACAAGGTAATGCTTTAAAATAAAGAACATTATTAAAGAAAGCATCAATAGAACCAACTTCATTATTAAATGGAAAGGTAAACCCTTGTTTGTACAAAGCATGAAAGGAAATAATATTTCTTGCCATTCCTGGCGAATAACAACACTTATTCAAATCTAAACTAAACCCACTACTTAGCGATAAAGTATAAACTCCAATCTTGGTAACAGGTATAGCTTTCCTATTCCCCATGATCAAGTTTATCCTTCCTTGCTCCACATCCTCACTTCTTCTTAGTCCCTGCAAGTCACAACAAATGTGAATACCACACCCGGTATCAAGGACCCAAGAATTAGAATGGGGTGAGTTATTAGAAATGATAGTGTAAATACCTGCATGGTTGGGTTTAACTTTCCCATCCTTCACATCTTGCTGGTATTTTGGGCAGTTCCGCTTCCAATGAGCTTTTTCATGGCAATAGAAGCATTCAGCCTCTTTTGGGTCAGAAGAAGGAGTAATGAAACCTTTCTTGGTTCCACTTGAAGAAGAGCCATCAAGGGTCCGAGCCTTGGTACCCTTCGAGGATCTCTTTCTCTTCCTCCATCGATTCTTCCCAATTGCCAAAACCGGAGTAGAGTTTTGAGTAGGAGTGATAGCAACCGACTTCCCTTTAAGACCTGATTCTGCGGTCTTGAGAAGTCCCTGAAGTTTGCTGAGGGTGACTTCTTCCTTGTTCATGTGATATGTCATGCGGAATTGATCATAGCACGATGGTAAGGAATGCAAAATAATATCTATTGCAAGATCCTCCGGGAAGTTCACATTAAGCTTCAGCAAACGATCCACATACCTTTGCATTTTCTGCATGTGGCTCATGACGGATTCCCCGTCCTTCATCATGGTTGTTATCATGGAGCAGATGATTTCATACCTCTCTTGTCTTGCACTTTGATGGTATCTTTCCATCAAATATTGGTGCATGTCATAAGGGTAGAAAACCTCATAAGACTTTTGGAGTTCCGCTGTCATCGTGGCCGTCATGATGCAAGCCACTTTCGTAGCATCCCTTTCATGTGCCCGAAATTCAGCGATCTCCTGAGGAGTTGCAGTGGACTCATCAATCTCCTTAAGCTCCTTGTCAAGGACATATTCTTTGTCCTCGTAGCGGGTAATCATCCTGATGTTTCTGATCCACTCATTGAAGTTGGATCCATCAAAGGTGACTTTCCCACACAAGTTCATAAGGGTAAAGGAGCCATTAGGATTAGAGCCAGAAGCATTGTTGAAAGACATCTGAAGGAAAGAGGACAAGATTAGTTTAGATATAAGAGAGTCCTTAATAAAACACCCAAATGTAATATTAAGGCTAGGATCCAATCACAATATAATATAACTTAGAAGAGGTATGCCGTAATCTAAGCTATATCATATTTGAAAGGTAGGTGAATGACGATTCACCAATTTCCACCACGAAAACCGCAATATTTTAGTATTAGGTTTTTGAATGGTTCTTAGAAATTCCTAGATTCTTTGAGATTCAATGAACTTTTCAAAGGCATGTTTCAATCTCGAGTGTGCCCTCCAAGTTTTGTGACTGGGATACCGAGGATCACAAAACGAGGTGTGAAGTAACCATGCAAATCACTTGGTACCCTTAAAGTTTATCACTCAATCGATGTGCCGGTTAACCACACACGCTCCATCGATACTATAATAAACCCTAAGTCACCCTTTACCTACCTTGTTAAGTCCAAGTTAGTGTGCCGGTTAACCACACACGCTCCACCAACGACTTAATCAAAGTGTAAAGTGTAATTTCATGGAATAGCACCTTATTCACATTTTTCCTAAAGTAACTAAGATTGGGAATTTAATAAAACATTTAGTTACTTTATAATATTCATCATACTTTGAATGAGAATTAATAAGTCCTTGTCTTACCCGTTCGGCTAACGACCCTCCACCGATCAAGCAAGCGGTGGGTGAGAGTGGACACCCATTAAGTCACCATTTTATAGGCAACAACTTTATACCCACCTTATAAACCGGCTTCGTGAATGAGGCGTACTAGCGGTAAGACGACTTTGTTCTTATACATATATATATAATTATTAAATCATAATAATATAAGTATAAGGGTTGAATTTTAACTTTTAAAATTCTAGGGGTTGGAACTAAAGTTTTAACTTAACTTTCTTGTTCCAAAACTTGAGGGCAAGTTTTGTAAACTTTCAAAACTTTTCATTTCTTGTAACTTATGAGTTTAATAGAGTAATAAAATGAGGACTTTTCATTTTTCCTAACTCTTGTGTTCTTTTAATGGTTTTTAATCCAAGAGACTTTTGGTTTTCCATAACTTGAGGACAAGTTATGGACTCCATTAAAACACATTATGATCATGAATTAATCTACCACATAGGTTACAAATAATTCCTATGATCATCTAAACATCATAAGAACAAGAATATGAATATGAACACTTTCAAGAATCAAAATCACATTTAATCTTTGTAATTTTGATAACTAGTTGTTGTAAATGAGTTAGAAAAGACATTACACCTTCTAAAACAAGTTTTCAAGTACCAAAACATTTTAGGGTAATGATTCTAATCCATTTCCAGCAACTCAAGTCGAAATTCTGCACTCTGTCGACCCTACTCGCCGAGTGCATAAACCTACTCGCCGAGTAGGTTGAAGATACACATGAACTCGACGAGTCCTCCCCATGGACTCGCCGAGTCCATCAGTCAGACAGCAAGATTTTCGACTTTCTTCAACTTTTAAG
The DNA here is from genome assembly GCF_002870075.4 of Lactuca sativa. NCBI lineage: Eukaryota > Viridiplantae > Streptophyta > Magnoliopsida > Asterales > Asteraceae > Lactuca > Lactuca sativa. Next base: position 208,926,537 of record NC_056630.2, on the reverse strand, counting down.
CACAAATAACAAACAAACAAGCCTAGGCTCTGATACCACTGATGGGTTTTGAGCATTCTAACACTTCCTAAGTGTACATGCAACCCTAATAACCTTGGATCTATGTTTGTCTAATTATCATGCAAAGTTGAATTCCAAGGTTATATTCCTATCTAGCATACATGGGGAACAATTTTAACTTGAATCATAGATAGAATAACTTACCTTGTTGTTGATTGTGTTCCTTGAAACCTTGTGAGCCTAGCACCCCAAGTGTGATGCCTCAAATGCTTCACACAACACCAAATGCTCTTGGAAAGACTCTTGAGATAACACACACTTCTCAAAATCGGCCAAGCCCTCTAGTTTCTTATGTCTAGCCGATTTTGGTGGAGAATATGATTCTTATATAGTGTTGACACATCTAGGGTTAAACCATGTAAACCCTAATGTGTCATGACTCTTCATTTCCATGACCCATGGGTTTGTAACTCCCATGGAGCATCCAATGGGTAGAACCCAACTTGATAATCCATGGAGCCTTTTAGCCCACTATACAAGATATGGATGATTTACATAACCAACCCATATATTTAATTAGTTATCCTTTGATCACTTAATTAATTCCAAATTAATTCTTTGATCAACTAATTAAATAATATTATTAATATATTAGAACTTATAATATATTAATAATCTCCAAGTGTTATTTCTCTCATTTAGTCTATCCAATTGCATGGTGCCATGCAACCCAAATGGACTATGCCGGGTCGGGTCAAGTACAAGCCCGAAATAGTTATGGACTTAGACACCTTATCCAACAGGAAGATCTGAGGAAGGTCTAGGGAAAGGGTCCCCCTCCATGGAGGATGTACTATTCATTATATAGGGGACAATTAGGTCAGGCCTTGGGCCAGCCTAATTCAGGCCCAACTAGCAAGGAGTTGGGCAAGGCCGCTCGGAGGCGTCGGGCGGGGCTGGCGGGCGCGCCCCGGGCAGGGATGGCGGGCGCGCACCAGGAGAGGATGGCAAGGGAGTGCCAGGCGAGGGAGCTCCTGGCCGAGCCAGTAGGAGAGTCCCCAGTAGGGCTTGCAAGGGAGTCCCCAGCAAGGGCTGGCAAGGGAGTCCCCAACAAGGGATGGCAAGGGAACGCCAGGCAGGGCTAGCAGGAGCGCACTAGGCCAAGCTGGCGCGCTAGAGCAGTTTAGGCCACGCTAGTGGACCATACCTCATCATGGACCATTATGGGGTAGGGGTAAAATGGTAATTTTACCCTGAGAGTGATTATGATATTGGGCTAAGTGATATTGTGATCTTGGTAGCTCATGGAGCCGAAGAAGCAGAAATCGGGGAATTCCAGTTAGCAGCAGAGGGTTACCAGCAAAGTTCAGCAGTGCAGGTGAGTTTTCCCTTTGTGCGGATGGGTCTACAGCTACAATGTCGGCCCATTTAGTTATGAGTAGGAAGACCTGGGGGTTAGCCCTAGGCACTGTATGCTAGTATGATAATCAGGACCAAGGTCCTATGTTAGCGGGCGGGTGCTCAAGGAACGGTTTACATGATAGTTTATACTTGTTGTCTGTGTGATTCAGGTATGTGCTTGGTAGGGAGGTGAGTGTGGGCGAGGTCCCGTATCTCACCAATTGTAGAGTGTGGAAGGTGTTCCATATCTCATTAGTAGCTGATGGAACCTTGTCTCGTATGAGACCTTGCTTCTGACTCCGGGATGAGATCTTCTCGGTTGCCTGATTATAACTGCAAGATCACAAAGAACAAGGGCCATCAGCCGCTTCCCGGGAGAACGCTCCGACGGTCAAGTTAGGATGATATTAGGGTTTGTGTTTGTTCTCTCAAGATCGGTTCGAGAGCTTACCTCGCTGGTCTGGTGTACACATCCTTTTATACCTAGCGTTCCTGCCTGGTCCGTACCAGACAAGATCACTTTTGGAGGAGACAAGGTCAGAGGCGTTGATTGGAGGGTCGTGCACCCTCAACCGCTAGAGCGCTCTCATTGGCTTCGACGGTAATGCTCTGATCCTGCCCTTTGTCTCCTGCCCGTATTTTTTGTCTTGGAGCGAGGAGCGATACTTGGCGGGCGCGAGCCTTTCGCCTGTCCGTTTCGCTCTCGGGGGCGCCAACAGGCGCTGAGCATGCTAGGCTGAGCCTGGCTAGTGTGCCCGGCTCTAGGGCTTGGACGCGGTTCTGCTGTGCTGCCCTAGGCACACCATCAAGTCCCCCAGTCTAGTAGTCGTAGCGTTGCAGTGCTAGTTACGACGTTCTGGGTTTAACTAATTGACGCGTGTCCATCGGTACTCCACTCTTTATGGCGACGTGACTGCGTGTGGCTGGTTACGTCAGCGTGTCAGACATTTAAATGTCCCGCCTCTTCTTCTTCCTTTAAGGGTGGTTTTCGGAGAACGATTTTCGCCATTTCTTCCTTCTTTTCCCTGCGTATTCGTCTTTTCTCTCCTTTCATGGCTAATCTTCCCGGAATTGTCCCTTCTGCCGTCGAGTATCAGCAGTTGGAGGCCACTTATGGCTTGTCTCCTTTGGAAGGTGTGGAATTTCCCTCTGCTGGCTCTAGCATCTTTTCTCCCCCTGGAAAAATTGGGGTTTTCCTAAAAACCCTAGATGTTGGTATACGATTTCCTTTGACGGATTTCCAAGAGGAGGTTCTTCAGAAGGATGGTTGTAGTCTTCAGATGTTGACCCCTAATGCTGTCAACAAAGTGGTTGCTTTCGAGATGATCTGTAGAGCCAATGCGTATGTTCCCGACTACTTCGTCTTTAAGTTCTTCTTTCGGTTTTGCCTTACCGGAGATAAGTGTACTTTTTCGGCCCGACGAGGGGGACATGCCCTAGTTCCTGATGGGCGCACCCCCAAGAATTGGCAAGAAAAGTGGTTGTAGGTGAATCAGGAACTGGTTGGGAGTGGTCGCTACCGTGCTAATGCTTTCACCGATACCGTCCCTAAGCTCTTCCCTCACAATCAAGAAGTCGCCAGTTTCTTGAAAAGTGTGCAGGTAACCACTAAAGATTACTCTGAAGCACTTCTGTCCGGGGTAGGGATGAGCCCCTCCTGGAGGCGGCGTGGCAAGATGGCGGTGTTCTACTCCGTCGTCGATGGTGAGTATCGCATTCGTCCTGTTTCTCTCTTTACTTTACCCCTTTTTTTGTGTTTCTCTTAACCGCCTCCATCTGATTTACCTTTCGTTCTACTTTCCTTAGGTGTTGAGTCTTCCTTATCCATGGATGAGGTGCCGCGTAAACGCTATCGAGGCAAACTGGAGTTTCGTGAGGTGGATCTGTTCGAGCGTCTTCCCCCTCCTCGTCGGGCAGATCGTCTCAGCACCCCTACTCCTCCTGTCCCTCCAGCGGGCTCATCTGCATCCGAGGGAGGTCCGGTGCTTGTTCACCCAATTTCCTCTGTTATGCCAACGGGCAGTGCTCCTTCCTCTTCCCTGGAAGACGGTGAGGACAACAAAGAGGGTATCATTGCTGACGTTCGGTGGATGCAGACGAAACGGAAGGCTGTGCAGGCGATGGGTGAGCCGGTGACTGGCGCTCGTCCTGCTCCCAAGAGGGCACATACTAGGTGCAGCTTTTCTCGTCTGCTGAGCTCGATGAGTTCCATGCTAGTAAGCTCCTCCTTCGCTGGCGTGTTTGTGATTCCCGATGACAACGTGCAACAGTTTGAGGGAGTCAATAGGGCGACTGAACAGCCCAGTTTTTCGGATTTTTCTTCAATCCCTTCTCCAAGTGTTCCGTTTGTTCCTCCCAAGCTTTCTCCCACAAAAGGCTTTGGTCCCCACGGGCCAGTTACAGTTTCCAAAGATGGTGGCCCTGATGATGGTGCTTTTGGGTCGACGGTTTTTGTTCCATCTTGGGATCTTCGCGACAACTCTCGTCTTTCTGTTCGTGCCAATGCCTTGGAGTTTTCGCGTCATGCCTTCCTTCCGGCTGCAGTGAGGGATATGGATGCGATGGGTAGCCCCGCCCTTGCTCACAACATGGCCTATGCTGCTGCGCAAGCGATGTTCTATCTTGTTGCAGGTTCCCGGCGCATCCATAGCCTTGGCGAGATGGAGGTCGCTCATGCCTCCTGTGGGTTGCGTGTGGCAAGCCTGGAACGCCGCCTGGGTGAGCTTGGTGATGATCTTTGCTTGTCTGGAAAGAAATGTGAATTGCTGGCGTCTGAGAAGAATGTTCTTGATGAGGCTAGGGATGCATTGGAGGCCAAGGTTGATTCTCTTACTCAAATGAACGAGGGTTTAATGATCCAGGTTGAGAGTCTCGAGCGTGACGCTGTTGACTGCGACAAGCTTGTGTCGTCGCTGCAAGCAGATGTGTGCGTTGTTCGTCGAGACTTGGATTGGTTGTTGCAGATAGGTGTTGTGCGTATCGGTGATAAGTTGATAGAGCATCCTGACTTTACCAATGCTATCAGTCTTATCCGCCATGCTGCACATATGGCTGGTGTTGAATCTGTTCAGAAAACTTTCAGTGGTGGTGAAAGTGGGGTTGCAGGTGATGCGTTGTCTGTCGGGCGTGCGGTTAGCGTAAGTGATGCTCTCTTTTCCTTCGCTAGCATGGATCACGTAGGTCTTTTGGGTCTGGGAGAGGTAGGTATTGATGGTTTGTGAGAGTTGTGTTCGTTTGGTTCAGAGGGCACTCCTGAGGATGTTGCGGGTCATGAAATGGTGCTTGTGAATGACATTGATGTGGGTGAGAATGAGAAGGATCGTGGTGCTAGTGGTGATGGTCGAGCAGGTGTTAATGGTGATGATGTTGATGATGTGGTGGATGATAGGGAAGTTTGTGGTGGGTTGGCTGGGAAGGTGGGTGAGGATGATGGGGGGAGAAGAGATGATGTTATGGAGGGGGCTGTGGTTGGTGATAAGGCTATTGGAGATGGTTTGGAGTCATAATATTTCTTTGTTTTGTTTAGTCTATGTGCTTCGCTTTACCATGGTTGAACTGCTGAACAATGTTTTTTCTCCTCTTTTCTTTATGTTTGTATGTTTTACATGCACTAAGCATTATCTACTATCTACTTTTGTTTTGTGCTTGGCTTACTTGTTTATTTCATATTGCTCAAGATGTGCCAAACATTTTGCCTTATTTCTGGTTACCGTTGACACACTAAGTGTTCGCATTGGATGCACTTAGCATTCATCATTCAATCATTGGAGATTATTACACTAAGTATGAAAGATCAACAATTGCATTGATATTTAACCGCGGGTTTTTTTGTTGTTTTTTTTTAAAATACACTAAGTATTAAGCTCATGTCACTTATGCATGAGATTCTATATGTGTCCAGTACTGAACTCATGTCTTTAAACATAGAAATACAATGAGTATCAATTTTCATGTCACTTAGCATGGATAGATGTACTCTAAGTACTCTAGGATGCAACGTACTTAATGGAACGTCAACCAACTAGGGTTACATCTTTTCTTTTAGAAAAAATATTTCTTTAGGTTCCTAGCGTTCCATGTTCTTGGAATGGGCCTTCCTTCCATCGTTTCTAACACGTATGCCCCGTTCCTGTTTGCCTCTGTGACCCTGTATGGGCCTTCCCAAGTTGGGCCCAGCTTTCCCTGGGGTTGTGCCCGACTGGCCTCGTTTTTCCTCAAGACATACTCGCCCACTTTGAAGGCCTTCTCCTTTACCCTTTAATTGTAATACCTTTCTGTTGCATGTTTGTATGCAGCTTGGCGTACTCCCGACTCTTCACGTTTCTCCTCTAGGATATCTAAGTTTATCCTCAGGTTTTGTGTGTTGCTTTCCTCGTCTTGGTTGGCCACCCTTAGCGTATTCACTGCCACTTCCATGGGGAGCATGGCTTCGGTCCCATATGTCAACCTGAAAGGGGTTTCCTTTGTGCTTTTCCGTGGTGTGGTCCTGTATGACCATAGCACCATTGGTATCTCCTCTGCCCAATTCCCTTTTGCTTTGCCCAACCTCTTTTTGATCCCATTGACAATGGTTCGGTTGGACACCTCCGTTTGACCGTTCGCTTGAGGGTGTGCCACCGATGTGAAGCGTTGGCTTATCACTTTGGCGGTGCACCATTCTCTGAATGGGTTCTCAGCGAATTGCAAACCATTGTCGTTGATGAGAACCTTAGGTGTTCTGAATCTTATCATGATGTTTTTCCATACAAATTTTATCATGTGCCTCCCAGATATGCATGCCAGTGGCTCAGCTTCAATCCACTTTGTGAAGTAATCCACGGCTAGCACCATATACATAGTGGGAATGGACCCACTATGTCTATGCCCCACTGGTAGAAAGGCCATGGACTGGATATATTACTTAGCGGCGTCGGGGGTTCCGCCTGGACTGGGGCGTAAGACTGACATTCCCCACATTTCTTGGTTACCTCTACTGCGTCTTGATGTATCGCCTGCCAGTATACCCCCATTCGTAGCACCTTTCCTGTCAAAGCCCTCGCCCCTTCGTGTGCGCCTACCTGCCCTGAGTGTGCTTCCTGCAATATCTCTCTCCCCTTGGCTTGATCTACACATTTTAGCCATGGAGACGTGAATCCCTTCTTGTACAATTCCCCGTTCACCATTGCGTATGAGGGCGCCTTTATACGTATTTTTCTGGCCTCGTCATGGTCGTCCGGCAACACTCCTCTCTAGAGGTATTCCCGGAACGGTGTCATCCATGTGGGTCCAGCGGGGGTCAGGATGCTCACCTGGTGTTCATCAATGCTTCTTTCCCGGAGCACCTCCACTAGAACTTTCTTTGACAAGTGGTCAAAACAAGTGGACGCTAGCTTGCTCAAAGCGTCTGCCCTCTTATTCTCACTTCTGGGTATCTGCTTGATCGTGAATTGGCCGAATGATCCTATCAGTTTCTTTACCATCTTTACATACTTTCCCATCCTTTGGTCTCTTACCTCGAAACTCCCATTAACTTGGTTTGCTGCTAACCTTGAATCGGTTAGTGCTATTACAGCTTTCGCGCCCATCTGTTTGGCGAGTTGCAGCCCTGCAAGTAGCGCCTCGTACTCCGCCTCGTTGTTTGATGTGTGGAAGTCGAAACGGAGGGCGTATGTTACCTCTTCTCCCTCTAGGCTAGCCAGGATAAGTCCCGCCACTGAGCCTTCCCTGCTGGATGCTCTGTCCGTGTACAGGGTCCATGAACCATCGCCGGTAGGGGCCTCTTCAACTACCCACACTTTTTCTTTCGCCGGGTTCCCTCCGTCAGGAATTTCTAGTAAGAAATCAGCCAGCGCCTGCCCTTTGATACTTGTTCTTGGGAGGTAGTTTATATCGTGCTCTCCCAGTTCAACTGCCCACTTGGCCAGCCGACCCGACGTTTCCGGCTTGAGCAAGATTTTTTTAATGGGGTAGCTTGTGAGTACCTCGATTTGATGTGCCTGGAAGTAACGCCTTAATCGTCTCGCAGCGTAGATGAGTGCCAACACCAATTTTTCCAGCGTGGGATAGTTGAGTTCTGGTCCCTGCAGCGCTCTGCTAACAAAGTATACCGGTCTCTGCTCCCCTTCCCTTTCCACAGCCAATACCAATGATATTGCTTCGCCTGATGTCGAGAGATACATTTGTAATGTTTCTCCGGGAATAGGAGTTGCCAGGGTCGGCAGCTTGTGCAACACTTTCTTGATTCTCTGGAGCGCCTTCTTAACTTCATTCGTCCATTGGAAATTGTTTTTCTCGATGCATCCCTTTAATGTGTGGAACAGTGGCATAGCCTTGTCGGCAGACTTCGAGATGAACCTACTTAGAGCTGTGAGCTTCCCGTTCAGACCTTGTGCATCTCTAAGAGAGTTTGGGGTTGGCATCTCGATGAACTCATCGACCTTGGTCGGGCTGGGCTGAACGCCTTGTCTAGTAACATAGTAGCCCAAGAATTGCCCCTCTTCCACTCCAAACGTGCATTTGGATGGGTTTAGTTTCATCTTGGCCACCTCTAATGTTTTGAAAGTCTCCTCGATGTCTTGCAGTATCTTTTCTTCATTTGGACTCTTAATCACCATATCATCTACATACACCTCAATATTCCTTCCAATTTGCTTGGCGAATATCGAGTCGACCAGCCGCTGGTATGTCGCCCCTGCATTCTTTAACCCGAAAGGCAACTTAGTGTAGCAGAATGTGCCATGGTCTGTTTAGAAATCTGTTTTTTCTTCGTCTTCTTTGCTCATCAATATCTGATGATACCCTTTGTATGCATCCAAGAAGCATTTTAGCGTAAATCCCTGTAGCGACTCTACCTTCTGATCGATTTCGGGGAATGGGTAGCAGTCCTTAGGGCATGCCTTGTTTAAATCAGAAAAGTCGATGCACATGCGCCACGACCCATCCTTCTTGCGGACCATAACTGGGTTTGCAATCCATGTTGGGAACATCGCCTCCCTTACTATTCCAGCCTCCGTTAGCTTAGACACTTCTGCATTGATCGCCCTGTTGCGGTCTCCTCCTTGTACCCTCTTCTTCTGCTTAACCTCTTTTACCCCCGGTTTGATCATTAATTTATGTTCAATGACCTTCCTTTCTACCCCCACCATATCCGTGGGGGTCCAAGCGAATACATGTTTATAGCGTTTGAGCAGATCGACCAGTGCTCTTCTTGTGTGGCTTGGGAGGTCGCTTCCAACATTGACCGGTTGGTCGGGGTATTCCTCATTGATTACCTCCTTCCCCTTTGCGGGGTTGCCCCTGGGCCTCTTGGGCCCTTTTGTTATTTCCGCTGGCTTCATAACCGTATAGCATCACAATTCTCTGGGCGGGGTGGCCAAAATCGTGGCTTCGCCTTTTGGTGTGTCGAATTTCATGATCCCATGTATGGTTGAAGGTACGGCCCCTAGCTTCAAGAGGGCAGTCCTCCCTAAGATGATGTTGTGCTCCGTCGAGTGTCGAATGACCACAAAGTCTATCAAGGCGGTCTTCTTTCGTTGCTTGTCGTGGCTAGTGATTGTTAAGGGGAGGTGGATCGTTCCCAACGGCCACAGGCTGTGGCCGGTGAATCCCACCAGCCTACCTGTCGTAGGTCGCAAATTATCTTTCCAGCGATCCGGGAGGAGCCGGAAACAATGCTCATAGATGATGTCTGCTAAACTCTCGGTGTCGACATAGACCCTATGGATAGTTACGTCTTTGATGGATGCCTGTATTATTAGAGGGTTGTCACCTCTCCAACCGTCCGGTCGGGGATCCTGTATGGAGAATGTGAGCGCTCGTGCTGACAGTTTAATAATGACATGCTCGCCTCCTTGTTCCTCCCTACTTCTTTTGCTACGTATCATGAATATCTCCTTGGGCTGAACTCCTTCGCAGGGTGGACCTTTAGCGTTCTTAGCATCGAATTAGCGCGTAGGCTTCGTGCCACCTCCACCAGGTCTCCCTTAAGTTGTTTCTCCTCCGTCTCCTTCTTTAGTACCGAACAACTAGCTGTGTCATGTGTTTTGCTTTTGTAGTACTCACAGTACCGACTCTTAGGCGACTTGGCTGGTTGCTGTTTCTCAGACACTGCATATACTTCTGGGCGGCGACCCCGTCTGTCGTCTTTGATAAATGGTCGGAAACGTGGTGGCGGTCTTTTTGCTTGGCCATAGTGTCTTCCTCCCCCCCGGAAATCTGTGTGGGTCAAGTGGTGACGCCTAGTTGCCATAGCATTCAAGTAGGCTTGCTTGGCTGCTTCACCCTCTTCCTGCCGCAGGTATCGCTCCACCCTTTCTTTCAACTTAGCTCGTGTTAGAGGCTTCTTTCCCATGAGTTTTTGCGAGAGGGGCCCAGGCAGGAGTCCCCATGTGAAAGCACCAGCGATGAGCCCTTCGTCATGCCCTGGTACATCCAGCGTAGCGTTTATGAACCTTGTAAAGTATTCTCGAACAGTCTCCCCCTCCCTTTGTTTACAGCCTATGATTGAATGAGAATCGTCTTTGTATTTTCGTAACTGCATGAAGTTGGTGAGGAAAAGGTACTTGAGCTAAGCGAAGTTTGAAATGTTGCCCGGTTGTAATGTTTTGAACCATGTGATGGCTTTGCCATCGAGCGTCGTCGGGAAGTATGTGCACCAAAACTTCTCGTTGAGCTTTAGCGACGTCATCGTCCATTCATATGTGTCAATGTGGCTATCTGGGTCGGTAGTTCCATTGTACGTTTTAAGCATCGGGAGCTTTGCAGTGTTTGGTATTTCGTAATCCAACATCTCTTTAACAAACGGAGATGTTACGCTCCGGGAAAGACCATCCTGGTTTGGACCAGTCGACGGCCCTTGCTGGTATTGCGGATTTATTCCATGCTGTAGGGGCGTAAGGTAGCCTGAACTTGGTCCATAAAAGGGGTATGGCTGGAATGGTAACTGGAGGGGATAGCTAGTGGATAAAGGGTGCTTGGATGTAACAGGGTTGATCACTATCGGCTGTTGTAAGCTGTTGTTTGGGGAAATAGTCGGTCCAGCCCATGCTCTAACCGTCGTGTAGACGGGTGGTGAATGGTTCATCATGGTTTGTGCCAATGGTGGTAGTAGCGTTGTGGAACTCTATCCGCCAGTCGTCTGGAACGGTGTAGGTGTTACGAATGATGGTGAAAGGTTGAAAATATGGCTCGATGGAGGTGCAGTTGAGTGAACTATTCGCGCCTGTTGCAGCGGCGGCACAAAGAACGGCGACATCTGAAGCTGTGTATGCGAAGGTAGTTCCACCGGAGTTGTTCCTTGCTGAGAAAACAACGGTTGCGAAATATTTCCGGTGGCTGTTGTAGAACTTCCGTCGCCCAAAACTGGTCTGTTGGTCGCTGCAGGCGGTGGCGTTTCGTCCAACGTCGTCATAGGACGTATGGGACTAATTGGTCGTCCCTCACTACCGTTGGACGCCATTGATGCTTGCTTTCGTGCTTTTGTTTGTGTTCTTCGTCTCACCCACGGATGGCGCCAAATGATGGAAACTTGTCTCGTATGAGACCTTGCTTCTGACTCCGGGATGAGATCTTCTCGGTTGCCTGATTATAACTGCAAGATCACAAAGAACAAGGGCCGTCAGCCGCTTCCCGGGAGGGGTTCCCGGGAGAACGCTCCGATGGTCAAGTTAGGATGATATTAGGGTTTGTGTTTGTTCTCTCAAGATCAGTTCAAGAGCTTACCTCGCTGGTCTGGTGTGCACATCCTTTTATACCTAGCGTTCCTGCCTGGTCCGTACCAGACAGGATCACTTTTGGAGGAGACAAGGTCAGAGGCGTTGATTGGAGGGTCGTGCGCCCTCAACCGCTAGAGCGCTCTCATTGGCTCCGACGGTAATGCTCTGATCCTGCCCTTTGTCTCCTGCCCGTATCTTTTGTCTTGGAGCGAGGAGCGATACTTGGCGGGCGCGAGCCTTTCGCCTGTCTGTTTCGCTCCCGGGGGCGCCAGCGGGCGCTGAGCCTGCTGGGCTGAGCCTGGCTGGTGTGCCCGGCTCTAGGGCTTGGACGCGGTTCTGCTGTGTTGCCCTAGGCACACCATCAGTAGCAGAGTAGGGGCGAGGCCCAAGGTAGGAAGGGAGTGAGTGTGGGCTGGGCCCGTACCTCACTATCAGTAGGAGCATGGATGGGGTTCCATGACTCATCAGTAACAGGACAGGGGCGGGGCCCGAGATAGGCGAGGCCTTAGAACAGGAATCCAGTAGTGCATGTACAGTTTATGTGTTATGATATGATTGTATGTTAGTATATGTTAGTGGGCGGGGCCCAGAGACAGGCGAGGCCTAAGAGAAATAGATCTGTACACTAAGCGGGGCTCGAAGCCAGGCGGGGCCTGTTGTAGTGGGCGAGGCCCGAAGTAGTGGGTGAGGCCCAATATTTGCAGTATGCAGTATGTGTATGGTATGTGGTAGGTTGGGGAACTCACTAAGCTACGCGCTTACGGTTTTTAGTTTTGGTTTCAGGTACTTCCGATAGCGGAGGGAAGAGCTCGGGGTGATCGCATGGCACACACCATTGATTCGTTAGCCTGGGATGTTTTACTCTGATAATGAAAATATGTTTTTGGAATTAATACTCTGAGTTATGTTATGGTTTATGATATGACTTTATTTATTCTTTGACAATTATGTTTTGAGTAACGTTTTAAAAAGAAATTTTTAATCGTGATTTTGGGGTCGTTACAGTTTGGCCATGAACTCCTTATTAAGCTGTTATGTTTGTGATTGCTACTTCATATCCCTAGTAGGTACTTCCTTTTAATCGTTCATTTGAAGAATAATTATTAAAAACACTCAAACAGACTTTAAACCGGCTAAAAATTAGCAGAAATGTATTTGACTTTTATTTGAAGTGTTTGACTGTAGGGTATGTACAAATGAAAATTTCGGGTTCTCACATCACTCAAGCCCTATTGGATAGCAAACACCAAGATGGAAGGTTCGTGTGTGCACATGTCTTGGATATGAAGTCACACATTGACAGATTGAGAATGTTGAGTGTTGTTTTCCTAAGGAAGTTAGCCATTCACTGGGTTCTTCAGTCACTTCCTGAGTCATAAAATGAGTTTGTTAAAGACTACTATGTGACAGATCACGACATGACCCTTATCGATCTTACATATTTGCTAATTACTGCTGAATTATCAATGATTTGGCGCAATGGTGAAGCAAATTTGACTGGAAGATCTACTTATCAATCTTCCATAGGCATTGACGATGGTAACATTGGAAGTCCAGAAAAGATTTCTCTTCCTAATGGAAAGGGATCAGCCATAGTCAATATTGTTTTTATGTAAAAGTTCATGCCCTATATTAAAAGAGGGAAAATTGACACATTAGCCTAATGATGTTTTTGGGATTTCTCAAATCAGTAACAAAAGTATTTTGGGTGCTTTATAGGGGCACAAGGTTGATTTAGTCAGGTCTAAAAAGTCATTTTGAAAATTAAGAAGGGGTAACCCGATTCCCTTTTGCTATGTAGATAGTTGTTGACCACTTTTTCCTTAACCCACATTGACTTTCAAAAGTCTAAAATTTCCTTATCCATATATACAAACAAATAGAGAACAATACTGCAACAAAATGATGTTCACTTATAGCTCCATTAACACCAACAAAAGATTTACTCATGGATGATTCTCCTCTACGACGTCCGTCCATCAAAAGTAAGCAAAAACAAAATAGTGTTCACTTAGGTATGTACTAAAAAATCAAAACTAAGTGAAATTGCAGCTACATAGTCAATATACCAGAAAAACTAGTGCGAGAGCAGGCAGTGCCGCAACTATGTGCTGGAGTGATGACATTCAACCCATTGAAACAATTCATCAACTCCGCCAAGATTATAATTTTAGTGTTGCGAGGAGTTGAACATCTACGGGTTTTGAATGCATAGGAGATTCACCACCATGTAACGATGATAAGCTCTACTAATAAAAAGAAACACGAGGCGTTAATCGATTTAGGTATCGATTATTTCTTAGTGAGCTCGAACCACGTTGACATGGAGAAATAGTTGAAAACGTTGATTACATACTAGACATTGTACTTATTACTCATCAATTACAAGCTTTCTTCGTGCGTTTGATCAGGAAGACCCAAAAGATACAAGAATGTAAATGGGATGTTATCTGATGAAGAGAAGTAGAGGGAGAGGGTCCAGGGCCGGCCTTACTTCATGTAAAACTAAGCAAGGGCTTAGGGCCCCTAATTCTAATGACCCCCACTTAACCTAAATCATGATTACTGGTTATTCGAATCACACACGCCACAGACCGACATAAATCATCAAAACCAAGTGACTGTGGGTTGTTCTTCTTCCAGTCTTCCTTCTCAGCTTCTCATTCTTTGATTCTCCATTCTCGGCAGAAGCAAGAAGCAACCGTTACCAATCTGCAATATCAATTGAAACAGTGAAACAATATGTTAAGTTTGATTTCTTCTTCTTCTTCGGTTCTTCCTCTGATAATTTGATAATCCGATTCGTTGATTCTCGATTCTTCTTATGTTTGATAATTGATTTTTCTTCCTCTGATAACCAAGCAACTGTTCTTCTTCTTCCTCTGATACTCTGTCAATCTGATTCTCAGTTCCACTATTAGGATTATGTTTAATATGTTATATTTGTAATAGTTTTCCGACCTTCCATTATCTGAATATTTGAATCTGATTATCAGTCTGTTAGATTATCTATTAGGGTTAATGTTCGATGTTATTCGTTTAACAGATTTCAAACCAAAAAATTGAGCATAAACTGTGGTGGATCATTTGTTAATTGTTGGAATTTTTATTTCATTTATAAATTATGTTGTGGCTATGATTTTTGTGGATGCTCTCGTAGTCTAGTTTGAATTTTAAATTTGTAGTACATTACCATTGAATTAGGGTTGGAAGGATTATTGTTGGAAGTTGGAACGAATTTGAGTTTTCTTAAGGTCAAGGTTGTTAAGAACTCACTGTGATAATATTAAGTATAATAAAGGGTAAAGAGTCCCAATTTTTTTGTTCCCTTAAAGCCCTAAACTGATTGAGCCGACCCTAGAGGGTCAAACGGTTACATGATAAAGGGGAACCGGTGGTGTGTTTTATGATCTAGTCAAATAACAAAAAACTTGGTCAAAATTGTATGTCTTAACTTTAGTAGGTACTTACTAGATAGCCACATAAGCTTTCAAATGGGTATATAGCATATTTGACATGTTATTTTAGGTTATGGGATCATGTTATAACACACCTTATCCCTCCATAAAAGCACCAAAATATTTGACCCATTATTTTAAGTTAGTGGATCAGATAAACGGATAAACATCTTATAACCCACTTTATCATACATACTTATAAAGCTAGCATTTTTTCTTGAATCTCATGCATTTGGAACCCCCATTCTTTTTTCTTTTCACCACATTCATTTGAAACTCCCATGACTTTTCAATTTCTTTATAATAATAATTATAATTTGGTAATTAGGTTAAATAAATATCAAATCTAAAGTGTAATCATATATAAACTAAATTTCAATATTAAAATAATATCTTTACTTCTACTTATAAAATTATGTTTTTTTAACTTTTAACATATTATACTTAATTTATTAGTCTTAATATATTGTTGGATGTAAACCATTATCATTTTAAATGTATAATTTTTGAACAATTTGTATAAAATACTTAAATTATTAATTAAAATATAACATTATACGCTCAACTTAAATATAAACTTTATTTAACTTAAACAACCCAAAAACTATTTTTTAAATAGTTAAAAGTGATAAATTGTAGTGTCTTTCTAATAATGATTGTAAGTTGGTTAATAAGGTTAAATAAATATCAAACCTAAAGTGTAATCATAAATAGACTAAATTTCAATTTTAAAATAATATCTTTACTTCTATTTATAAAGTTATGTCTTTAAATTTTAACATATTATACTTAATTTATTAGATTTAAAATGTTGTTGCATGTAAACCATTATTAGTTTAAAGCTACAACTTTTGAACAATTTGGACAAAATACTTAATTTGTTAATTTAAATATAACATTACAGTGTCAACTTAAATATAAATTTCAGTTCCAATAAAATAACCAAATAATATTTTATAAATAGTTAAAAGTGATAAATGCAAAAACTAAATTGTAATATCAGTTTAACTAAAATATTTCCTAAATATATTTTTATAATCGTTAAAAAAATTTCAAATAAGTAGCTTAAAATAACTTATAATAACAATAGTTAAAAATAACTCTATATAAATGATTATATTGTTACCTTTAAAATCAAAAAGAATAATGTTTGATGTTTTAAATAGTTATAATGATAAAAATTAAAACATTAACCAAATAAATTTTAAAAAATTAGTTAACAATAACAACAACTATAAATAATATTAAACCATATATAATATTTAATTTTTTTGATGTGTAACTCGCGAGTAGAAGTCATTCAAGCGATTGAGATTATGACGTTATAATATATGTATATATTATCATATAATTCAAAATAATCAATATATTATATCAAATTAATATACAAATTATTATATCAAATTTAAAAACAATGTTAGTGTTATATTTAAAAAATATAAATTTGTAAAGACTTCAACTATATAGGTGTTTCTGTGCATTACAATGTCAACTCAAATATAAATTTCAGTTACATTTAAAAAACTAAGGAATATTTTGTAAATAGTTAAAAGTGATAAATTGTAGTGATAAAAGTAAAAACTAAATTGTAATCTCAATTTAACTAAAATATTTCTTAAATGTGTTTTAATAATCGTTTAAAGTTTCCAAATAAGTAGCTTAAAATAACTTATAATAATAATAGTTAAAAACAACTCTATATAAATGATTATATTGTTGCGTTTAAAATAAAAAACAATGTTTGATGTTTTAAATAATTATAATGATAGAAATTAAAAATTAAGCAAATAAATTTTAAAAAATTAATTAACAATAAAAACAACTATAAATAACATCAAATCATATATTATATTTAATTTTATTCATTTGTAACTCGCGGGTAGAAGTTATTTAAACGATTGAGATTATGAAGTTACAATAAATGTATATATTATCATATAATTCAAATATAATCAATATATTATATCAATTTAGTATATACAAATTATTATATCAAATTTAACAACAACGTTATTGTTATATTTTAAAAAAAAACATATATTTGTAAAGACATCAACTATATAGGTGTTTCTGCACAACGCGCGAGTATTCGCCTAGTGCTTTTATAAAACACAAAAAAACATTTTAGACTAATTTGACAAATTCCAAAAGTATTTTCCTATTATAGAAATATTTGGTAAATTTTTAAATATAATAAAGGACGTTAAGTAGAAATAAGTTGGCACAAATCTCAAAGCATATTAAGTCAACATACAAAATTTCTAGATTGATCATATCAATATCGATAGAAGACAACAGTATTTAATAAAGAAAAATTAATATCCGCGTTTTCTATAATTCATCTCAAGCGCACGCTTAAATCTCTCATTAACTTTAACTCCATTATTCAACGACGCAAAAAAAAAAAAAAAAAAAAAAAAAAAAAAAAAAAGATAATTTGATCAAATCTAAATGTAAGCTTCTAATCCATGATCAAAAATACGAACAAAAGCCTCCATCTCAGTAGCCGAAAGACAGACGCCGATCTCCAGATCTTCGTTGATTTCTTTGCACGCATTCACAGATATGGATCCACTATAATCTATGGAAATGGTTTCCTGCTTTTTGGGCTTCCCCCATCCGAAATCCAAATCATAAAATTTGAGCTTCGGTGTTCCAGCAACCCCCATCACTGTCGTCGGCGTCACTCCAGAGAACAAATCATCAAACGACCTTAAATCTTTCACGATTCCATCCTTATCAGTCAAGACCTGATGTAGGCTTTCTCCAAGCAACTTGGTAGCAATGACGAATCCTTCTTTTCCTTTTAAATCCTTTGTTTTCTCCATTGTCAAACAATACGTAATACAGTTGCCGAAGTAAGCCGCAGGAATCGGTGGATCCAAACGTGCCCTGCAATCAATAGTGAAACCAAACACTTCCAGTTCATCGTTTCGTGATTCTGCGACGCAACTCCAGATATAACCACATGCAACAGTAAAAGATGATACATAGGCTAACGTTGGTAGTTGGTTTGAAACCAATTCCTTCAACCGATTGACGACAGCTCGTTTCAAGATAAACGTGGCTCGAACTTTATCAGTTGGCCCAGAAAGACTTGCAAGTTGATACTCATTGTCAAAAGTTTCAACCTTTTGGCTCTTCAGATAGCTTTCATCTAGTTTCGGGTATTTGAGAATTCTGTCATAAACCGGCAGACTTCCATTAGCTAGAAACAACTCATCTGTGCCAGATTGAGCTATGGATGTCCACGCCTTCAAGAAACAAAACCGGGTGCTAGCATCACCAAGGCTATGGTGATTTGTCATTCCAATAGAGAATCCGGAGTTGGGAAAAAGTGTGACTTGAACGGAGAAGACTGGGATTGATATGAAATCGGAAACTTCAGCGGTGCGTCGGAGAAGAGGTATAAGATGATAAAACTTGTCACATTCTCGAGGATGGTTTCCTGTAAGATCGATGAAATCAAGGTTACATTCTGCAAACGTAACCTCCACAGAATCG
Organism: Lactuca sativa; assembly: GCF_002870075.4. NCBI lineage: Eukaryota > Viridiplantae > Streptophyta > Magnoliopsida > Asterales > Asteraceae > Lactuca > Lactuca sativa. The sequence continues at coordinate 208,908,482 of NC_056630.2, read as the reverse complement.
CCTTCAACATATCGGATTTCTGGGTTTTGAGCACGAGAAGGATATATGATCAAGTTACCAACGAAAGGAAAGAAATGTTGAAGGGTGATTGATAGCGAACTTTTCAGATTGGGAATGATTGTTTCAGTGAAGTGTGTTTTGGTGATTGGGAGCTCGTAGAAGAAGAGAGTGTTAATCGGAGGGGTGGTTAGCCATAAGAAGTCGAAGAAAATTAGAGGCAGTGATCTGTTGGCTACGGTGGCTGGTGGTGGCGATACTTTGGACTCTTCAAGAACAGTCAAGATTGGAAGGGAATCCATTTCATTCAACCCGGCCCCTCCGAATGATTTATTGTCCCAAAATTTGTGGGGGTTATATTATATCTAGCATAGATCTCATTTAATGTTCAAGATAATAAAAAATATATATTATAATAAGGATAAAAACTGGGACACGACTTCTTGGTTCCAGAAAGGTAAAAGGTAATTTTTTTGGATTAAGGGGGGAGGAAAACAAAAGTAGACAAGAGAAATCAAAAACCACTACAGTGCAGAATTGGAGTTCAAAAAACAGCAAAATTTAAATTAAATCAGAGCAACTCCAATCCATCCAATTTTTGCCCAAATTATCCCTGTATTTGCACCATTCAAACGATTGAGTGATTATGAGGTCTGCCACTTTTGTTGGAGAGATAGAAATCATTTTGAAGAATTTATTGTTTCGGGCTATCCAAATATTCCAAATCATAGAGAATAAGATCACACATAAGATCTGCCTTTTTTTTGGACAATAACCCCAGGTTGTTGCAAAATTCACCAAGTCTTTCACCTTTGCATACGAAATATGTTGTATCCAACACCATCTAAGGATCCAACTCCATACAGATTTAGAGAAGGTACACTCTACCAGAAGATGATCAAAGTCTCAACATCAGAGTCACAAAGTTGATAGTTAAGGTGTTGGACAATAATGCCCCTTTGGGAAAGAGAGGTTTCTGCAGCGATTCTGTCTAGAGCTTCCCTCCAGATAAAACATTTAACTTTAAGAGGGATTAATTTTGTCCAACAGATTAAAGGACCATTCAATTGAAGCGGGAATTGTTTGGAGTCAATCAACCTTCTCATGATTCTAACCAGGTATGTTCCATCCGAGTGAAAATTGAAACGAAAACCAAGTCTTGAATGAACATCGAAGTTTTGAGAGCCAAGTAGATAATAGAATTCATGGAGTTCAAGATAAAATCTCAGGTCAAAGGAGTTGTTTTTCCACCTCCAAGATAAACTATTGCGACTTAACCGATCCATGAGAGAGCACTTCTTAACCGATTCTAACCAGTAAATGTAACATCCGGAATTTCCAGGTATCAAAAGTTAATTATTTATTTTGGGTGCAGAAGAGGGACTCGACGAGTTGGTGCTTAAACTCGTCAAGTAGGATCGTGATTTGCTAACTGGATTAATGAATGGACTCGACGAGTCGGTAAGGTGACTCGACGAGTCCGAGCTGTGGACAGAAAACCCAAAATCTTTGGGCCTGTGCCCTATTTAAGGGTCCTTATAGCTCTCAGTCGTGGCTACCATTCCAGAGAAAAGAACCCTAGTGAGCTTGGGAGTATAATGTGAGAGAAGGAGCCATCTTGAGCCTTGTTGGTGTAATTTTGCAAAGGAAGAGAAGGGATTCAGCAGGGAGGACCAAAGGAGGTTGTGATTCTAAGGCATTCAAGCAGGGATCTCCATTTTGAGGTAGTGATTCGACCCTTTCTTCTATTTTGTGTAGAATCCTTAAATCTAGGGTTTTCTTTACCCTTTCTTGGTTAGAATATGATGCATATGAGGTCCCATTGAGAAATAGACATTGGATCTGGACCTTGAGAGGTCCAGAGAGCCCCAGCCTTCCAGCTTTATTTTGTTCCATTGGAGTTGTGAACCTAGGTTGCTATTTTAGGAGCTATTTCTTCAAATGAGGCCATATGAGTGTTGCATGAGCTTAAAGATTGGACCTTCACGTGATTATTGGGTGTTAGAAGGCCATATCTACAGGTTGGAGAAACAAATCTGAACTCAGAAGGTCATTTGAGTGCTGCTATGGAGGGAACTCGCCGAGTCCATAAGGGGACTCGACGAGTCGAGACGGGTTGCCCCGCAATTTGTGACCCATGGTAACCCGTCGAGTGAAGAGTTAACTCGACGAGTCGAGTGAGGCCATAGGAGGATTCAGAGGACACGCATGGACTTGCCGAGTCACCCAGGTGCACTCGACGAGTCTGGTCAAAGTTGGACCGTTGACTTGAGTTGACTTTCGGTTGACCTTGGGGTTTTAGTCAAGCTGATTCAAGAGAGGTCAGAGAGGGGTAGAATGGTCTTCTACCCATTATTAGAAATGAGGACATGAGCGAGTATTGATTAGAGATGTTATCACTTTGATAGGAGGAGGCTAAGACGGGATATCGAGCACCAGAGTTTATCCGACTTCATACGAGGTGAGTCTTCTCACTATACTTTAGCTAGAGTGGTAATTAGAGTTATGTGACAAAGTAATTTGTATGCTATTTATATGATGTGATTTATATGTGATTTGTTCCATGTATGATTCAGAGTTTATAGAGTTAGGAACAGAAGGTCCATAGAGTTAGGACCAGAGGGTCCACAGAGTTAGGACCAGAGGGTCCACAGAGTTAGAACCAGAAGGTCCACAGAGTTATGGGACTGCAGGGTCCTACAGAGACACATTGACCAGAGGGTCAAACAGAGTTATAGCCTCGAGTGGCTAATATGTGTTGTATGTGGTATTTTGAGGAACTCACTAAGCATTTATGCTTACCGTGTTATGTGATATGTGTTTCAGGTACTAGCGAGGATCGCGAGAAGGCGCTGGCATGATTTGTACACACTGGCAGGAGATTATGTTTTTGAGATTCTGGGATATGTTTTATTGTGATGACATCTGATAAACATGGGATTTTGAGAATGTTATATATCTTTCATTGTGTTTGAAAATTGAAATTTTTTTTTTAAAATTTACGTCGTTACAAGTTGGTATCAGAGTCTTGGTTTGAGGGATTCAGATGCACCTTCGGGTGTATCTAAACTCAAAATGAGGATTTGAGAAAATTCTTAATAATTAAACAAATTTTCTAAAAGAGTAAAAAGATTTTGAGACGAGCAGAACGGAGCAGTGTGTACGATCAGCCAGCGCCAGAACGGTGATTTCCCAAAATACCCTTACGTTATGTGTTATGAGATATTATGAGATTTTATGCATGCTAGAGTAGGCTAGGTATTCATATTTAGGACTAGAGTGACCTGAGTTGTGATGCCTTAGCCTAGGAGTTGCTGCTATCTGTGATGCACTTTCGAGTAAGTGCTGAGTGAGAGTGTCAAGTAGGAATCCTTGTAGAGAGGGATTTGAGTAGAGGAGTAATCTAGGAGAGATGCCTAGATGAGTATTTGTGGAGCCTATCAAGGGAGTAGATAGATACCCGCGAGGGGTAGAGTTGCAGAGTTCGGGAATATCTTTTTAGTATGAGTAGAGCAAGTGGAGTTATCACCTAGAGTGGGTTTTACGTGTTTATTTGATACCCGAATGCTACTTGCTTCGTGCTTTGTGGAATTCCCGATGATGGGAGCCATCTACCAAGTGAATGTGACGATATTAAGGAGATAGATGACTGGCATCATAAGGAGTTTCTCAGCAGCTGGCGGAGAAGTGTGAGAACCTAGGAAGAGCCTAGGATGTGACCTTAGTCAGATGAGTACGCCGACAGAGTAAAGCATTTCGCTGGGTAGAGAGCACGCGTGTTGGGATTGGCGATTGAGAATGTTAACCAACTACTTAAGGAATATGGGATGGTTCGTGTAGAGAGTATGGGTGGATGTGGCAGGTACTATGGGCCCGTACTACTGAAAGCAGAGGACCCATACCCGATGCAGGTAGTATTCCGGAGGATCTAAGTAGCAGATCGAGATGGTGATGTCATGGTTCGAGTACCATGATAAGTAGCAGATCGAGATGTAATGTCATGGCTCGAGTACCATGATAAGTAGCAGATCGAGAGGTGATGTCATGGTTCGAGTACTATAATAAGTAGCAGATCGAGAGGTGATGTCATGGTTCGAGTACCATGATTGTGACAACCGTCAATTTTTGGCCAAGTCAAAGTCAACTAAAGTCAACAAGTCAAACCGGTCAACTCCTCTAACCCTTGTAAGTTAGGGTTTCCATTATGATTCTTATCGTACTACTCGCAATCTTAAAATAAAGTATCACTTAGAGTTTTCACGCGTTCGAAAATTCTAAACCCTAATTAGGGTAAGTGATGAGTCTACTAGATAAAACATTATTCCATATCTCCCAAGAGCGTATAACATTCACAACAAGGCTTAACAGAGTGTAAGAACCTTGCGTTACGAAGTCAAACACTCAAAAAGGTCACAAGAGAAATCTCTGCCAAATCTCTCTCCGTATGTGAAATCTCTCCCAAATCTCTCTCCGTACGTGAAATCTCTCCAAGTATGTGAAATCTCTCCCAAATCTCTCTCCGTATGTGAAATCTCTCCAAGTATGTGAAATCTCTCCCAAATCTCTCTCTGTATGTGAAATCTCACCAAGTATGTCAAATCTCTCCAAGTATGTGAAATCTCTCCCAAATCTCTCTCCATATGTGAAATCTCTCCAAGTATTTGAAATCTCTCCCAAATCTCTCTCCGTATGTGAAATCTCTCCAAGTATGTCAAATGTCTCCCAAATCTCTCCAAGTATGTCAAATCTCTCCCAAATCTCTCTCAAAATCTCTCTCAACTTTTTATAATCACTCGGGGCATCCCGACCCTCGAATTTGACGAAAACAACTCGAAAACGGAAGTCTACGCGAAAAACAGCCTTAAGGAGCCGAAACTCCTTTTAGGAGCCGAACCTCTTAGGAACCGAAAGTCCTCTTAGGGACCGAACCCTCTTGGACCGAAACCGAAAGCTGCTGAACCGAAAGTCCCTTAGGACCGAGCCTCGCATGCGAACCGAATCTGAGAAGAGCCGAGAGCAGGAGGACCGAGCATCGCTTCCAAGCTAGAGCCGAGGCTGAGCCTCGCTGTCCAGCCGAGACCGAGCCTCGCCCTCGCCTCCTTCCCCTTCCGTGCGAAACAGTAGGACCGAACTTCGGCTCTCATGCGAAAGGCCTCGCACAGATGCCAAAATCACCCGATTTTCGAATAGTTTTGCGTTTTAAGCCCGTTTTGAATTATTTTAACGCGAGATTTTCACCCAAAACTTTATTTTAACATATAAGGCCCCATATTTATTAACTAATCACGTTTTTGGGGATAAACCTTATCCAAGAAGAGTGGGTGAAGTACAAGAGGTTGAGTGTTGACTTTGCTTTACCTTATGACACAAGCAACCACTCCCATACCCATTCCATGTCGATATTCACCATCAGCCCATACCTAGTCATTTCATGGTACTTTCCCCAACATTTTTCAGCCACACACTTGGTTAAGGGTTAGAAAACCCTCCCTTCTCCTTTCTTTTCTTTCATTTCCTCTTATTCTTCCCTCAAGAACAAACTTCATTTTCTCTCATCTTCTCTCTCTAAAATTCGAGATTCAATGCTATTCTCCAAGCCTTTCTTCTACTTTTGGTAAGTATTAACATCCTCCATATGATTATTTCACTTCATTTTACTCAAATCATAGATATCTTACACAAACTCCATCATATTTGTGTTAGATCCTCGAATCTTCAAGCAATCTCCCAAAGTGTTCTTGAGTTGAACACTTCTTTTCTCCATCATCCATCTACTGAAATCACATAAGGTGAGTTCATACCCCAACATTTTCATGTTTTCTTAAGTTTTAAGGCGGAGAATACAAGTTAAATCATTAAGAACATAACTAAATTCTTCTAACAGCTTTCAACAGAAAAGTTACACTCCATTCACGGGCTGTTTTGGACAACTTAAACATTTTAGTTTTCAAAACTGTTTTAGGTGCATGTAGTTAAAGTTTTGAGCTTTAAAATGACTACTTGCACATCTCAATACGAGTTTTCTACGATTTATGATGATTTTTAAAAAACGGCCTATCACTGTAGCTACGAATCCGGACCAGTCTATGAATATGAGCATTTGTACACAAGTTAGAGGCATCCAAAAATCGTAATAAAATTTATGAACAAACAAGACTCATTTTCTAAATTCCCAGAATTTACGGATTTTTATTTGGATCTGTTAAGAAGTTTTTATAAATGTTCTAATAACAGTGATCGAAACAAGTAATAACAGAAAAATGCTAACAATTTCTTATCACCTTGTAACATGTTGAGCAAGGTGTATATCTTTATGTGAATGTGTGTTATTGCAAATAAATGACATTTTGTCTTAGTATATAAACATGCATCAGTTAATAAATGGATTTTTATATATTGATATACATATGAAATATAAAGGATAACACATATGTTATAATCAAAGTACATCCATTTTACTCAAACAATTGAATAAACTACGTTGAATATAGTTTACGTACATTACCATTACTACCCTTGTTTTGATAAACTATAATAGGTATGGTTTATGTTTTTAATAACACAACAAACACTTTTCGGAAAGGTTTTATTCCCACAGAAAAAGGGATTTTACACTGACGCACACCACACGTAAACTTGTTAACTTAAATTGTGAGTTATCCTTCTCAGTACTCCTAGAGTACAGGTTAAAATTCCTGGTAGTTATAATCAGAGTCTCTTGTAGGGAGAACGTGATAGTTGTGTATAGATCTATATTGGGTTTGACACCCCACACCTTACTGCTAGCTACAGTAGGACCTGCAGGTCTACGGATGACAAATGTCATATCAGTTTTGCGACGCCTGAGAAACGTCGTTGCAGGTTCATTTAGTCATAGTATGGTTATAGCGCTCACATAGGGAGTTAACAATACATAAAGTTTACGGGGATTTTTATAAATCAAAAAGGGGGTTTATGTCGATTTAAAATCACTTTTCATATCAATAACTACAGATATTATCGTATACTTTCGGTCTTGTTATTTAAGACTACACATCATTCATTACGGGTTTTTCTCAAATTTAGAAGGGTTTTTACGCCAATTTAAAACCGCTTTTATATCTTTAAGTATGACAAATACTTGTTCATTCTTGGTCCTGGTATTTAGGACCACATCACTTTTATAAGGAAAATATTGGATTTTTCTTAGTAACATCCAACTCATTACAAAGATCGATTTTCAAACTCTTACTATCAAAAGCTTATGAACTCACCAACCTTTGTGTTGACACTTTTTCAAACAACTTGTATTCTCAGGAAATCACTAAACAGGTAACCGAGTGCTTTTGAGGATGGGACGTTATGGCGTCAAACATTTCACACTTATTGTCTACATATTGTAACTGATTTAGAACATGTAATTCATACAATGATGTAACTCTTTCAAATATATATGCGAATGGTTGTATTTACTTTGAGCACTATTATACTCGTTGTTGTGATACTATACATGAAGTCCGCCACCCCCGGACGTTTCCGCCATCTTTGGTTTGGGGGTGTGACAGATTGGTATCAGAGCATTGTTTATAGTGAACTAAGTATATCAAACCACATAAGATATACAAACTATAAATGCATTGGGACTAAAGTCTCTGATTTTAAAACATTTTAGTGGGGTATACTTTTAGAAAATAAATAGTTTTCTTGTTTAAAGTATTCATACCTGCATTCATACTAACCTGCGTCTCACAATGACCAGAACAAAAGTATTATGATTGTTGAATATCACAGGTAAGCTCAGGGATGTATGGTCAGTCTTGGGAGTGGCATAGCCTGATCAACTATGCTAGTCCGAGGAGTGATTAGCACATGCCCAAGAATGGTTGTGATATGGTGACAAGTCTAAAAACTTACCAACATTACCACAATGAGAACATTAGAACAGAACATGAGTTTAAAATACTATGGGAGTATTTTGTGTTACTATAAGTACTTACATGAGAACTAAACAGGTCTCTATCAAGTAGGTCAATAGTTGTTAAGTGTATACGCTAAGGTTATATGAAATTTAGGTGTTATAGACTCAGAATCCGTGATCATTGCTTTACTTCCTGTTCTCGTTGGATTGTGGATTTGGAGTTAGAGTTACCTATTCGAAGGACTATCCTGCCTTGATTTCATATAACTGGTATACACTACACAAGTATTGACATAACTGATAGAGATCATCGTATAAGTATCTAGATAGTTCGTCCAATAATTACCTTCTTACTCCTATTCTCGCACGTATGTCATAGCAAGATCCTACTTACAACACGATTCCTACCTTCCCAACCAGAGGAATGGTGGATGGTTATGAGAAGAATCAGAAGCGGAACCGAAGGTAATAAAACCTCCATGCATAGCCAGGGTTCCCGCGAACCGTTTCGACTACATAGAACCTATGCCCCGTTGGGCAACCATGATCGAGGGTTGAAGTCGACAGCAACGACAATAATCACCATGTGGAGACCAATGAGGGTGCTATGACCTCATGCACGGGGGGACCGACTGACAGAGCCCTCCCGGCGAAGACCCGATAGATCGCGAACATCGGGGATTAAAACATGGAGACTGCAAACCGAGTTCGAAAAATTGCGCGCTACTATGAACCCCACTGTCTCACTTACCCGAAACTCGGAAACAGACTACTATTTCGGAGGCCAACTCTCTTCTTAGGACCTTATCGCCGCTCAGGAAGAAGTAAGAGAGTAACAGGGTAGACACATGGCATTCAAGGAGGGGATGATTGCAGCGAAGCGTCGAATTGCAAAGCTGCAAGGTGCATCGATTTTTCCCCAGGCATCACAAGGGACAGATCGTCGTAAGTGAATCCATACCGTACACAAGACCTTGTAAATTAGGATCATGAGTACGCGTTAGTGCTACTCTATTCTAGGTATAAGCACAACACTGCGAGTTAAGCGGTTATACTAATCAAGAGATCTAGTTGCTATCAAAACTTATCCTTGCATGGATGTGAGTTAGACCTGCATCGAGGTCAAAATTCTCGCTGAAACCATAATTACTTGAATCATATTAACAAGATGGGCTTAAGACATACTTAACAGACTCGAAGGTCTATTTAGTCTTAACTATATAACTAAGCACACATCAATTGGTCACTATAAGGACCTAGCTTGGATCAAATTACAAGGTTTCACTTGGATACAGAACTACTAAAGTACATGAGCTTATCATTTATAGGCTCTTGTTAAGAAATGTTTTCAGAACACCATAAAACAATCGAAATACATTACAAAATGAACTAAGCTAAAATTTGTTAGAAAACTCGCGACACATAGCTCTTTCTAACGAATCATTATCGTCTCACTTTTTAAACATTTTGGTGAAAGGGTGCTTTCTTTGTAGACCCATAGGGTGCGATCATACCAACACTAATGCACCGGATCCCATCAAAACTCCTCAGCTAAGTGTGTTTGGGCAAACATGATCCCAAGATTAGTAAAGCTTAAAACGCCTGTATGAAACCTACTTCTAACCACTACCATAATTCCGTCTCGGGAACGTTAGCAGAAACACTAAGAGTAGTACAACAATGTGCAAAATTTATATATGTGAATATAAATCGTAAGAATGCACTTGAGATAATTATCCCCACTCATGAAGTCGTTTTTCATCATGAAACAGAGCTATGTCTTCACCAAGAGGCGACCAACCAACTAGCAAGGCGCCAACCCTGCAGATAGACTCTGCTACTTTTCAAGCTGCAGTCACGGCAGCCGTCATGTCACAACTCAATGCTAATTACGCCAGCAGGCACAGAGATGATGTCAGAAATACTAACTACAACCCCAATCAAGAACACCAACGGGCGTCTACCAACGAAAATGCCTCAGGCCACAGACCCACAAACAAGAAGCGAAAGTTTTGGAACAAAAAGGAGCGCAACCAAACTCAAAGACTTGCTAAAGGACAACAACCCATGGCCACCCCTGATGCTACAACAGCAGTCGCGACGCCTGCCACGACACTAGCCACAAGGTCTGTCACCCGAGTGCCGGCCAGACCGTATAAGGGATCACTCCCAAAATGTATCAAGTGTAACTACCATCACATAAGAGCTTGCCGGATTTTACACTGTAATAAATGCAACAGGGATGGGCATATCGCCCGTTCCTGCAAGACCCCGACTCAGCACATCGCTTCAACCACCAATGCTAGTGTAAGTCCAGTGTGCTACCTATGCGGTGAACGGGGCACTTCAAGTGAAAGTGTCCAACTGAGAAGAATGACGGAGGAGCAGGAGGAGTGTGATGAACACACCAACAGGATCAGCAAGGGAACCATGTTAGGACTTTTGTAATGTTTCTAACGAGAAAACGTTTAAGTACCATATGTTGTAATGAATTTGGTAAGTTTGCAAAAATTCCGTTTTTCCAAAATTAGTTAAAATACTTTCTCGTTCAAATCAAATCAGGGACACTCGTATGTGACCTTAGGATCATTACCTGTAAGTTGTGATGACCTTGTGCATACTTCGGGGTTACTTCTAATCAAAATACTAAAGACATAAAGCGAATAATTCCGTTTTGACATCCTGTTCCATGTCTAGCAGTGGAAGTAGGGTAGAGCCACCCACTCGATGATTTCACCAACATCAGATTACACACGACATTCATATACCGCTCGATCATGGAGTGACCGTCAGGGGTCATGACATCAAACGTCATTACTAGCTATCGGAACACGTCCACTACCAGTGCTAGACACTGTAGTATGAACTGTCTGCGGTAATAATAACATCGAGCAAAACGGAACACACTGGAAAGAAAACACACGATACTCTATCACCCCAATGAGCACTCCGCACGAATACTAATTAACCCGCGTCCTACCAAAAAGGATAATATTGTCACCATTCAATTTCAAATGGTATAGTTCTCCACCTTCCCGATTAAACGGCTATGAAAGGACCCTCCACATGACCCACCGAATAGCAAATCCTTCGTCTCTCAAAAACATAAAACCCGAACGGAACTCCGGGTCATCTCTCACCGTGAAAACCCCAAGATACTCACCAGAGGAGTGTTATACCTCCGAAGCCTTATCACAAGTATTTCCAGAAGACCCTTCGGGAATGTCGTGCATATAGTAGACAAGGTTCAAACACGGAAGTTTGGGACGAATATGGTTAGTCTACCACTACTACGTGTATACATGAGGATAATGTATAATTAAGATTCTACGGACATTGGATGTGTGCTTCCGCCCTATTTCCTGTTCCTTGTCTGGTTATGGATTTGGGGCAAAGTCACCCATCCAATTGTCTTGCCACCCTTAAGTACATACGACCCATATGCGAAAGTTAATGATAGATGGACCAGATACTAGTCATACCATGAACTTCCAATCAAGGCTACCCAGGAGTACGAGTGAATGTCCTACCATCCGAATAAGCCTAATCGCGTAAACAAAACCCATACATCCCCTACCGAAACTAATCAAATAAGAAACACTGAAACAGATCCATACAGCGCTCCGAGGATAAGTTAATACGTATAACGTAAGACAGCTAAAGACGTATGAGGTCGGCTAGGTAACACATGACCTCGAACTAGGAGCGGTAGTGTTCGCCCCAGAGGTCTAGAGGCACCATCTCTACGACACGAAGCATATAATCTTCACTGATCATAAAAGCCTAGAAGGCACGGAAGACGGGGCATGTTATCCTATGAACCGGATCTGGACACCGAAGTCGATGGATTCAGAAATAATGTCATGAACAAAGCACACGAAAACCCGCTACTCCTCTTCATCCAGGCACGATCAAGACATGCCTGGACCTCAAATAGTAACATCAGCGGACGAAAAGGAAAGCTGACATCGCTACACATGTGGGCAAGTATCGGACTTGTGCCAAAGCCAAGGTTGAATAAAGGAAGCCTTCGCGTTTCCTACAACAACTAGTGATACCTGAAAGGAAGTGGGAGCGGCTAACCGTGGGATTCATAACCAAGTTACCCAAGGCAAAGAATAGTCTCGATACCATTTGGGTAACCGTCGTCAGACTGGCCAAATCCGCACACTCCCTACTAATCCAAGAAACCGACAGGACGGAGAAATCGACTAGAATGTACCTCAAAAAGGATGATGTGACCACAGGTTCTATTAATATCTGTTACCTCCAACAGAGATAACAGATTCGTTTCGTGACCCTGGCGACCCTTGCAGGGAACTAGGTTAGACTTGAGTATGGCCTATCAACAACAAACCAACGGGCGGAACAAAAGGGATTGTTCAAAGCTTGGGCGACATGTTAATAGCTAGAGTGATTAACTTCGGTAAAGCGTGGGTGTGCCCACTTACCACTTGGCAAAATTGAAATGAACGAGAGTCTCCACGTTGTAGTAGGGAGCTTAAGGCACACATAGAATACACTATCATTTCAAAACAATAACCCCTTTAAATTGACTTAGCTCAATGTTACAATAAGAATTCCAAGGCGTCATTTAACATCAGGCGGGTTGGTCCCCGCCATACCAATTCCTTGTACACCGAAAAGTATTCACCTCTATTCCCAAACTCTTGAATCCCCAATCAAAATGCAAATTTCAGTATGAAATTACCTCTAACGGGAGGATGATGTGACAACCGTCAATTTTTGGCCAAGTCAAAGTTAACTAAAGTCAACAAGTCAAACCGGTCAACACCTCTAACCCTTGTAAGTTAGGGTTTCCATTATGATTCTTATTGTACTACTCGCAATCTTAAAATAAAGTATCACTTAGAGTTTTCACGCGTTCGGAAATTCTAAACCCTAATTAGGGTAAGTCATGAGTCTACTAGATAAAACATTATTCCATATCTCCCAAGAGTGTATAACATTCACAACAAGGCTTAACAGAGTGAAAGAACCTTGCATTGCGAAGTCAAACACTCAAAAAGGTCACAAAAGAAATCTCTCCCAAATCTCTCTCCATATGTGAAATCTCTCCTAAATCTCTCTCTGTATGTGAAATCTCTCCAAGTATGTGAAATCCTTCCCAAATCTCTCTCCGTATGTGAAATCTCTCCAAGTATGTGAAGTCTCTCCCAAATCTCTCTCTGTATGTGAAATCTCTCCAAGTATGTCAAATCTCTCTCAAATCTCTCCAAGTATGTGAAATCTCTCCCAAATCTCTCTCTGTATGTGAAATCTCTCCCAAATCTCTCTCCATATGTGAAATCTCTCCAAGTATGTCAAATCTCTCCAAAATCTCTCCAAGTATGTCAAATCTCTCCCAAATCTCTCTCAAAATCTCTGTCAACTTTTTATAATCACTCGGGGCATCCCGACCTTCGAATTTGACGAAAACAACTCGAAAACGGAAGTCTACGCGAAAAATAGCCTTAAGGAGCCGAACCTCTTAGGAACCGAAAGTCCTCTTAGGGACCGAACCCGCTTGGACCGAAACCGAAAGCTGCTGAACCGAAAGTCCCTTAGGACCGAGCCTCGCATGCGAACCGAATCTGAGAAGAGCCGAGAGCAGGAGGATCGAGCCTCGCTTCCCAGCTAGAGCCGAGGGCGAGCCTCGCTATCCAGCCGAGACCTCGCCTTGCCCTCGCCTCCTTCCCATTCCGTGCGAAACAGTAGGACCGAACTTCGGCTCTCATGCGAGAGGCCTCGCACAGATGCCAAAATCACCCGATTTTCGAATAGTTTTGCATTTTAAGCCCGTTTTAATTATTTTAACGCGGGATTTTGACCCAAAACTTTATTATAACATATAAGGCCCCATATTTATTAATTAATCACGTTTTTGGGGATAAACCTTATCCAAGAAGAGTGGATGAAGTACAAGAGGTTGAGTGTTGACTTTGCTTTACCTTATGACACAAGCAACCACTCCCATGCCGACTCCATGTCAATATTCACCATCAGCCCATACCTAGTCATTTCATGGTACTTTCCCCACCATTTTTCAGCCACACACTTGGTTAAGGGTTAGAAAACCCTCCCCTCTCCTCTCTTTTCTTTCATTTCCTCTTATTCTTCCCTCAAGAACAAACTTCATTTTCTCTCATCTTCTCTCTCTAAAATTCGAGATTCAATGCTATTCTCCAAGCCTTTCTTCTACTTTTGGTAAGTATTAACATCCTCCATATGATTATTTCACTTCGTTTTACTCAAATGATAGATATCTTACACAAACTCCATCATATTTGTGTTAGATCCTCGAATCTTCAAGCAATCTCCCAAAGTGTTCTTGAGTTGAACACTTCTTTTCTCCATCATCCATCTACTGAAATCACATAAGGTGAGTTCATACCCCAATATTTTCATGTTTTCTTAAGTTTTAAGGCGGAGAATACAAGTTAAATCATCAAGAACATAACTAAATTATTCTAACAGCTTTCATCAGAAAAGTTACACTCCATTCACGGGCTGTTTTGGACAACTTAAACATTTTAGTTTTCAAAACTGTTTGAGGAGCATGTAGTTAAAGTTTTTAGCTTTAAAATGACTACTTGCACATCTCGATACGATGTTTCTACGATTTATGATGATTTTTAAAATGGCCTATCACTGTAGCTACGAATCCGAATCAGTCTGTGAATATGAGCATTTGTACACAAGTTAGAGGCATCCGAAAATCGTAATAAAATTTATGAACAAACAAGACTCACTTTCTAAATTCCCAGAATTTACGGATTCTGATTTGGATCTGTTAAGAAGTTTTTATAAATGTTCTAATAACAGTGATCGAAACAAGTAATAACAGAAAAATGCTAACAATTTCTTATCACCTTGTAACATGTTGAGCAAGGTGTATATCTTTATGTGAATGTGTGTTATTGCAAATAAATGACATTTTGTCTTAGTATATAAACATGCATCAGTTAATAAATGGATTTTTATATATTGATATACATATGAAATATAAAGGATAACACATATGTTATAATCAAAGTACATCCATTTTACTCAAACAATTGAATAAACTACGTTGAATATAGTTTACGTACATTACCATTACTACCCTTGTTTTGATAAACTATAATAGGTATGGTTTATGTTTTTAATAACACAACAAACACTTTTCGGAAAGGTTTTATTCCCACAGAAAAAGGGATTTTACACTGACGCACACCACACGTAAACTTGTTAACTTAAATTGTGAGTTATCCTTCTCAGTACTCCTAGAGTACAGGTTAAAATTCCTGGTAGTTATAATCAGAGTCTCTTGTAGGGAGAACGTGATAGTTGTGTATAGATCTATATTGGGTTTGACACCCCACACCTTACTGCTAGCTACAGTAGGACCTGCAGGTCTACGGATGACAAATGTCATATCAGTTTTGCGACGCCTGAGAAACGTCGTTGCAGGTTCATTTAGTCATAGTATGGTTATAGCGCTCACATAGGGAGTTAACAATACATAAAGTTTACGGGGATTTTTATAAATCAAAAAGGGGGTTTATGTCGATTTAAAATCACTTTTCATATCAATAACTACAGATATTATCGTATACTTTCGGTCTTGTTATTTAAGACTACACATCATTCATTACAGGTTTTTCTCAAATTTAGATGGGTTTTTACGCCAATTTAAAACCGCTTTTATATATTTAAGTATGACAAATACTTGTTCATTCTTGGTCCTGGTATTTAGGACCACATCACTTTTATAAGGAAAATATTGGATTTTTCTTGGTAACATACAACTCATTACAAAGATCGATTTTCAAACTCTTACTATCAAAAGCTTATGAACTCACCAACCTTTGTGTTGACACTTTTTCAAACAACTTGTATTCCCAGGAAATCACTAAACAGGTATCCAAGTTCTTTTGAGGATGGGACATTATGGCGTCAAACATTTCACACTTATTGTCTACATATTGTAACTGATTTAGAACATGTAATTCATACAATGATGTAACTCTTTCAAATATATATGCGAATGGTTGTATTTACTTTGAGCACTATTATACTCGTTGTTGTGATACTATACATGAAGTCCGCCACCCCCGGATGTTTCCGCCATCCTTGGTTTGGGGGTGTGACAATGATAAGTAGCAGATCCAGAGGTGACGTCATGGTTCGAGTACCATGATTTGAGGCAGATTGAGAAGAGAGGACATGGTTCGAGTACCATGATTTGTAGTAGATTAAGAAGAGATAACATGGTACGGGTACCATGATTTATAGAGGATCGAGAGGTGGCCACATGGTTTGAGTACCATGACATGCGGCAGTTAGTGCTTCTGGTTTTACCGGTTATTTCGTGGTAATTATCTAGACTTAGATCAGATGTGAAAGAGTTTGGGGCCAGAAGGCCATGATGAACGAGTTTTAGTAGAGCATCACTGGAAAGGGAAATCGAGTTAGCTCCGACGGATTGTTGGTGATATGCCAGTTGGAGTCGCAAGACTCAGGGATGAGTAGGGATGGTGCGTTATGGAAGAATACGGTCTGGGCTAGGTGACCGACCGATAGTGGAGATGCCACTTTCTGTGACCTGATTAGTGCTAATTCCGTTTCCTGTGGGAGACGTAAGAGGTGTTGAGATTTCGGTTCCTGAGTTTGGGGGTAAGCCCTATGGGATTGCACTAAGGATGATTTTCAATCAAAGTATATGGCACTGGGCCTGCCGCGAGGTAAAAATATAGCTTTATCAGGTCGTCAGTGGGGACCGAGATTGTCAAGGACCAGGATACACCCTATTGAGTATAGTAGGGAATGTGTTAGCTGCAGTGTTGGACGATCAAGAGGGGTATATCAGGGCGGTGGCTCTTATTGTCTTGGATGGGTATCGAGAGTGGTAATGTGGGTTCTACTCCTATCATGAGAGACATGATGGGACGTGTGTTGAGGAGTCGAGGATGAGGAGGATGATAATTTACTATTTCCAGATCAGGGTTGACACTGGACAGTTGGGAAGTCCGGTGATGGAATATGTGAGATTTTGAATGACTAGAGGTAGTCATGATGGGAAGTTCTGAGGATTTCATCTGAGATTCGGGGTATTGGAAGTTGCTGGATCTCTGTCGGGGAGATCATCAAGCGTTGCGTAGCACCTTCCAAGAGTAGGTGTGATGTTACTAGTGGAAACAGTATGTGCGATAGATTGTTGGTACACCAATTGGTGATGGTTCGAACCCTAAATTGGGGAGAACAAGGTATTTTATTGAGGGGATCAGAGATTTGTTTGAGAGAGGTTAAAGATTTGGATATAGAGACCTGCTGTGCGGATTCATAAGTCCAGGGTTATTGGTGATCGAGGCTAGGTGCAGAGCGAGGTAATGCATGTGGTATGTGTTGAGAAAGGATGAGTGAATTGGAAGATTCTTCGTGACCTGTGCCTCTCGAGGTTAATATATGTCGAGTTCGAGTGCGATCGGGTCGCTGGATTGCGGATGCAATAGCTGAGATTTGCAAGTGAAGGTATAGATTGTAATCTATACCCCTAAAAGGGCAACAGTTGATTCGTCAACCAATTTTAGGGTCGAGATGAGTAGTTTCGTATGAGTAGTGACTAGTAGAAGGGGAGTTTCAGGTTCCCGACAACATGTTCTGAGCCATTGTTGATGCCTCGATGTTTCAAGTTGGGAGATGGAATACTCTTAAGGTTCAAGTGGTGCGAGAGGAAGATCGGTTGAGAGGTTCTAAAAGAGCAATGCAGTATCCAAGCACGGGGTTGTGAGTATAAGATCAGTGGATTGGGCAAAACATCGTGAGATTCTGTGTTGGTGTACCAAAGTATCCGGGGAAAGCACATCGACTAGTCGATGTTAAACGAGATTATTAAAGAATGAGGATTGCAGTGAGAAAAGGAGTTGTCGTGTCGATTGCCGTCAGGAGTAGTGACACTTACTTCTGGATGGGTATGTGTGCACCTATCTATGTTGGGCCGTGGGACGTGGGTTAATGGATGCAGCATGTGGAGCCGACTTGAGGTTGAGACCGTGGGTGGTAAGAGAAAGTACGCTAAGGCTGTAGGGAGCTGCAACATGCACGAGTTAGCAAAGGGGTGTGGTGATATTACGGGGAGCTGTAGTATTCACCAACCAGTCAGTGAGAGGGTGTTGTGATACTGCGGGGAGCCGTAGTACTCACTAGTCAACAAGAGGGTGTTGTGATACTGCGGGAAGCCGTAGTAGTCACTAGTCAGCGAGAGAGTGTTGTGATACTACGGAGAGCCGTAGTACTCACTAGTCAGTAAGAGGGTGTCATGGTGCGGCAGGGAGCCGCGTTATTTGTTGATCATAGCATGACGCAGGAGAGTTATTAGGCTTGAGTAGCCTTATTGGATTGAGTAATTGGGAGCCTGGGGGCCAGAGCAGGAAAGAGATGGAGGTCTCTAAATTTTTCGGGAATCGTTATACTCTGATTTGAGTTGTGGTTGTCGCAACCCAAGAGAATTGGAGAAGAGGTATACGCGTGGGTTGCGGGTCATGAGTCGTGAATTGAATGCTTCATTGGATTGAGCGGTTCCAACTTTGGGTCAGACCAAACTCTCGAGTCTGAGTTTGGCTCTAGTGGTGTGTCGGGTAGGCGGAATGAGATTCTGGATTCTGAGGAGGATTCCATGGTGAGGGGAGTTGTTTATCATCTGATATCTTAGACCTATGTAGGTCGGTACTCGGGTATGGGAGGTATCGCAAGATGCATGGAACTATGAGTAGTAGACGAAAAAGGTCGGGGTTGAGTTGATTTTCAGTTGGGGGTGTAGCATTCGCTTGGGGTAAAGCAAACTTCGTGACTTGTGTGTCACAATGGCCCAATGTATTTATGGGGAGGAGGAAACCATTGAGATGGTTAGGATAGTGCAATGGATGGCCTTGGAGGTCCAATTGATGGGTCGAGATCAGACCTGGTATTCGGTGTTAAAAAGGGGTATGAGGAATGGAGCTGAGGCTTATGATTTTTTTCATGTCTGAGGACATTTTTGAGCAAGCACGATTATTCTCTTGTGTCTGATGGCAGAGTGATGAGAATTCTTAGTTCGGATGGGTTCCAATAGCAGTTCAGTGGATGAGCCTTGGTGAGACGTGAACCCTTCCGTTTCTTGGGGCGTGATTCAGATCGTTGCTATGTTTGGTATGAGTGATCGGTAGCCGATTGTTGGATTATGTATGGAGAGAATCAGAAGGGTTGGTTTTCTTTCGGGATTGGGAATCCCTGTTTGGATTCAGGTGTCTAGAGGGGGGGGGGGGTGATAGCTGTATGGTACGAGATCCTATCGATAGCGCTAGATCTATATGTTGATGAGGAGCGATTTCGAGGGCGAAATCTAATTTAAGTGGGGGAGAATTGTGTGACAACCCAAAAATTTCATTCGGTCAAACCCTAAAAGTCAATCACTTATTATTATAAGTCAATTTCATTATTTCTTATTTTTAGCAAATTTAAAGTTCGTTTGATTATTTTAATATTATTCTTTAAACGAACAAGTGAAAGGAAGTGTCGTTTCGGGTCTTGAAATTTCAAAACCGCAAACACCTCGTGTCTTAGAAGTTCACGGCCAAACTATTATGTTTGGGCCGAAAAATCACCCAAAAACCGTGAACTCATGCATTAAGCATGAGTTTACTCCCCAAACTTGTGATTTTTACATTTACTCTCAAGAACACATTTCAAACTCTCTCAAGTATCATCCAAGATTTAATTCAAGATCTTCAAACTAATTTCCAAAAACACCAAGAACACACACTAAGTGTTCTTGGACTTTTAGCTCATTTCAAGCTTCCTTATAGCTCGGGTGTGTGTACAAGTCCCCATTTGTCACCTAGCACCGTATCCGACACTTCAATCCAATCCACTCACTGCAAGTGAGTTCATACCTCTTTAACTAACCTTTGAAATACTTTTAAATGTTTTAAATACTTTATGGGGGGGGGGGGGAATACAAGTTGAACCATGTTAGTTATTAGATCAATCACATGTGATTAATAACCAACATGCAAATAGATTTTTCATACTTTAAGCTGTTTTATCAAGCAAATGACTTTAAACTATTATCAAACTATTTTACATGTTTTTAAACTTATATATTGTTAAAAACCATGTCTATTACATATATAGTTATATAAATAAGGTTTGAAGGACTTAGGAGAGATAACCCGCTTTACTTCCTGTCCTCGTTTGGTTGTGGTCCTAAAGTACCCGGTTGTTTGTCCGAGTGTCGTTGAATCCTCACTTATATATTATGTGTACATGTATAGAAATAAAGATTTATATCTCAGTTCAGTACATTCATTCATTCCTCAAATTTACTAATAAACTATAATAGGTATAGTTTAGGGCTATACTACTTACTACTTTTAAGTTCCACGAATCATACAAGAAGTCAGTTCATTCATGAGTCAGTACTTATTACTATGAGAACATATACATTATACAAGAAGGAGAACATATACAACTATACTAAAAGGAGAACATATACAACTATACTAAAAAGAGAACATATTCAACTATACTAGAAAGCGAACATATACAACGATACTAGAACGAGTAACAATACATTTACATATACATGAATACATTAGCATAAATGTGATCCACTGTATCGGAGCATGCCTTCAATGTCATGGCCCGAGTTGTAGCTAGAGTCTCTTGGAGGGAGAGTGTGAGTTTGCGTATAGATCTATACTGGATTGACTATCCTACACCTTGCTGCTAGCTACAGCCGGACCTGCAGGTCTGCGGGTGCCAAACGTCATACCTTTTTACGACTTACATTGTCGTGTTTCATAGTCGATAGTATGGTACAATTAATCACAACCTTGATATAAATCTGGTTTAAGGTAGTTAGTACATCAGTAGTTCCTATAATACAACACTACAGTACTACATTAATTTACGCTTTACACATATTTAGTGATCATTTCACTTAAATATGAATGTACAAACTATATTTGGATAATGATAGTTACACTTGGGAAAATTACACACTTTTACAAGAAACGAACATACAAAACAGTTATGCCTGGGTAGAAGGCTACTTTTAGTAGAAAATATAGGATTTTCTAAGAGTTGCAAACTTTTACAAACCTTTACAAACATTCATATACTTTTATTACAAATGTTTACAAACTCGTACATCAAAATCACGTTCAAAATTTTTTGATACAAACACCGACACTAAATACTTATGAACTCACCAGCTTTAATGCTGATAAACTCTTTCAAAATAACTTGTATTCTCAGGTCATCAATAGACAGGTACCGAGGCCAGCTTTTGAGAAGATGGAGCGCATTCAAGACTCATCTTATTATTTTGATTTACATTTTTGGTGTCTATAACTGTACATAACACACTTGTATTAAAATTATATATTTAATGCAATGGATGATGTTGTTTGCTTGTTTGCTATTATACTGTGTTGTGATACTTTACAGGACGTCCTCCGCCCCAGAACATTTCCGCCGTTCTCGGTTTTGGGGTGTGACAAATTGTAACATCGGAATTTCCATGTATCATAAGTTAATTATTTATTTTGGGTGCAGAAGAGGGACTTGACGAGTTGGCGCTTAAACTCGTCGAGTAGGATCGTGGTTTGCTGACTGGATTAATGAATGGACTCGACGAGTCAGTAAGGCGACTCAACGAGTCCGAGCTGTGGACCTAGATCTTTGGGCCTGTGCCCTATTTAAGGATCCTTATAGCTCTCAGTCGCGGCTACCATTCCAGAGAAAAGAACCCTAGTGAGCTTGGGAGTATACTGTGAGCGGAGGAGCCATCTTGAGCCTTTTTGGTGTGATTTTGCAAAGGAAGAGAAGGGATTCAGAAGGGAGGACCAAAGGAGGTTGTGATTCTGAGACATTCAAGCAGGGATCTCCATTTTGAGGTAGTGATTTAACCCTTTCTTCTATTTTGTGTAGAATCCTTAAATCTATGGTTTTCTTTAACCTTTCTTGGTTAGAATATGATGCATATGAGGTCCCATTGAGAAATAGACATTGGATCTGGACCTTGAGAGATCCAGAGAGCCCCAGCCTTCCAACTTTATTCTGTTCCATTGGAGTTGTGAACCTATGTTGCTATTTTAGGAGCTATTTCTTCAAATAAGGCCATATGAGTGTTGCATGAGCTTAAAGATTGGACCTTTACGTGATTATTGGGTGTTAAAAGGTCAGATCTACAGGTTGGAGAAACAGATCTGACCTTAGAAGGTCATTTGAGTGTTGCTATGGAGGGAACTCGCCGAATCCATAAGTGGACTCGACGAGTCAAGACGGGTCGCCCCACGATTCGTGACCCGTGGTAAACCGTCGAGTGAAGAGTTAACTCGACGAGTCGAGTGAGGCCATAAAAGGATTCAGAGGACACGCATGGACTCACCGAGTCACCCAGGTGCACTCGACGAGTCTGGTCAAAGTTGGACCGTTGACTAGAGTTGACTTTCAGTTGACCTTGGGGTTTTAGTCAAGCTGATTCAAGAGAGGTCAGAGAGGGGTAAAATGGTCTTCTACCCATTATTAGAAATGAGTACATGAGAGAGTATTGATTAGAGATGTTATCAGTTTAATAGGAGGAGGCTAGGATGGGATATCGAGCATGAGGGTTTATCCGACTTCATACGAGGTGAGTCTTCTGACTATACTTTAGCTAGAGTGGTAATTAGAGTTATATTCAGAGTTTATAGAGTTAGGACCGGAAGGTCCACAAAGTTTGGACCAGAGGGTCCATAGAGTTAGGACCAGAGGGTCCACAGAGTTATGGGACTGAAGGGTCCCACTGAGACACATTGACCAGAGGGTCAAATAGAGTTATAGCCTCGAGTAGCTAATATGTGTTGTATATGGTATTTTGGGGAACTCACTAAGCATTTATGCTTAAAGTGTTATGTGGTATGTGTTTCAGGTACTAGCGATGATCGCGGGAAGGCGCCGGCATGATTTGTACACACTGGCAGGAGATTATGTTTTTCAGATTTTGGGATATGTTTTACTGTGATGGCATCTGATAAACATGGGATTTTGAGAATGTTATATGAATTTTATTGTGTTTGAAAATTGAAAATTTGTTTTTAAAATTTACGTCGTTACAGTAATGGTTAGGGAATCGAAGTTCTAAGGGGGTATTTCCACACCACACGTCCTTCCAAAAAAGAATTTTAATGTTTGATCTAGGAACAAGAGAGAAAAAGGTTGTTAAAGTCGATATTGAAAGGATTGAGACTCTTAACAACTTTGGAGATGCTGCACCAAGCACCAATTGTGTGTTTTCTGCCCAAATAATTAGAAGGTTGTTTCTTCAAATTATGTATGCTATTTATTGTTTCAGCCCACAGACAATTGCTTTCATTTTTTAGGCTCCACCACCATTGGGTGAGAAGAGCTATATTCTATGCAAGCAAAGATCCAACCCCCAGACCTCTCGCTTTCTTTTCAGAAACGACCTTTGGCCATTATATCCAATGAATCTTTCTTTTGTCCTCATTACCACCCCATAAAAATCTTCGTCTTAACTTTTCCAAATCTTCTAGAATACCATGCGGGGCTCTGAATATAGATAGGTAGTATGTAGGTAAACTGCCAAGGACTGATTTAATTAAAGTTAGTCTTCTTCCAAAAGACGGAGTGTTCACTTTCCAATTAGATAGTTTGGCTTGGATTTTTTCAACTATAGGTTTCCAACTCTTTTTGACAAGCATGTTAGCCCCTACTGGAATTCCAAGGTATACGAATGGGAATGTACTATTAAGACAACCAAGAGTTTGAGCCATCCGTAAAAGCTCAGGGTCCGGAATGCAAGTGCCAAATAGTCTTGATTTGTGAAAATTAACCTTGAGTCCTGAAGAGATTTTGAAGCATTTGAGGATGCGAGACAGATTCTTAATGGATCCATGACATCTAAGGGTAACGAAGTAATAAAATTATACAAAAAATA
The DNA here is from genome assembly GCF_002870075.4 of Lactuca sativa. Classification (NCBI taxonomy): domain Eukaryota; kingdom Viridiplantae; phylum Streptophyta; class Magnoliopsida; order Asterales; family Asteraceae; genus Lactuca; species Lactuca sativa. The sequence goes on along the minus strand of NC_056630.2, from coordinate 208,884,624 downwards.
TCATTAATTTTTTTATATATATCAACAATTAATTATATTATTTTTATACGTATGACCATTAAACTTTACTTTTGTTCAAAAAAATGTCATTATGTTACCGGTAATAGTAGGTCACTTGCCACGTATCATGCCACGTAGCTATTGATGTGGACTTTACTGTTTATTATGTACACATTATACCATTAAACTTTTATTTGTACACATTATATCATTAAACTTTTTTTGTACATATTTTACCATTAAACTTTTTTGTATACATTTTACCATTAATCTTATATAATTTATTCAAAAAATAACATTTCAAAAAATACATATTATTACATAATAATGAGTTTTCCATCATTGTTACTCTCTGATTTTATAAGGTTTGGGAGAGAGGGTTCGCTTTTGACAATGATACTAATCACTCCCTTTTGCAACTGCATCATATATTTATGTTGGTTATACATCGATTGAAACTCATAAGGTTTGAACTTGAGACTTTCATATTGAGAAATACACAATAAAGGCTAGATCTAGGGTTCTTATGCAAAGTATCTTCAAAAAGGCAATAGATCTGGGCTCTACAACTCCTAAATGAACAGATCTAGGGATCTCTCGACCTATTAAGGCATCCATACAACTATAAGGCTTGGAAAATGCATCAAACTAGCCCTAGAAGAGTTCTAATGGAGGTCTAAAGCATAAAACAGAAGGAATCCGAGAAATACCTCAATGAACTCTAATTTTGCCCTTGGATCTTTGCTCTACACCTCTTCTCTTTGCTCCTTTCTTCTTCTTCTTCTTCTTCTTCTTCAAGCCTTCAAAATCCACAAAAAAGCACTTAAAACAAATAAGGGATGGATTAAGGTTTCTCACAGCTCTCTGAGGGTGAAGGAGGCGAGTTTGGGGCACATAAAATTGCTTAAATAGTGAGCAACCCGGGGATTTAGGGTTTCTTCCAGGCAGGCAGACTCGCCGAGTCCCGAATATGGACTCGCCGAGTCGCCGACTAACACGTCCACGAAAACTCGACCCTACTCGACGAGTCAGGCCATAGACTCGCCGAGTCCTTCAATAAAACTTCTAAATAAATGCCACGGGAACAACATACCAAAGATGGGGCGTTACAATTCTCCCCCACTTGTCTCAGACTTCGTCCTCGAAGTCTGCTGCGGCTGAATCTGCAAATAACTCCGGGTAATGCTCTCTCATTTCTTCCTCAGCCTCCCACGTCCACTCAGACCCCTTCCGGTGCTGCCACTGCACCTTCACTAACTGAATTGCCTTGTTCCTCAAGGTCTTTGTCTTCCGGTCCAGAATCGCGACCGGCCTCTCAATATAATTCAGGCTGCTATCAACCTAAATATCCTCTAGGGGAACAACTGCTGACTCATCTACCAAACACTTCCTCAACTGAGACACATGGAAAGTGTTGTGGATCTGGCTAAGCTCTACAGGAAGATCCAACCGATAAGCAACCCGACCCACCCGGGCCAAAACCCTGAAAGGACCAATGAACCTAGGGCCCAGTTTGCCCCTCTTCCGAAACCTGATGACACCCTTCCCGGGTGAGACCCTCAGGAGGACCATATTGCCCACCCGGAACTCCAAGTCTGAACGCCTCCTGTCGGCGTAGCTCTTCTGCCGACTCTGCGCAGTCTGAAGTCTACTACGGACCTGCTGAATCAACTCGGTTGTCTTGAGCACCACCTCTGTGCTCCCAACGACTCGCTAATCGACCTCGCCCCAACAAATCGGGGTCCTACACTTCCTCCCATAAAGCATCTCAAAGGGAGGTCGATCAATGCTCGCATGATAACTGTTGTTATACGAAAATTCCGCTAACGGAAGATACGTATCCCAACTGCCACCGAAGTCTAGAACACATGCCCTGAGCATGTCCTTGAGGGTCTGAATTGTCCTCTCACTCTGCCCGTCCGTCTGAGGGTGGAAAGCGGTGCTGAAATGAAGACGAGTACCCATCTCGTCGTGAAACCGCTTCCAGAATCTGGATGTAAAACGGACATCTCGGTCTGACACCACCGATACCGGCACTCCATGACGTGCCACGATCTCCCGCACATAGATATCGACTAACTTTTCTGCCGATATACTCTCCTGGATCGGGATAAAATAAGCACTCTTCGTCAACCGATCCACTACTACCCATATCGAATCTACTCCTCGTGCGGTCCTAGGAAGCTTGGTGACAAAATCCATGGTGATGTCCTCCCATTTCCACACGGGAATATCTAACGGCTGCATCTTGCCGTGAGGCCTCTGGTGCTCCGCCTTGACCTTCCTGCAGGTCAGGCATCTCTTAACATACCAAGCGACATCCCGCTTCATGCAGGGCCACCAATAATCGGGTCAAAGATCTCTATACATCTTCGTCGCCCCTGGGTGGATAGAAAATCGAGACTTATGAACCTCATCCATCAACACCTGCCGTACTCCACCCCAGTACGGTACCCACACTCTCCCATGAAGTGTCAGCAATCCCCGACTGTCATAATCAAATGAAGCTACTCGGCCCACTATCCTTTCACACTTTTGCCTCTCCTCCTTGAGGCCCTCAACTTGAGCCTCCCTGATCCGTTCCAACAACGGAGTACTCACTGTCATCCTCAAACACAAATCTCTGATAGGGGCTACCGACACTTTGCGACTTAGGGCGTCGGCCACCACGTTGGCCTTCCCTGGATGGTAAAGGATCTCATAATCATAATCCTTCAGCACATCCAACCACCTCCTCTGCCTCATGTTCAGACTCGGCTGATCCATAAGGTACCTCAAACTCTTGTGATCAATGTAGATAGTACAACGGACCCCATAAAGATAATGCCTCCAAATCTTGAGGGCAAACACAACCGACCCCAACTCTAAATCATGGGTAGGATAGTTAGCCTCGTGAGGCTTCAACTGTCTCGAGGCATAAGCTATCACATGGCCTCGCTGCATCAACACTGCTCCCATACCTGTGATTGAGGCATCACAGTAGACTACGAAGTCCTCTACTCCTTCTGGCAAGGTAAGAATCGGAGCTTCGCACAATCTCTGCCTGAGGGTCTCGAACGTTGCCTGCTGGTCAGGCCCCCAACGAAAAACCAACTTCTTGGTCAGTCGGGTGAGCGGCACTGCTATCTTGGAGAAATCCTGAATGAACCTCCGGTAATACCCTGCCAACCCTAGGAAGCTCCGAATCTCAGATGGAGACTTCGGGACCTCCCACTGCATCACGGCCTCTATCTTGGCCGGATCCACCAAAATACCCTTCTGGTTGACAAGGTGACCAAGGAACTGCACCTCGCGCAACCAGAACTCACACTTGGAGAACTTTGCAAAAAGTTTCTCCCTCCTCAAAACTTCTAGCACCTCCCTCAGGTGCTCCTCGTGCTGCTCTTGCGTCCTGGAATATACCAACATATCATCTATGAATACTATCACTGACCGATCCAGCATCGACCTGCACACGCGATTCATGAGATCCATGAACGCGGCTGGGGAATTGGTGAGCCCAAATGGCATCACCACAAACTCATAATGACCATACCTGGTCCTGAAAGCAGTCTTCTGCACATCCTCATCCCTAACCCGCATCTGATGATACCCGGAGCGTAGATCGATCTTGGAGAACCAAGACGCTCCCTGAAGCTGGTCAAACAAATCATCTATCCTCAGAAGTGGGTAACGGTTCTTCACCGTTACCTTATTCAACTCCCGGTAATCTATACACATACGATGCGACCCATCCTTCTTCCTCACAAACAGGATCGGCGCTCCCCAAGGCAAACTGCTCGGCCAAATGAAACCCTTGTCTAGCAGCTCCTGCAGCTGCGTAGACAACTCCTACATCTCAGGGGGAGCTAGGCGATACGGTGCCTTGGCTATCGGAGCCGCACCAGGAATCAGGTCGATCCTAAACTCAACCTGCCTCTCAGGAGGTATCCCCGGTAAATCCTCGGGAAATACATCCGGGAAGTCTCGCACTTTCGGAACATCATCAACTATCGTCTTGCCCTTCTCCCGGGCATCCAAGACATAAGCTACATAACCAGCGTAACCCTGCTGAAAATAGCGCCTCGCCCTTGCGGCGGAACAAAAGGTCGGTCCGCGCTGTGGCCTCTCGCCCTGAATCACTAACTCTCCCCCACTGGGAGTGCGAACCCTCACTAGCTGAAGCTCACAATCAATCACCGCCCCATTGGGGCTTAGCCAATCCATGCCTACAATAACCTTATTCCCTCGCAGGGGAATAGGAACCAGGTCCACCGAAAACTGCTCGTCAAACAACTGAAGAGAACACCCTCTATGCACTCTGGCGACCCTCACGGTCCTGTCATCTGCTATCTCAACCTCTAGTGGACAATCCAGCTCCCCTGGAGCTCTGCTAAATCTCTTGCTAAGCGCAAGCGATACAAATGATCAGGTAGCCCCCGAATCGAATAATACCATA